>NC_065587.1:65041918-65344835 GCF_024542745.1 Macaca thibetana thibetana
CTCCTCGATACTAATCTGCTTTGAGCATCCCCTTATGGATCTCCCTTCTTAGAACCACCTACAATGTGACTTTTGTTCAGTTTAGCACTTAGTCACATTACAAAGTTATATGCAGTTTGTAAATCCCAAAGTACTATGTAAATGTATTTAGGAATCTTCTCTGCTGTTCTGTATAAAACTTAGGTTTTCCTTTGTATTAATAATACATGTATAACTCCCCAACTTGATGGTGAATTTCCAAAGTCAGGGTTTGAACCTCCTCCAAATACTCCTCCTCCTGTCTCTCTTGGCTCTGCTCCAGCTACCTGCACACTAAATATTTTCTGACAGGTTACCTTGTCCCCTCTCCCACAAAGGTCCTGAGCAGCAGGATAAAATGGGTTCTGCTGTTACCTCTCTAAGAGCCATGCTCTATACCAATTCACAGAGGCGGTAACAGACATTTAATTTCACCACCCTTCAGTGGCTTACATGGCAAGCTGCCCAGGGGCAAGGGGAAGGGGGTTAGGTCTGGCAGCCACCTCAATGGGGCAAACAGGCAAAGGGCAGATGAGCACACAGACAAGCACACAGGGAAGCGGTGCCCACGGCAGTGCAGAAATGGATACCTGGGGCTGAACACGCTTGGATTTCTCTTTCAGCTTACCCTGTTAAGAGCCCAGGATGAAAAGGGTAGTGAGGAGGGTCCAAGTACACAGGGAGTGGGAAGAAAGGGTCAGTGTGTTGTAAACCCCAAACTCCTTTCTCACTGGTCCTCCCAGCTTCCATTTTCCTGATCCTGATTCCAGCCCCTATATATGTAAAACCCGTAACACTGATTGGGCTTTCCAACTTCCCTAAACTAGACTATAGCCTCTCTAGCCCCAAGACCCCTCAGGGAGCCTCAAGTCATAGACTCTCATTCAACCCCAGAACTTTGATCCCTCATGCTCCTCAGCCTGGAGGCGATCACTGGGCATTTCTACCATTCCCACCAGAAGCCCGGGGGTTCCAAGTTAACAAGGGCCATATTGTGAGGGCTGGACTCTGGTCCTTCCATGGTGGGCATCCCTTAGGCCGCAAAGGTACAGCCCAGTAATGGAGATGACTATATAGTGTCACTCAAGTTAGACATTTCTAACACAAACCTAGGCCCTGAGGATCCCCTGTGCCCACAAGGATACCCCAACCAGCATAGGAGTCTCCCTTACAATCGCTTGTGCTGTTCTCAAGGTACAAGGGCCTCTCTACCCACAGTCAAGGTCAAAGTCTTCTAGCTCCCACCTAGCCCTGCTAGAGGAGGCATTCCTAGAATTGCTCCTGGATCCTCAGTATACTGATGAGCAGGCAAAGAAGGACATCAGGAACTTTCTAGGCAGGAAAAGTGAAGGAATTTGAGCCTAGAGAAAGGCATAGCAGTGCCAGACTCACCTGCACATCCGGGCATGACCTCTTAATTGGGGGGGACTGGCTGGGGGAGTCACCCATGCCCAGCTCTGCCCGCCCTAGGTGCTTGACCACAATGCAGCATCTTACTGGGAAATCCCTGTAGAAGACAAAAGCCTAAAGTGGTAGCCTTGTTGGCTCAAAGGGAACTTGGCAAGACCCGCCCATGTCCATTTAGGGTAGAGGGGACAAAGGGAACCTGGCACTGGGTCAAGGCTCAGTCAACTCAGACAGTAACCAAACACACTTACTTCTCCTGACACTTCTGCAGGGCCTCGTCAGCCAGCTCCTTCAGGTTCACAAGCTTTTCTCCCCTGTAGAAGGCATCTTTGGGGAGCAACAGACATTCCAGGCCTTAGTAAGCACCATGCTGCCTAGTGGGCACAATGTCCACAGAGCCCTTCCTGAGTGGGCCTCTTAACTCTGGCTCTTCCAGCTGATTCGAGCTGACAGAGGGTCAGCTGAGGTGGGACCAGGAGAGGAAAGGCAGGCAGTTTCTACCCTCTATGCTGAGTAGCCCCAAATACCAACGAGCTGATTGGAGACCAAGGCTTGAGGTATGGGGGATTCTGGAGAAGAGGTGAGAGAATTAGTCACCTGTAGTGATGAGAAGACTGCAGCTGGAATCCAGGATCCGTTCACATAGAGACTCTGAAGAGAAGCCTGCAAACTAGGGAAAGGAAGAAAGTCTAAGGGAGAGAAGGAAGCCCCAGGGATTGAGCGAATAAGGAAAGGGGTTGCTCATGGAACTTTCAGGATCTCTAAGCCAGGGTCCTAGAAGAAACTGAATAACTGATATGGACCTATGACACAAACCTTCTAAGCTCCTTAGTTTGTTATTTAAGGCCCTCCATTCTCTAGGCCCAACCTACTTCTTCAGAGCCCCACCCCCCATGCCTGCCCCTTTTCACCAGCCCAAACTCCTACCACAATGGAGTGCAAAGCCCCAATGCGGGCACATGCCAGCATGGCCACCACAAGCTCTGGGATCATAGGCATGTAGATAGCCACTCGGTCACCCTTCTGAATGCCTGCAGGTAAAAGCACAGAAAATGAACCATGAACCCTTCTTGCTGCTACTTGCTCCCTCCCATCCAGCTGGCCTCCCTCCCAGCTGACCTGTTCTCTTCCACTGTTACCAAAATCTTTCCATCCGTTGCCCTTTCCCCATAAGTCCTCAGATACCCCAAGGCCAGCCCCCCAGTCCCTTTCCCACACCCCCACACTCACCCTGTTTTCGGAGAACATTGCTGAACTGACACACTTGGACCAGAAGCTCATGGTATGTGATCTGAGTGGTCTCCCCTGGCTCATTGCCCTCCCTGAGACATACCAGAAAGAACCAGTGATTAGGGGCATAACTTCTTCCCCAAACAAGAAACAGGCATAGTCATAAAATCCATCCAGTGACGCTAAGGCCTGGAACTGTTCCATGAGGGTGAGCTATCTGCCCACCATCAATCTTGCCATCATCAATCTTGAGCTGACTGGTCAGATACTTTGGCCATTCAAGATACTTTATACACATGTTGTATGTCATTAGGAAATGCACTGTCCATCTCTGATCCTTGATAAAATGGAGTGATGGCCCCTTCTCTTCCATCCTAGTAATGTATTAAGGAGAAGTGATATCACAGATGTGATTCCTTCTGATGAGGCATCAAGACTGCATTATTCAGAGTAGGGTCTCCAGATCACTTGTGCCTACATCATCTAGAGGATTTGTAGATTCCTGGGCTCCAGCTCAGACATACTGAATTAGAATCACAGCGTCCAAAGATCTGCTTCTTTATTACAAGATGGTACAAGGAATTAGTACAGGATTCTGATGCACACTTAAAGTTTGAGAATTGGCTGGGCGCAGTGGCTCATGCCTGTAATCCCAGCACTTTGGAAGGCCGAGGTGGACAGACCAAAGGTCAGGAGTTTGAGACCAGCCTGGCCAACATGGTGAAACTGTGTCTCTAGTGAAAATACAAAAATTAGCTGGGTGTGGTGGTGTGTGCCTGTAATCCCAGCTACTGGGGAGGCTGAGGCACGAGAATCCCTTGAACCCAGGAGGCGGAGGTTGCAGCGAGCTGAGATCACACCACTGCACTCCAGCCTGGATGACAGAGTGAGATTCTGTCTTGAGTAAATAAACAAATAAAGTTTGAGAATCACCAACCTGTATCAGGTGATTTCTGTCTACCTCCCCAGCCTTGCCTCCCACTCCTTCCTAGGATTTAGCCTGTTTACTTCAGTCATTCCTTCATGCATTCATTTGTTTATTCAACAACTACTATGTGCTATCTACATGTATAGAAATAAGGCACCAATGGGCAGGGCGTGGTGGCTCTTTCCTGTAATCCCAGCACACTGGGAGACCTATAATCCCAGCTACTTGGGAGGCTAAGGCAGGAGAATCGCTTGAAGCCGGGAGGTGGAGGTTGTGATGAGCCAAGATCGCATCACTGCACTCCAGCCTGGACGACAGAGTAAGACTCTGTCTCAAACAAACAAACAAAAGAAGAAATAAGGCACCAATGAGCAAGATAAGTAAGATACCTGATATCATAGAGCTTATATTCTAATGATAGTGTGGGTAATAAACAAATAACAAATATAACCAGGATAATTTCAGATTATGATAAGCATTAAAAAGGAAATAAAGCAGAATGATATAAAAATGAGTGACTAGGGGTCGGGCGCGGTGGCTCAAGCCTGTAATCCCAGCACTTTGGGAGGCCGAGACGGGTGGATCACGAGGTCAGGGGATCGAGACCATCCTGGCTAACATGGTGAAACCCCGTCTCTACTAAAAAAAAAAAAAAAAAAGAAAACAAAATACAATACAATAAAAATGAGTGACTAGGGAGAAATGCTTTTAAAAAATATACTATCTTGGGTCAGGCACGGTAGCTCACACCTGTAATCCTAACACTTTAGGAGGCCAAAGTGGGCCCATCTACAGGAGTTCAAGACCAGCCTGGCAACATAGCAAGACCCCATCTCTAAAAAAATTTAGCTGGATCCACTGGGCGCGGTGGCTCACACCTGTAATCCCAGCACTTTAAGAGGCCGAGGCGGGTGGATCACGTGAGGTCAGGAGTTCAAGACTAGCCAACACAGAGAAACTCCGTCTCTACTAAAAATACAAAAATTAGCTGGGCGTGGTAGTACATGCTTGTAATGCCAGCTACTTGGGAGACTGAGGCAGGAGAATCACTTGAACCCAGGAAGCGGAGGTTGCAGTGAGCCAAGATCATGCCATTGCACTCCAGCCTGGGCAATAAGAGTGAAACTCTGTCTCAAAAAAAAAAAAAAAAAGAAAAAGAAAAGAAATTAGCTAAGTGTGGTGTCATGCACCTGTAGTCCCAGCCACTCAGAAAGATAAGATGGGAAGATCTCTTGGCTCACTCCTGTAATCCCAACACTTTGGGAGGCCAAGGCAGGAGGATCATCTGAGACCAGGAGTTCAAGACCAATCTGAGCAACATAGCAAAACTTCGTCTCTAAAAAAAAAAACATTCAATTAGCTGAGTGTGGTGGTGCACACCTGTAGTCTCAGCTACTCAGGAGGCTGAGGCAGGAAGATCGCTTGTGCCCTGGAGGTCAAGGCTGCAGTGAGCTGTAATCATGTCACTGCACTCCAGCCTGGACAACAGAGTGAGTTTCCCTGTCTCAAAAAATAAATAAATGTTTCCGTTAGTGGTTTTTTCCAATTTTATGATTTTTTTGAATAAGTAATACATACAAGTAGGACTACATAAAAAGATACATAATGATAAGTGTTCTCCTCACTCCTATCTCCCAATTACCCTGCCTACTGGCAAACCACAGTTTGGGTTTTGCGATTTGGTTTTTAGAGACAGGGTGTCACTCTATTGCATAGGCTGGAGTGCAGTGGCACAATCATAGCTCACTGCAGCCTCCAACTCCTGGGCTCAAGCAATCCTCTTACTTCAGCCTCCTGGGTAGCTGGGACTACAGGCACATGCTACCACACCTGGCTAATTTTTTTATTTTAAAATTTTTTGTAGAGACAGAGTCTCGATATATTGTCCAGGATGGTCTCAAACTCCTGACCTCAAGCAATCCTGCTTCAGCCTCTCAAAGTGCTGGGATTACAGGCGTGAGCCACCATGCCCAGGGCAAAACACTGTTACCAATGTTCTGTGTAACTTTCCAGAAACAATCAATATTCAGACAGGACCACTCTTAGTAGGACAGAGGGCTAGGGTAATTCAACTAGTGTGGAATGACCAAACTAATTACTTTGCAAGAAGTCTGTATCATTAGGATCTTTAATAAGACCCTTGAGATATCATTGAAGACAGAAATTTGAAAGTTGAATATTAAAAAATTGGATTTTACAGGAGGCTGAGGCAGGAGAAACTCTTGAATTCGGGAGGTAGAGGTTGCAGCGAGCTGAGATTGTGCCATCGCACTCCAGCCTGGGTGACAAGAATGAAACTCTGCTCTAAAAAAAAATCGGTCAGCCAGGCACAGAGGATCATACCTGTATTCCCAGCACTTTGGGAGGCTGAGGCAGGCAGATCACCTGAGGTCAGGAGTTTGAGATCAGCCTGGCCAACATGGCAAAACCCTATCTCTACTAAAAATATAAAAATTAGCCAGGCATGGTGGCACACGCCTGTAGTCCCAACTACTTGGGAGGTTAAGGCGGGAGAATCATTTGAACCCGGAAGGTAGAGGCTACAGTGAGCAGAGATCGTGCCACTGCACTCCAGCCTGGGCAACAGAGTAAGACTTTGTCTCAAAAAAAAAAAAAAAAGGATTTTAATGTTGTTCAGAAAAGAGATAAACACCTTATAGTCCCCAGTCAAGCACAGGGTAATAGGGGTAGGAAGAACGGCTCTACTTAAGGAACAGGTCTGTCAGACAAGCATATATACTACATGCATTTGTTTACATATTCTCATTTTTTCTACACAAATGATGGCATACAATACACACTGTTTTGTATCTTGTTTTGTTAATTATTATATGCATTCACTAAAATGCACAAATCTTATGTGTAGAAGTTGATCATCTTGATTTTTCAAATTTAACAATATACCTTGATATCATTCTTCAGCAAGACTTAGATAACTATTTCTCTTTTTCATTTGTTGTTGTTTTTGTTGTTGAGACAGGGTCTCACTCTGTCACTCAGGCTGGGGTGCAGTGGTACCATCATAGCTCACTGCAGCCTCAACCTCCCAGACTCAAGTGATCCTCTCACCTCTGCCTCTTGAGTAGTTGGGACTACAGGCCAGAGCCACCACGCCTGGATACTTTTTTTTTTTTTTTTTTTTTTTTTTGCAAAGACAGGATCCTACTATGTTGCTCAGGCTGGTCTGGAACTCCTGGCCTCAAGTGATCCTCCGATCCTCCTGCCTCAGCCTTCCTTCCAAAGTGTTGGGATTACAGGTGTGAGCCATGGCGCCAAGCTTAAAGAGCTATTTCATTATCTTTCTCAGCTGCAAAATATTCCACCGTTTGTATGTACTGTTATTTATTTAACAAATAAATGCGTCAATGAATATTTTTATTTTTATGTCACTTTACTCACTTGCAAGTATATCTGTAGGATGAATTACCAGAAGTGGAACTGTTGGGTCAAGAGATGTGTGGTTTTGTTTGTTTGTTTTTTTTTTCAAGATGGAGTTTTGCTCTTGTTGCCCAGGCTGGAGTAAAATGGTGTGATCTTGGCTCACTGCAATCTCTGCCTCCCGGGTTCAGGCAATTCTCCTGCTCAGCCTCCTGAGTAGCTGGGATTACAGGCATGCCCCACCACGCCTGGCTAATTTTTGCATTTTTAGTAGCGATGGGGTTTCACCATGTTGTTCAGGTTGGTCTTGAACTCCTGACGTCAGGTGATCCACCCACCCTGGCCTCCCAAAGTGCTGGGATTACAGGCGTGAGCCACCGTGCCTGGCCGACGTGTGCATTTTAAATATTGATAAATATTAGGGAACAACTACTTTAAATAAGATGGTCCTGGAGGGCCTTTCTCTGGAGAGGTGATATTTGAGCCAAGACCTGAATAATGAGAGGTAGGCAATCATACTAATTCTTGGGAAGAGTATTCTGGGGAAAGAGAGCATCAAGTGGAAAGGCACTGAAACCTTTTCAAACAAAGAAAGAAAGACAATATGGCTGGATTTCAGTGAGCAAGAAGTTGGGTAAGAATGAGAGGTAGGCAGCAGCCAAATCACGTAGAGCCTTGTAGGCAATAGTAAGAAGTTTGAATTTTACTCTAAGTGGATTCCTGGTTTCCCTTGGCAAGTTCAGGTCCGTCTCCACACTTTTGACCATACCATTGCCCCCACTCAGAATATTCTCCTTCCTCCTTCAGACACCAGCACCATGTGGCCCTCCCTTCGCACCACAGACCATTGCTTTCCCTCTCCTTCCTTACTGCACAGAGCACTTATGAAGTAGGTAACTGAAACCTAGAGAGACGTAGTGGCTTGGCCAAGGTCACACAACGATAAGTGGTAGAGCCAAGAATAGACCCTCAGGTCTTCTGATTTCAAGTCAGGACTCTTTCCCTCATAGTGTGAAGGACGGGGACTGGCAGGGAAGCCAGGCCTTTTCTTACCAACAAAGGTCACACAGAAGATTATCAGCCTCTTTCTAGTTCCTGGCTCGATGCGTCAGTAGGCTTTAACCCTCCTATGGATAAGAGAAGCCAAACACAGGGAGCTTACTAAAGTGGGAAAGAACAGGGATAGAGGAAGCTGGCAAACAGCCCCGAATGCCAGAGGCAGAAAAGCCATTTCCTTAACTGGCTCACTGACAAGTGCCACAGGAACTTCAGAACGTCTCCGGTTATGGCTGAATGCTGACATATACATACCCAAGCACATGTGTCCCCACATGCAAACCACATACCAACTCACCTATGTGTGCTCACTTGTATAAAATCACATATACCAATATACAAACATTCTAGGCATAAAACCTGCCCATCTGCACACATAGGAACAAATAAGGATAAATATATGCACCCAGGATTCAAACTTAAGGACTTATCTGTATCTGCAAGTACAACCACCACAAATACGTACCCACCTATGTGTACAGTGTGCCCCTTCGGAAACTCTCCATCAAATCATTCTGTTTTGCCAGGTGCCACACATGTAATCCCACACTTTGGGAGGCTGAGGTGGGTAGATCACTTGAGGCCAGGAGTTTGAGACCGGCCTGGCCAACATGGCGAAGCCCCAACTCTACCAAAAAGACAAAAATTAGCCAGGCATGGTGGTGCATGCCTGTAATCCCAGCTACGGAGGAGTCTGTGGTGGGAGGATCACCTGAGCCCAGGAGGCGGAGGTTGCAGTAAGCTGAGATTGTGCCATTGGACTCCAGCCTTGGTGACAGGGCAAGACTCTGTCTCAAAAAAACAAACAAACAAACATTCTGTTTTATTTTTTTCATGAAACATTCCATTGTTTGAAATTATCTCATGTATGTTCATTACTTATGTATTATCTGTTTTCTTCACTGGAATATAAGCTCCACGATAGCAGAGATTTTTTTTTTTTTTTTGAGACAGAGTCTCGCTCTGTCACCCAGACTGGAGTGCAATGGTGAGATCTCGGCTCACTGCAACCTCCGCTTCCTGGGTTCAAGCAATTCTCCCTGCCTCAGCCTCCCGAGTAGCTGGGATTACAGGTACCCACCATCACACCTGGCTAACTTTTGTATTTTTAGTAGAAATGGGATTTCAACATGTTGGCCAGGCTGGTCTCACATACCCTGACCTCAGGTGATCCACCTGCCTCGGCCTCCCAAAGTGCTGGGATTACAGACATGAGCCACTGCACCCAGCTGATAGCAGAGATATTATTTGTTTTCTTCACTGCTGCATCCCTAGCACCTCGAGTACAACCTAGTACATAGAGGGTGCATAAGAAGAGATAAGCACAACCTATACAAGTACAATTTACTTGAGCCCACTTCCAACCCTGACACACACACGCACGCGCACACACACACACACACACACACACACACACCACAGTGTGCATTCCTCTACTTGGCTATGGGCTCAAGTTATACATTATTGATATAGGCACCTTATTCATTCCAGTATCTTCTTTCTCTGACATACACACCAGGCTGGGGCCCCTGGCTGGCTGGGAAAGGTGAGGGGCAAGGTACTGGCCTACTGCAAAATCCCAAGCCCTCTAGGATGTCAGAACTCTTAAAAGAACATCCAATTTAGTCTCTTAACTCTGAGATCCAAAGAGGCTATTAGCTATGCTTGACATCACAGGGTGGGTTACCACAGCAGAGCAGGGACCAGGAATTAAGGTCCAGACCTCTTTCCTCTACAACAGGAGTTGCAAGCTCAAAAATTGGCAGGATCTAGGCAGGTAATGTAAATAAGTGGACCAAATGAAAGAAAATACATGATAAAGATAAGAAATAGTTCCCTTTCCACTTCCCTATAAGAAAACAGCAGCACATATATAATAACCCTTAGCCTCAGTTTCAGGGGAACAATAGGGAAAGGGAAGGACTGGAAAACTGGCAAATGCATGCTCTGGCGAAAGGAGGCATCCAGTACCTAAACTTGGTTCCTGTCAGCTTTTGCCTGCTAGGAATCGGGGCTCGATATTGTCAATTTTTTTGATTTTTCAACAGTAGCCTGGAATCTATTTTTGTCAAAACTCCTGAATTTATGTAAGTGTTGACCACTAATTTTTAAAAGCTTTAAGGCCAAGTGCAGTGGCTCATACCTATAATGCCAGTACTTTGGGAGGGCAAAGCAGGAGGACCGCTTGAGGACAGGAGTTCAAGATTGGCCTGGGCACCATAGTGTCTCTACAAAAAATTTTATAATTAGCCAAGCATGGTAGCTAATGCCTGTGGTCCCAGCTACTTGAGAGGCTAAAACAGGAGGATCACATGAGCCCGGGAGATCAAGCCTGCAGTGAGCCATGTTGATGCCACCGCACTCCAGCCTAGCAACAGAGACCCTGTCCCACCCCTCCCTACCAAAAAAAAAAAAAAAAGTTTTAAACACTGTGAATCAAACAAAGCTATTAATGAGAAATTTAGCTGGTACGATAATATGGGGAACCCTTGGTGTAAACCAAACTACTTTTCCTTCACCTGGAGGCCATATGGTTGGTGTGACAACCTATGGTACACAGTCACTAGCCCTTCTCATCTTCTTCCCCTAGGGAACCTCCTCCAAGGAGCCTTCTCCAACTACTTCATCCTCACACTCTCAAAATTTACTTTAACCCATTATTGGTTCAAAATCCATTTAGAATTAGACTACCTCTCTTCACATCTATTTCTACCATCCTAGTCCAAAACTACCATTAGGTAGGTGACATCATGTCACCCCTCTGCTCAGAATGCTCAGATCACTTCCCATTTCATTTTGAGTAAAAGTCAAAGTCCTCACAATGGCCTACATGATCTAGTCCCTCGTTACCTCTCTGTCCTCATACACAACTATTCTGTCTTCCTCTCCCTCTCCCTCTGCTCCAGCCAAACGGCCTCCCCAGT
This sequence comes from Macaca thibetana thibetana, assembly GCF_024542745.1. Taxonomy (NCBI): domain Eukaryota; kingdom Metazoa; phylum Chordata; class Mammalia; order Primates; family Cercopithecidae; genus Macaca; species Macaca thibetana. The sequence goes on from NC_065587.1 coordinate 65,052,860, forward strand.
GTTTGGCAAAAGCACCAAGAACATTTAACCTCAGAGCCTTTGCCCTCTTCTTGAAGTGTTCTTTCCCTAGATAGCCACATGACTTATTCCTTACCTTTGAGTCATTGCTCAAATGTTGGCTTCTCAGTAAGGTCATCTTTGACCACCACATAAAAAAAAAATACTCCCTGTGCCCCTCTCCAGCCACAGGTTCTCTGAATTAACATTTTCCATGAAATTTTTGTTAGTTTCCCTTCTTCTCACCTACCCAAAATCTAAAAGTTCTTTCTTCCTCCCAAAGCCCTTTATCTCATTTTCTTCGTGATCTGCTTTTCTAGCTTTTACTACATTTATTTGGGCCTTATCTTTCCCATTATACCCTGGGCTCTTGGAGGACAGAGATCATGTCTTCTTCTCTGTCTCCTCCAAGCACAACTGGCACAATAGGTATTCAAGGGTCATGGTTAAATAACTGAAAGACTGATAATTGACTAATCACAGGGACGACTGGGGCTACCCTTTATTTATTTATTTATTTATTTATTTATCTATTTATCTATTTATTTATTTATTTATTTATTGAGACAATGTGTCACTATGTTGCCCAGGCTGGTCTTAAACTCTCAGGTTCAAATGATTCTCCCACCTCAGCCTCCAGAGTAGTTGGGACTACAGGCATGCACCACTGCACCCAGCTCCCCTCTTTATATGAGAAGGGTAGTCATTGGATTGAAGCTTTTAATTCCCTAGAACTACAAGTAAGGCACACGATAGGAAGAAACAGCTGAGGGAAAGATAGGTGGAGAAACTGGGTTCTTTACAGAGGCATCAGATGGAAGAGAAACCAGAGGAGAAACATCCCAGGTGAGAAGAGACACCAAACCTGTTATGAGAGGAGATGAGAGGAACACTGAACTGAGATGTTTAGCTTGTATAAGAGAAGATACTGAGAGATGTGATATCAAGTCTCAAAAGTCTGTATCTTCATTGCCTCCACCCTGGTCAAGCCACCTTCGTCTCTTGCCTGGATGACCACAATGACCACCTAACTGGTCTCCCACTTCACTCTTGCACCCTTCCAGTCCACACATCACCCAGCATGATCTGTGATCTCTTTTTTTTTTTTTTTTTTTTTGAGACAGAGCCTCGGTCTGTCGTCCAGGCTGGAGTGTAGTAGTGCGATCTCGACTCATTGCAACCTCTGTCTGCTGGGTTCAAATGATTCTCCTCCCTCAGCCTCCCAAGTAGCTGAGACCACAGGTGCATGCCACTATGCCTGGCTAATTTTTGTATTTTTAGTACAGATGAAGTTTCACCATGTTAGCCAGTCTGGTCTCGAACTCCTGACCTCAAGCGATCTGCCTGCCTTGGCTCCCAAAGTGCTGGGATTACAAGCATGAGCCACTGCACCCAGCCACAGAATGATTTATTAAAAACATAAATTGGCCAGGCATGGTGGCTCATGCTTGTAATCCCAGCACTTTGGGAAGCCAAGGTAGGTGGATTGAGCCCAAGAGTTTGAGACCAGACTGGGCAACATAGCAAAATGCTCTACTTAAAAAAAAAAAAAAAAAAAAAAAAAAAAAATTAGCCAGGTGTGGTGGTGCATGCTAAATCTATAGTTTTAGCTACTCAGGAGGCTGAGGTAGGAGGATCACTTGAGCCCAGGAGGTGGAGATTGCAGTGAGCTGAGATGTTGCCTCTACACTCCAGCCAGGGCAATAGAGCCAGACCTTGTCTCAAAATAAATAAATAAACAACAACGACAACAAAACAAACAAACCACAAATCACATCATATCACCTCCTGCTTAAAATCCTTTAATGGCTTCCATTGCATATAGAAGAAAATCCACATTCCTACTTTGCCTTGTATCCTCCCCAACTTCATCTTGTGCCATTCTCCTATTCTGCCTACTAGGCTCCAAACACACTGGCCTTCTGACTGACAGAACATGCCATGTTCTTTAACTATCTTTCCCCAATTCTTCTTGTGTTTCAAATCTCAGCTTAAATGTCACCTCCTAGTGAAGCTTTCCCTGACCACCCTAAGTAGATCAGCTCTTCCTGTTATTCTTCATCACAACACTGCTTATTTTCTTCACAGCATTTTTCTCAAACTATACTTCTTTTGTTATTTATTTGTTTACTTATTGTTATTGTTATTAATATTAACAATAATATTAATAATATTACATATTGTTTACTTATTATTTTTGCTAATTGCCTATCTTCCCTACTAGACAGAAGACAGTTTCTGAAGGCAGAGGCCAAGTTGGTCTTGTTCACTGCTGAATCCCTCATTGTCTTGTACAGAACCTTGTATATAGTAGGTGTTCGGTAAATTTTTGCTGAAAGAATGCATGAATCTAAAGGATTATTATGGGAAAAAGTAGACTAATGTAGTATAACTATAAGTGGAAAACCTATGTCAATTGGGAGAGCTCCATATTAAAGAAAACCTTTCTAACTGTTAGAGGTGTCCAAAGATGGAAGGCACTCCTTCAGGAGTTTCCTCACCCTGGAGATATCATGTCGAATCTGGGATTTTTAGGGATACTAAAGAGCAGACTCCACAATATGGCCAGGGACCAAACGAGACCAGTGTTTCTCAAAGAGTGGTCAGATAGTGTTAATAATGCAGTACCAAGTTTCCATGCAGCATAGGATTGTTCAGGTTGGGCCAGGTAACCCTGACACCTACTTCTACCAGATTATTCTCCAGGGAGTGGGGTCTTGAAATTTTCATTGCATAAGCTCCCCATATCATTCATGGTTATTGAGGTTTGAGATGACCTTTATGGCCCTTCCAACTTTGATATTCTTTGATTCTATAAAATGAAAAAATAATGTGAAAGAGTTCTGTGATCCATAAAGCACTACACAAATGTGGAGCACTCAAGATACAAGTATACCCACAAGCCAGTTTCCCTTTCACCAGGGAATGGGAGCAATGTACTTTGACCAATTAGCAGCCTAATGTTCCCTCTGGGTGCTTCTGCCCTAGCTGCAGTAAGGAACAAGAAGGGCCGAAGGAGGAGGTAGACAGAGGCACATCCCAAAAACTGAACCACAGATTACTCAGAATGCCAGAGGAGGGCCAGGCATGGTGGCTCATGCCTGTAATCCCAACACTTTAGGGTCCGAGGTGGGAGGATCACTTGAGGCCAGGAGTTACAGAGACTAGACTGGACAACAAAGCAAGACCCTGTGTCTAGAAAAAAAAAAAAAGAAATAAAGAAAAAGAAAAATAAAGAATTCCAGAGGAGGATGGCATTTTTGAGACTCACCACTCTTATTTACCAATGAGAAACCTTTGGCACAGAAATGAAAAGTGATGACCTCGAAGTTACTTACAAATTAGTAGCAGCATTATTCTAAAGCACTGTTGTCCAAAATGGTCACTAGCCACATATAGCTATCGAACACTTGAAATGTGGCGGAAGAACTGGATTATTTTACTTAATTTTAATTACTATAAATATCAATAGTTACATGTAGTTAGTGGCTTCCATGTTGGATAGCACAATTCCTGAGTCCAAATATCTCTAGTTCAGGGCACTCTCCTCCTAAATGACATGGTCTCCAAAAGGGGGGTATTGTTTCCAAATTCAGAATTAGCATAAGGAAAAAAATAAAAATGTAGGAACTCTGAGAATTGTGGGGTTGACAACTACCAAGGATGGAATTTTAGTGTGCTTATTAGAAATTCATCATTCTGTTTGGTTTTCCCTTAGTTCCTTAGAAAAAGTTCCTTTTGAAAACACCAAAGATTTCTGGTTTCAAGTGATATCTAATTTGCAGACCCTAATGCAGCCTCATTCAGCTCCTTACTCAAAAACTGGAATCAACTATCATCCTAGCACCCAAATTTGGAAGGGCTCTCCACCAACTATAAAACTGATGAAACTAGAGTAAATAGCCTCAATCAGTGGACTATTTATGAAATGTCTCCCTAAACATTGATTCCTCACCTATTGAGGAAGCCAGGTTTGTACCAACCAGTCTTCAAAAGGCAGTTAATGGGCCAGGTGCGGTAGCTCATGCCTGTAATCCCAACACTTTGGGAGGCTGAGCTGGGAGGATCACCTGAGGTCAGGAGTTCAAGACCAGCCTGGCCAACATAGCAAAACCCCATCTCTACTTAAAAAAAAAAACAATTTATCCAGGCATGGTGGCACGCACCTGTAGTTGCGGCTACTCAGGAGGCTGAAGCATGAGAATCGCTTGAACCTGGGAGGCAGAGGTTGTGCTGAGCCAAAATTGTGCCACTGTACTCCAGCCTGGGTGACAGAGCGAGACTCAGTCTCAAAAAAAAAAAGAAAAAAAAAGGTCAGAGGTGGTCAAGGAGATACAAATCAAAATAACAAACAGATCCCACCTCACACTCACTAAGATGGGCATAATCAAACAAACAGACAATAACAAGTGCTGACAAGCATATGCAGAAATCGGAAACCTCATACATTGCTGGTGGGAATATAAAATGGTTCAGTTACTTTGGAAAACAATCTGGCAGTTCCTCAATAGGTTAGAGTTATCATATGACTCAGCAATTAAACACCTAGTTATATACCCAAGAGAATTGAAAACATACATCTACACAAAAATATGTACCCAAAGGTTTGTAGTAGCATTATTCATGACATCAGAAAGTGTAAACAACCCAAATGTCCACCAATTGAGGAATGAATAAAGAAAAATGTGGGGCCAGGCGTGGTGACTCATGCCCGTAATCCCAGCACTTTGAGAGGCCAACAAGGGCGGATCACGAGGTCAGGTGTTTGAGACCAGCCTGGCCAACATGGCGAAACCCTGTCTGTACCAAAAATACAAAAATTAGCTGGGCGTGGTGGCTAGTGCCTGTAATCTCAGCTACTCAGGAGCCTGAGGCAGGAGAATCGCTTGAACCCGGGAGGCGGAGGTTGTAGTGAGCCAAGATTATGCCACTGCACTCCAGCCTGGGCGACAAGAGCAAGACTCCATCTCAAAAAAAAAAAAAAAAGAAAGAAAGAAAGAAAAATGTGATAATGTGATACAGTTATACAATGCAACATTATTCAGCGATGTAAAAGGATGAAGTACTGATAGATGGTAAAACATGGATGAACATTTTTTTTAAGACAGTCTCACTTTGTTGCCCAGGCTGGAGTGTGGTGGCATGATCTCAGCCCACTGCAACCTCTGCCTCCTGGGTTCAAGCAATTCTCCTGCCTCAGTCTCCCAAGTACCTGGAACTACAAGCATGCACCACCATGCCCGGCTAATTTTTATATTTTTAGTACAGATGGGGTTTCACCATGTTGGCCAGGCTGGTCTCGAACTCCCAACTTCAGGTGATCTGCCTGCCTCAGCCTCCCAAAGTGCTGGGATTACAGGCATGAGCCACTGCATCCGGCCTATAACACGGATGAACCTTGAAAACATTACGCTTAGTGAAAGAAATCAGACACAAAGGGCCACATATTATATGATTCCATTTATATGAAATGTCCAGAATAAAGCAGAGCCTTAGAGACAGAAAGTAGGTTAGTGGTTGCCTAGAGCTAGAGGGGAAGAAGTTGGGAGGAAATGAAAAATGACTGCTAATGAGTATTAGACTTCTTTTGGGGGTGATGAAAATGTTCTAAAATTGAAAGATGTACACCTTTGCAAATATATTAAAAATATGAATTGTATACTTTAAATGGGTGAATTGTACAGTATAAATTATATCTCAATAAAAAATATAATTGCAATTTTGATTGGAATTGCAATAAATGTACAGATTAATTTGGAAAATACAGACATCTTTACAAACCTTCATTTCCAGAAAGACTGTAACCATTCATCAGAAAGATTTAGCACTATTCATTCATTCATTCTTGCCTCGTTCTATTTCCTTTTTTTTTTTTTTTTTTTTTTTGAGACAGAGTCTAGCTCTGTTGCCCAGGCTGGAGCGCAGTGGTGCTATCTCAGCTCACTGCAACCTCTGCCTCCTGGGTTCAAGCAATTCTCATGTCTCAGCCTCCCAAGTAGCTGGGACTACAGGCTCCCACCACCACACCCGGCTAATTTTTATATATTAGAGACAGGGTTTTACCATGTTGGCCAGGCTGGTCTTGAACTCTTGACCTCAAGTGATCCACCCGCCTCAGCCTCCCAAAGTGCTAGGATTACAGGTGTGAGCCACCACGCCCAGCCTTTCTGTTTATTTCTAAAGACAACACTGGCCGGGCGCAGTGGCTCAAGCCTGTAATCCCAGCACTTTGGGAGGCCGAGACGGGTGGATCACGAGGTCAGGAGATCAAGACCATCCTGGCTAACACGGTGAAACCCCGTCTCAACTAAAAAACACAAAAAACTAGCCAGGCGAGGTGGTGGGCGTCTGTAGTCCCAGCTACTCGGGAGGCTGAGACAGGAGAATGGCGTAAACCCGGGAGGCGGAGCTTGCAGTGAGCTGAGATCCGGCCACTGCACTCCAGCCTGGGTGACAGAGCGAGACTCCGTCTCAAAAAAAAAAAAAGACAACACTTGGACACTGATTTTTTTCTAGCACTACAGTCCTATGTAGACATCTGTTTCCCACACTGGATTGTGAGTTCCTTAATGGCAGACAGGATATCTTTTTATATGTTTTCTCCTCAGTGCTTACCACAAAGGCCAATACACAGTGAGCACTTAATACATAATTGTAAAATGAATAGATAAAAGAATGAATAAACAAATGAACAAACTTATCTCTGCTCATATGACCAGCTGGATCCAGGATGATCAAAGAGAGAAAGTATGGAAGGAGAGGGGATAAGATAGGATACAGACAAACAAGATAGATGCTGGACAGGCAGGGGAAAGACAAGAGTGGAATTTGTGGAATGGATTTTGGAATCATGTCAAGAAGAGTTTCTTGAGCTCCCACAGTGGGCTCAGTCTGGGACTCTGTGAAGAGGCTGGAAGAGGCCCCTGGAGCTGAGGTTCAGAGTATGGGACTCCTGCCCTGCAGTTTGGGCTATTATTGTACCCTGTCCTCTTGCCAGCTATTTTCAGGCCTTGATCCAAATACCTTGTGCATGTTCCCTTGGCCAAAGTGGCTTTGGTGCCTGATGGATTGTGTACCTCTTCTCTTTTCCCACTGCCTACAAGCCTACTTACAGGAGGGGAATCACACACTTGTTCCTACCATCCTGTGTCCCATGCTGGCCTTACCTATAACAAGTGAATGAGGGTAGCTCTTTTATTACTAGAGCATTTGGAATGCAGCCCAAAAGAGGAATATGCCTAGAGCAGAAACAGAAAGTCGAAAGAAAATCCAGGGGCATCATTTTATATGTACATCAAGTCTCTCAAGTATAATAGACACATGCAAAAATATTCATTACAATGGTTCTCTATTATCTAGGTCAAAGGCAGTTTAAATCACTAGTCCTCAATCTAGGGTACTCTATTCCTGTGAGTACCTGTGCAGAAAAATATAAAGAGAATAAATGTCTAGATCCTCAACTTCCATATGTAATATTTCCTAACAATGATCTGTCTGAGTTGGCTCTTCTTTCTCACTCTCTTTCACAATTACCCTTCTCCCATGTTAAACAAGAATGTCATAGCTCTCTCTTATCTCAAACTTTATTACGGTACAATGCCTGGGTATGAACAAAGTGCTGAACAAAGGGACAATTTGAGAATGTATAACTTCTGAGTGAGAGCCCCAAGAAAGCAAATCAAAGAGAGTTTCTCTGAGAAATCAGTATTGAAAGGATTGGCATCTTAATTCATCCACCTAACAAACTCATGGCAAGACTACTTGCCTTATATCTCTTAGAATTACAATTCAGCAGTGAAATAGGTATCACAGAGTCATATATTAACATATTTATCTTAAGAAAGAAGTTAGGCAATTTCTAACAAAGTAGATCTGATTTGGATGATTATGTTGAGTGATAACTGGCTATGCAAAATAGGTTGTATGGTGGATGTTTTCTATAAATTATATGAGCTAAATTTGCAGTGCCAATGTTTTGAAAGAGCTATAACCTATATGTGCATATACATATGCACATATGTGTGTGTATATAATATGTAAAATATTTTGGAAATTAGATTTTTTGCAATTTTTAAATGTTATAATAAAATTTTTAGATATGAACATTATGTCAAGAGTTACATAATTTTTCAAAATTCTTTTAGGTATACAATTTTAAGAGTTTAAGGTTATTAATCTAAATAATTTTTCAGTGGTACTTTATCCCTTCCCCTCTACATCAGAATTGCCTGTGGAGGTTACAAAAATACAAGTCAGAGGTCTTACCCTGTGGAGATTCTAACTCAATAGTCTGAGATAGGTTCCAGGAATCTGGATTTCTAACGACATCCTCAGGTAATTATTTACATAATAATTACAAAACAATCTAGTCACCAGACTAGATTGTTTACCCCTAATTCAACGTATAATTTACACAAACTTTCCCCTCTCTCTGAGCCTGTTATTGTGGTCTTAGCAAGTAAAGCATGGCTATCCATATAAATAAATTTAGACTTCTATCAATTTGTTTCCAATCATATGAAAACAACTAGATAGATTTTTAACAAATCCGGATGTCATATTAGGATTCTCTAACTTTTTTTTGAGACAGGGTCTCACCCAGGCTGGAGTGCAGTGGCACAATCACTGCTCACTGCAGCTTCAACCTCCCAGGCTCAAGCAATCCTCCCACCTCAGCCTCCCAAATATCTAGGACCACAGGCATGCATGACCATACCCAGCTAATTTTTTATTTATTATTATTATTATTTTGAGACAGAGTCTCACTCTGTTACCCAGGCTGGAGTGCAGTGGCATGATCTTGGCTCACTTCAACCTCTGCCTCCTAGGTTCAATAGATTCTCCTGCCTCAGCCTCCTGAATAGTTGGGATTACAGGTGTGAGCCACCACGCCCAGCCTAATTTTTAAATTTTTTGTAGAGAAGGGGTCTACCTGTGTTGCCCAGGCTGATCTCAAACTCCTGAGCTCAGTGATCCTCCCTCCTCAGTCTCCCAAAGTTCTGGGATTACAGGCATGAGCCACTGTGCCTGGCAGATTCTCTAACTCACTATATGTGTCAGTTTGGAGGACACCTCAAATAGTCATCCTCAAAAGCAGCTCTGAAACTAAAGTTCAACAAGAACCCTCTGTGACTGCTCCTTTGGATAGATTTACATGTATTAAAATATCATGGTCAAAAAGAAGCAAACATTGGTTTCAAAAATTAGTCTCTGGTCAAAAAATCACAATTAGAAATGCAGGTGTTCATATGCTTTAGAGATGTTTTCTGTATGGGCAACTCTGTGTGTAATGTATTCTGGGGTGAACAGTTTCAGGGTTGTATTTATTTTATTTAAATAAAATAATGATGCTCCATGATAGTAAAACCATAAGGCTTTCAATAAGTAGACCAGACCTTAGAACCCTACAAGAGGGCTGTTCTAAAAACTTTATATCCCAAAAAGAGATAACAGGTAAGTCCAAGGCCCTCTTATGTCTGAGATTTTGCAGTCTTCTCTTGTACCTTCTCTAATTCAAAATTCCAAGCTGGCCAGGCACGGTGGCTCACGTCTGTGATCCCAGCACTTTGGGAGGCCGAAGCAGGAAGCTTACCTGAGATCAGGAATTTGAGACCAGCCTGGCCAACATGGCAAAACCCCATCTCCACTAAAAATACAAAAAAAAAAAAAAAAAAAAAAAAAAAATTAGCCGGGCATGGTGGTGTGTGCCTGTAGTCCCAGATACTCGGGAGGCTGAAGCAGGAGAGTTGTTTGAACCCAGGAGGCGGACGTTACCATGAGCTCATGAGCTAAGATCACACCATTGCACTCCAACCTGGGCAACAAGAGCAAAACTCTGTCTCAAAATAAAAATAAAAATAAAATTAGCCAGGTATGGTGGTGCATACCTGTGGTCCTAGCTACTCAGGAGGCTGAGGTGGAAGGATCACTTGAACCTTGGAGTTTGAGTCTACAGTGGGCCACAATCACACCACTGCACACCAGCCTGAGCAATAGAGCAAGACAAAGAGAAAGGAAAGGAAAGGAAAGGAAAGGAGAAAGGAAAGGAGAAAGGAAAGGAGAAAGGAAAGGAGAAAGGAAAGGAAAGGAAAGGAAAGGAAAGGAGGAAGGAGGAAGGAAGGAGAGAAAGAAAAGAAAAATCCTAAGTATTATGAGAGATTATAAACTGAGTGGAGAGTGAGGCTGTCAATGAGGCTAATGTAATCTTAGATTTGTAAAGTCAAAGAATGGTAATAGTACTCTGTTCAAGGCAGACCATGGCTGGAATACTTAATGAGAGATATTGGCCAACTAAAGTATATCCAGGGGAGACTGACGTGGTTGTTTAGGAAGCCACATCATATGAGGAACCTGAGAATGTGGACTCAGTATCACCTCATTTATAAAACAAGAACACTGGACTAGATCAGGGGTTTTCAAACTGAGCTTTGCAAATCCCTAGGGATTCCAGACACACACCTCACAGGGAACACAGTGACAGGGTGGAGAAGCCTACAGAATGTGGCTCTACGCCTCCAATCCATGCTCCAACAAGATCAGCACTGCTGTTACCTGTTTTAGGTATAGGGTTTCGGCATAATAATAAAAATAGCTAATACACTTTTTGCCAAGCACTAAGCCCTTTATATAGATTATTCCAATTCTTCCTTACAATAATCTATGTCACAGGACTTGTTATTATTTCCATTTTACAGACATGAAAAATTGAGGTTTAAAGAGGTGAGGTAACTTGCCTAACTAGTAAGTATTAAGGTAGAGATGCAGGAATTGAATCAGAATGACCCAGAATCAGAATGATAACTTACGGGGATTGTTAGGTATTGGGATATTGGTAGTACAATTCCTGATTTATATGGGAATTAGAACAAATGACCTCTAAGGTCTGAAACTGAGAGTCTTGAATTCTCAGAGGTTCAAGGTGTGAGACACTGGGGATCATTACCAGTGCCCAACCTCTCCCAAACCAAATCCAGGAAGTGGGGGAAGGCCCATCCTCAACTCCAGGCCTTCTGAGTTAATTGTTATAAATGTGGGGTTGCCATAAGGCAAGAACTCCTGCTCCCATCTGACCATCTAGTATCTTCAAAGGAGAGGAGGCCAGTTCCTCCTCTCCCCTAACTTCTCCCAGACATGTAGGGAACTTATCCAGGCAGTTCTCTACATTTGTGACAGAAATTCTGAAGGTCAGTGCCAGAAGTAACTTAAGCAAGTGTCCTGTACATCCCTAACAGTTTATAAGTGGGAAAAAGAAGGCTTAGAAAAGGGCATTAACTAAAGCCATTCTTTTCATTAAATGTTTACTGAACACACCAGTATAAGAAGTTGGCCCAGACACAAACTCAAGTAGCTGATATGAAGCTCAGGACACTGAAACAGGCCTCAAGACAGAGTCTTCAGAGTAATACAGTTATTATTCATATGCCATCTACTTCCAAAAAAGTGACTCGGAAAGCACAGCCTACTTGTCTCATTTTCACCACTTTAGGGAGGGGTTCTGTAAAGTGTCAAAGGTCATAAAACACAGGGAGAAATGAGAGAAGCAGGTTAGAAATCCACCTTAAACATGAAATCCTCCAGCTCTCCTCCACAATCTGCTCACCTGATTCAAGTGGAGAAAGACTGTTCCCAACAGCAGGTATTTCCCATGTATCTCGCATTAGCTTTGAATATTTATGATACCAGCCACAAACAACCCTCAGGCAAGGGGAGCAGACTCCTTCCTCAGCCCCTTCATTCCAAACCTTCTAAAATTCTCACTTTATGTTGTCAACATCATTATAGAAAAAAAATAAATAAATAAACAAAATCCTCCGTCGTTCTTACCATCGCAACAGAAATTCAACCCACCTACTGAGTCACCACAGAGTCACTACAGGTTGCAACAGAACTTCTAAAAACTGCTTCCTCTCTTCAGAAACAGTCAGAGAATTCTGGAATATTAGAGATGAAAGGGACCCTGCAGAGTATCTGTAGTGCATTTCCCATCATGCCTACAAAGAGAAGGCCCAGAAAGAGGAAGAGAATGGTCTGAAGTCATCTTTCTTAAAATGAGTGTTTTTCTTTACCAAGCATATCTTAATCAACAGACATGCTGTTGTGAAACTAGTGAAGATATAGATATGGTGTGTGTATTTGAGAAGGTAGGGATGGTTGAGAAGGTAAGGGAAGCCCATGTTTTGACAAGGAGATCTGTAAAGGTGATAGGGAAAATCAGAGCCCTAGAGTGTATTGTCCTATCATTCATGTCGAGGGACTCTAAATTATCTAGGTCCATATTCTGGAGTTCACTTCAGTGATATGGGGAGGTAGGGAATTTTTTTTTTTTTTTTTTTTTTTTTGCCTCAAATACACACACACACACACATATGCCTACAAGGATCTGGGCAGCTCCAAATGTCATACTATGGAATTCATATTCAGGAGCATATAAGGATCCTGAGAGCAGAGCTTCTGTCCTAGGGTCACTCCTAAAGTTGTCTTATTCTTGAAAGCTCCAGTTCCTGAAGAAGGACTGAAATAGAGTGAGAGCCATGAAGAGACAGCAGTGATTTCAGCTGAGGGTGGGGATTTAGGTGGCTCAGAGATAATGACAGCCTTAGGAAACACAAAGCAAAGCAAACAATGGAAGGAATCAACGATACCAAATGTGTTGGGCTTTGGTGACTGGGGACTTCTAGAAAAAGTAGAGATTGAGCAGCTAGTATAAATGACCAGAATATCAGCCATCAACCACTCTTTCCACCCTCTCCTTATAAACCTTTTACTTAATCCCCCAAATCCCCAACAGTCCCCCAGTGTTCCTTTAACTAGCTAACTCCCTTCCACTCCTTCAGCTACTTCTAACACCCTCACTGACTCTCTCTCCCTGAATGACTATCCCAATACTTTGTCACTGATCATTTTCTCATACATATACACATGCACCCCCACTAATATATTTATCTGCCACACCAGGGGGAAGACAGCCCGAGAGGGTTGGAACCAAAGTCTGTATTTTGAAGGGCAAATTTAGCCCTTGAATCAGATGACTGTGTGCCTTCAAAAGAGGCAGTGTTTATACAGATTAAGAGAATCCTTGACTCTTTCCTCTCACTTTCTCCCCGTCTCTTCACCATCTACACACCTAGTTACCTGTGCTGGTTTCTTTCCGTAATGAAAAAATAGCTAATACACTTTTTGCCAAGCACCAAGCCCTTTATACAGATTAAATTAATGTAAAATTACTAAATCACTCTAAAATTTCATTGTTCCATTCCATTCCCACCAGCAGCATCACAGTTCAGAACTCAATAACAAACTCTCAGTTCTCTGGCTTCACATTCCCATTTCCATTTGTATCCAGATGATCCTCTTAACCTCTGCTGTGACTTCTACATTCCCCTGCATGCAATCCTTTCACAGATCTCCAAAAATAGTCAAGATCTCCTTTACCTGGACCTCATCCGCTGTTGATGACAACCTTGACTCCTCTTTCACTCCCCATACCCAATCCAAGTTAGCAAATTCCATGGCTTCTTCATTCAAAATAGATCCAGAATTTGACCACATCTAACCATCTTCATGACTACTCCTATGGTCTAAATCACCACAATCTATCACCTCGATTTCTACAATAGCCTCTTAACTGGTCTCCCTACTTCTACTTTTCCCCTTCTACAGTCTCTTCTTAATATAAAAGAGCCTAAATAGAAGCCAAATCATTATCACGTCTATGTTTAAGATTGTCTAGTGGTGTGGGTGGGCATGGTGGCTCATGCCTGTAACCCCAGCACTTTGGGAGGCCGAGGTGGGCAGGTCACAAGGTCAGGAGTTCAAGACCAGCCTGGCCAACATGGTGAAAACCCGTCTCTACTAAAAATACAAAAATTGGCCAGGCACGGTGGCACATACCTGTAATCCCAGCACTTTGGGAGGCCAAGGCAGGTGGATCATGAGGTCAAGAGATCAAGACCATCCTGGCTAAGATGGTGAAACCCCATCTCTACTAAAAATACAAAAAATTAGCCGGGTGTGGTGGTGGGCACCTGTAGTCCCAGCTACTCGGGAGACTGAGGCAAGAGAATGGCATGAACCCAGGAGGCAGAGCTTGCAGTGAGTGAAGATTACGCCACTACACTCCAGCCTGGGCAATACAGTGAGACTCTGTCTCAAAAATAAAAAATATTAGCCAGATGTGATGGAGGGTGCAGTGAGCCAAGATCACACCATTGCACTCCAGCCTGGGCAACAGAGCAAGACTCCGTCTCAACAACAACAAAAAAAGATTGTCTAGTGGTTTCCCATTTCACCATGAATAAAAGGCCAAAGTCTATATTAGCTTTCAAGATGTGACTTGACCTAATATCCTGCTGGTGTCAATACTACTCTCTCTTCCCTAGTTCACACTGTTTTAGCTACACTAACTTCCTAGCTAGTCTTCAAACACACCAGGCAGCAGCACATTTGTTCTTCCGTCAACCTGGAACATTTCCCCTCCCTACCCCAACTATCTGTGTAGCACACTCCAACTTTCCTTCAGATCTCTGCTCAAATGTCATCTTTATCAAAAGGTTCTTTCCTTATCAGCTCCCACTCTGCACTGTCACTTCCATTTCTCCTTGCTCTGCTCTATATTTTTCTATAGTACTCATCATTACCTGTCATATACTTATGGTTTCTGTGTTTATTGTCTGTCTCCTCAAGCTGGACTATAACCTCCATGAGGGCAAGAACTTTGTTTAGAATAGTGCCTGGCACATAATAAGTTCTTAGTCAGCATTTATTGAATGAATAAATTGTTCCCCGCATAAACTTTTTACTCTAAACACGCTTGGTCTTCTCACTGTTCCAACATAAATAATTGTGGTGGTTAATATTTACGTGCATTCAGTGTGCCAGGAATTTGGCACATGGTTTTTTTTTATCCTATTCAATCTTACAAAACTGACAACTCCATGAGATAAAAGCTATTTTTATCCATGTTTAACAGTTGAGAAAACTGAGGTTCAAAGAGGTTAAGTAACTTGCCCAAGATCAGACAGCTAATTAGTGGCAAAAATAGGACTCAAACTAGGTTAGTCTGACACCAAAACACCCATTCTCCCAATCTTTATGTTATCCTGCCTCCCTATAAGGCTTTCTCCTTTCTATGAACTATTTGTGTAAGTAGCTCTTTGCAGTTTGGTCCATAACTCTTTTCAGGCTTTTTTTTTTTTTTTTTTGATGGAGTCTTGCTCTGTTGCCCAGGCTGGCATACATTGGCATGATCTCAGCTCACAACAACCTCTGTCTCCTGGGTTCAAGCAATTCTCCTGTCTCAGCCTCCCAAGTAGCTGGGATTACAGGAGTGCACCACCATACCCGGCTAATTTTTGTATTTTTAGTAGAGATGGGGTTTCGTCTTGTTGGCCAGGCTGGTCTTGAACTCCTGACCTAAGGTGATCAGCCCACCTCAGCCTCCCAAAGTGTTGGGATTACAGGCGTGAGCCACTGTGCCTGGCCCAGGCTGTTTTTATGTAGATCTATTTGTTTTGTTTTGTTTTGCTTTGTTTTTGAGATGGAGTTTCACTCTCGTCGCCCAGGGTGGAATGCAATGGCACGATCTCAGCTCATTACAACCTCCGCCTCCTGGGTTCAAGCCATTCTCCTGCCTCAGCCTCCCAAGTAGCTGCAATTACAGGCACCCGCCACCACACCCAGCTGATTTTTGTATTTTTAGTAGAGACAGGGTTTCACCATGTTGGCCAGGCTGGTCTCGAACTCCTGACCTCAGGTGATCCACTTGCCTTGGCCTTCCAAAGTGCTGGGATTACAGGCATGAGCCACTGTGCCCAGTCAATCTATTTGGTCTTTCCAAATAGAATGTAAATTCCATGAGATTAGGGTCTGGGACATTCAAACCTAATAACACATTTTAGCTGATATTTTAAAGTTAATTTAAATCAATTTGGCTAATGTGGCTACTTTCTCTTTTTATCTGTCATAGCCAAGTGCTGGACTACTAGAATAATGAGGTAGTGTCATGAGTGAAAAAAAATAGTTGACTAGGAGTGAGAGTATCTGGAGATTAGTCTCAGTTCTGTCTTCAAACAGGTGTATGACCCTCAGGCAAATCACTTAGCTTCTTTGTCCCTTAATCTACCAATCTTTGAAGAGAGTTGGCCTAGATGGACTCTAACAGTCACTTCAAATTCTAAAAACACTACTATTCCATGAACATTTGCAATGTGTCAAGCCAAAAGTAAAAGGCCAAATTATTCCTTAATATGGTTCTATTTTGGATAATGGGAGTACTTTCCTAAGAACACCACTTCCTTTGTGGATAATTTCAGTATCTATACAATGCATGTTCCAAAACAAGACACGAGCTACAAATGTGGCTTGTTAATGCCACCATAGCTATCTAAATGACATAAAATTAAGAAGAAAGACATAATGTGTTTCTATAAGAAGTATATCAATTGGAATGAATCATGGAAAAGATGTCATTTTTAAAAGCCTTAGTAAGAATTAGAGCAGAAAGAAGGTGAGCTCCAAGAGAGAGAACTTTGGGAGGAAAAGGAGGACTTCATATGATAGTGAGTTTGGAAAATATTAAATATATGATAAAGGCTTCAACAGTACAAGACAAAAATGGTAAGCAATTATTATTATTATTATTTATTGTTTTTTTGAGACAGAGTCTCGCTCCGTCACCCAGGCTGGAGTGCGGCAGCGTGATCTTGGCTCACTGCAACCTCTGCCTCCCAGGTTCAAGTGATTCTTCTGCCTCAGACTCCCAAGTAGCTGGGACTACAGATGTGCACCATCATGCCCAGCTAATTTTTTTTGTATTTTTAGTAGAGATGAGATTTCACCACATTGGCCAGGCTTGTCTCGAACTCCTGACCTCAGGTGATCTGCCTGGGCCTCAGCCTCCCAAAGTGTTGGGATTACAGGCATGAGCCACTGCGCACAGCTCGGTAAGCAATTATTAACTTCAGAGTAAATAAAAATCTGTACATAAAAGGAAATGTACAGCATACCATAATATGCTATTCTGATGTAAACTGGTTTTAAATTAACTAGAAAACAGCTTTAATTATATTGAGAAGAAGAGAGAAGGAAGTTAGACAGGTATATAAGAACTAAATTCTCATCTATCATAGTAAGAAATCAATACTTTCTTTAAAAATGATGAAAAATAGCAGTATAAGCATATCCTTTAAAAATACAGAGGTAACAAAAGGAAGTAACCACATATCTGGCATATTTGCACTTTACTTTCTTATAATAAAATGCAATTTATTTGTATTTTGCTTTTGCTTTACTATAAACATAAAATAATTAAATAGTAATTGCCTATATGGTACTTGTCTCTTGCCTTTTTACCCGTATATCCCTAATGCCTAACGCAGCCCTGAGTATCCAATATCTTTAACAATTCTTGTTGAGGGAGTGACCAATGTAAAAATGGAGTAAGGATGTCTTGTTTTTTTGAGTTACAGAATTTTGCACTGGAAATTAATTTAGAGATTATTTAATCCAGTGCTTCCCCAATGGGTGTTCCATGGAATACTGCTTCTTGTGATGTCAATAGCATGCTGGCAAAAAGTGTTTGGGGCTTAAATAAGTTCAGGAAATCATATGTTAAACAAAATTAATCAGGTATCTCTAATGTAGGACTTCTTGGAGATTTTACTATGCTAATATACATTAGGAATCTCACACAAAGGCAATTTATTATGTGATGTTTCTCAGACTGAAACATTTTATGAATTAAAAAGCCCCCTACTAATATCTCCAGTAATTAGTGGTTCCTGAAGAATTCTTTGGAAAACGCTGATCTAGTCTACTCTCATTTTACAGATGGGGAAAGAGAGGCTCTCCAAAGCCTGTCCAGGGGAACTGGTGCCTCTAGAAAGAAAGGGCCTCAGGATTCTGGAAAACTCTCAGGATTCTGATTGAAAACTCTGGCCTGTGTATTCTGTTTTTCATTAGGCACCTGAGTTCTTTCAAACCAGGGAACAAATTCAGATACAAGCATTTCCTTTTAAGATCTTTTTTTTTCTCTTTTTATTTTTCTTATTTTATTTTTATTATTACTTTTTGAGACAGGGTCTTGCTCTGTTGCCCAGGCTGGAGTACAGTGGTGTGATCTCTGCTCACTGCAACCTCCGCCTCCTGGGCTCAAGCAGTCCTCCCACCACAGCCTTTCAAGTAGCTGGGACTACAGGCATGCACCACCATGCCCAGCTAATTTTTGTCTTTTATGTAGAGTGGGAGTTTCACCATGTTGCCCAGGCTGGTCTCGAACTCCTAAGCTCAAGTAACCCTCTTGCCTCAGCCTCCCAAAGTGCTGGGATTACAGGCATGAGCCACCATGCCCGGCCTCCTTTGAAGATCTTTAAAGGTTTTCTGATCTTTAAAGAGCCTGGGAAATGAGCCCAAGTGTTGGCTGGAGCTCAAGCATAAAGCTCTAAAGCAGAAGCTAAAGAGAGTCTCAACAGACACAATGGACAGTGAATTTCAGTGGCAAAGTAGCCCCCAACTAAGCAATGGTAATACAATAATAGACCACTCACACCTATACAGTGTTTTCCAATAAACAAATAAGTGCTTTTACAACGTTATCTCATTTGATTCTTACAACAATGTAGTGAGAAAAACAAGGGTAGAATTATTATCCCCATTTTATGAAAGAAGAAACTGACTCTTAGTTAAATGCGTTGTCTGTGGTTAAACAACATGTTAATGGCAGAGTTGAAAGGAGAACCTAAATTTCCTGTCTCTCAGGTTAAGGCTCTTCTCAATATATCACACAAACTGGGCAAAGATATTGAGTGAGTTCCAATTTAACTCTCCTATGAATGATCCAAGCTGCTCCTATTGGCTAGCTTAAAAAATTAATCAGGCCAGACATGGTGGCTCATGCTAATCCCAGCACTTTGGGAGGCCAAGGCAGGCGGATCGCTTGAGTTCAGGAGTTCAAGAACAGCCTGGGCAACGTGGTGAAACCCCATCATTACAAAAAATACTAAATACAAAATACAAAGTACAAAAATTAGCCAAACGTGGTGGTGCATGCCTGTAGTCCCACCTACTCAGGAGGCTGACGTGGGAGGATTGCTTGAGCAGGGGAGGCAGAGGCAGAGGTTGCAGTGAGCCAAGATCATGCCACTGCACTCCAGCCTGGGCAACAGAGCAAGATCCTGTCTCAGAAAAAAATAGATCAATTCTGAGTGCTCATAGGTTGTGGCAGAAGCAACACCCCAATTCAAAGTCCTATTTGGATTTGGTATAGTAGTATCTCCTAGACAGCTAAATTCCTGGGAGAAGCAGTCTTAGAAATTTCCTGCTGGGGAGACCGCATGGCCTAGTGGTACAAGCAAGGAGTCAGGCAGACTTGAGCTTGAATTCTGGCTCTACCACTTGTTCACTCTATGACCTTATTCACTGTATAACCCTTCAATGCTTCATTTGTTCACCTGTAAAATGAAACTAGAATTCCTATTTTACAAAGCTGTTGAGAGGTCAAGGTAAGGAATTAGAGGAGTAATAGAGTGTCATGGTTGTGTATAAGCTCTGTAATTATACTGCCTAGGTTTGAATCTCAGCCTTGCTTCTAGCTAGTTGTTTCACTTCAGATATGTCACTTGACTTCTCAGAATTTCAGTTTTCGCCTATATAAAATAAGGAAAACAAATGGTGCTTTCATAATTATTATAAGCATCAAAGGAGATAATATTTGTTAAGCACTTAAGCATAGTTTCTGGCACACAGCTCTGTAAAAGATAATGATAACGATAGTGATAGTAGAGGTGGTGAAAAACCCAATACTATTTTTCTTCCAAAGCAAGAATGAGGAAGAAAGCTACTCAGTCCTGTTCTCTTCCATTTGCCAGTGCCCTTTCTCCCTCTTCAACTGCAAAGCCAAGAACACTAGAGTAGAAGTCAGGACACTTGGCTTTGAATGTCAGCTCTGTCACGTACTAGTTATGTGATCTGAAGGAAGTCATGTAACTTCCTTGAGGTATTTTTCCTCACCTGAGATATTAAGTTGATGACACTTTGCTTACTCTGCTGGGTTGTTGTAAGTATCAAATGAGTGTTTTTATCTGCCACCAAGTATAAGATAGATATTTTTACCAGTAAAAAGCAACTTTATCTCCAAGCTTTTTCTCATGGACATTTCGATCCAGTACATTGTAGCAGATGTTGGTACTTGCTCCTTTCATCCACTCAATGAAGATTTTCCCTTTAGTCACATCAAAGTTGTACCGAAGGAATGGGCCAGGGCATGGAGTCTTCCAGTAAAATTCCTTGGCAATGTCTCCCCAGAATTCTGCAATAGAAATGGAAGCCCAGATATCATTAATCTTCTCAGACATATTTAGCCTCAGAAGGCTTACCAGTCTAACACAGGACCAAGTTATAACTTCCCTGCCCTAGGACCCACCACCTGGGTCCCTTCTTTACCTGTCTAATCTTAGCACCCACCTCTTCTTTTTTTTTTTTTTTGAGACGGAGTCTCGCTATGACATCCAGGCTGGAGTACAGTGGCCCAATCTCGGCTCACTACAACCTCTGCCTCCCGGGTTCAAGCAATTCTTCTGCCTCAGCCTCCCGAGTAGCTGGGACTATAGGCGGGTACCACCATGCCTGGCTAATTTTTGTATTTTTAGTAGAGACGGGGTTTCACTATGTTAGCCAGGCTGTTCTCGAACTCCTGACCTCGTGATCTGCTCGCCTCAGCCTCCCAAAGTGCTGGGATTAAAGGCATGAGCCACCGTGCCCGGCCAGCACCCACCACTCTTCTAACCCATCTTCTGTTCTCCTGGGCTGAATGTTGACTCAAATTCTTCCTCCTGTCCTCAAGACTGCCTACTCATTTTTTACCATCTATTAAAATCAGAGCCACCTAGTACTAGCACAATGCCTAGCACACAATAGGCAATTGGTAATTTTTTGTTGCTGTTGCCCAGGCTTGTCCTGAACTCCTGGACTCAGGTATCTTCCAGCCTCAGCCTCCCAAGTAGCTGGGATTATAGGTACACACCACTGAGTCCTGCTGAAATCAAGTACAATTATTTTCACCCTCTAACTAGATGAAAGTAAATTTTTTAATGAAGTAATTAGTGAAAGAAAAAACTTATTTATCCACAGAACCTTCCATGACCAACTCTTTCTTAATTTGTGCATTCTCTCTCAGCAATTATATATTGAACATCTCTTTCTCCAGCTTCTACTTGTATAAGTGTTATTCACTATGTGCCAAATGTTTCTTTAAACTTTTTATATGTATTATCTTATTTAATCCTTACCACAACTCTAGGAGGGAGGCTTTTCTCATTTTATAAACTTGAAACTCAAGCCTCAGAGAGGTTAAATACCTTGTCTAAGGTTACACAATTACTAAATCAAGATTTAAACTTCCTTGAGACATTTTTGCTAAAATCTGAAAGATGAATAGAAGTTTTTCTCCACTCCCATATAAAAAAAGGGACTACTCTGGGATAAGAGAGAACCAAGGGTATATGTTAGGAGGAACTCCTTGAGGCTGAAACACTGAGAATAAGGGAAGGAATAGCAGGAATTGATGCATAAACTGGGCAAATCATGCAATTCTGTGTATAGTAAGGAATTTGGTATATATCCGAAGAGCAATGAAAATTCACTGAAGGGTTTTAAGCAAGAGTGACATGATCAAATTTACATTCTTAAAATATCTGCCTGGCTATTCTGCAGAAAATGTACTCCACAGGTAAAACATATGAATGCAGAGAATTTAGGATAGTCTGTGTACTGAATCAAGAGTTGGAGGATACCGGGCACTGTGGCTCACGCCTGTAATCCTAGCACTTTGGGAGCCCAAGGTGGGTGGATCACTTGAAATCAGGAATTCGAGACCAGCCTGGCCAACATGGTGAAAACCCTGCCTCTACTAAAAGAAAAAAAAAAAAAGCCAGGCCTGGTGGCGGGTGACTGTAATCCCAACTACTCAGGAGGCTGAGAAGGGAGAATCGCTTGAACCTGGGAGGCGGAGGTTGCAGTGAGCTGAGATGGTGCCACTGTACTCCAGCCTGGGCAACAGAGCAAGACTCTGTCTCAAAAAAAAAAAAAAAAAAAAAAAAACAAGTTGGAGGAAAGAGAAGCAATTAGAACCATAATAATGGAAGTAACCTTACAGATTATCACCTCCTCATTTCATTTTATAAGAAATAAAATTCAGGCCGGGCGCGGTGGCTCAAGCCTGTAATCCCAGCACTTTTGGGAGGCTGAGACGGGCGGATCACTAGGTCAGGAGATCGAGACCATCCTGGCTAACACGGTGAAACCCCGTCTCTACTAAAAAATACAAAAAACTAGCCGGGCGAGGTGGCGGGCGCCTGTAGTCCCAGCTACTCAGGAAGCTGAGACAGGAGAATGGCGTGAACCCGGGAGGCGGAGCTTGCAGTGAGCTGAGATCCGGCCACTGCACTCCAGCCTGGGCGACAGAGCGAGACTCCGTCCCAAAAAAAAAAAAAAAAGAAATAAATAAAATTCACAGAAGCTAAGTCATTTGTTTCAGGTTATACAATTTACAGTTTATACAATCTAGTTGGAGAGATAAGATTAATGCATGAAATATTTTTTAATGTACAAGACAGAACATAACTGAAAGTTAAATCACATAGTGTACAACCCTATAATGTATTAAAGAAATCCAAATTAAATCAACCCCAAGGTGCCATTACATACCTAGAAAACTCGTAAAAATTTTAAAAATTATTAAGCCCAATGTCTGGGTGGCCCTGGGAAAACAGATACTCTTATACAATAACGGCATTGTAAGAAATTGGCACAATCTTATTAGATAACAAGGCAATGCATGACAGGAGCCATAAAACTTTTCTTTTTTTTTTTCAGTTCGTAGTCTTGCTCTCTTGTCACCCAGGCTGGAGTGCAGTGGCATGATCTCAGCTCACTGCAACCGCCATCTCCCTGGCTCAAGTGATCCCCCCATCTCAGCTGTGCTCCCTCCCCCCTCTCCCAGTAGCTGGAACTACAGGCGCACATTGTTTGTTTTGTAGAAATGGGGTTTGGCCATGTTACCCAGGCTGGTCTCAAACTCCTGAGCTCAAGCTTTGGGAGCCCACCTTGCCCTCCCAAAGTGCTGGGATTACAGGTGTGGGCCACCACGCCCAGCCCATAAAACTTTTTATACCCTTTTCTCTGCTATCTCAACTACAGGGAATAGACTTCAAGAAAATAATCACAAAGAAAAAAGGGATTAGTAAAGAGTTTCACTATAATAGTGAAACTGGAAACAACCCAATAGCCCAACAATAAGAAATTGATGAAAACTAGTAATACAAGTAGTAATACCATAGAATAATAAATGGCCATTAAAGAGAAAGCAAATGAGAGCTAGTATTTTGTAAATGACATTCATGTATCAGGGACTGGACTAATCTCATTTAATCTTTATGACATTATGGTCTTACAGCGTATACATCAATTATCCTAATTTTATAGATGAGAAAACTGAAGCTCAGGAAGCATAGGAAACTCTGCCAAGGACCACACAGCTAATAATGAGAATACAAATACTCAAAAATATTTTTAAGTGATAATAGTAGGCACATAGTATATAAAACTATAAACCATATTTATGTCCATCAACAAGGAATGAAGAAAGCTGAGGTGTTTTTGTTTTTGTTTCTGTTTTGAGACAGGGTCTTGCTGTGTCGCCCAGGCTGGAGTGCAGTGGCACAATCTCGGCTCACTGCAATCTCCTTCCCCTGGGATCAAGCAATTCTCGTGCCTTAGCCTCCTGAGTAGTGGGATTACAGACGTGCATCACCATGCTTGGCTACAAAACTGAGTTTTATGCACACTTAGTTTTTCTGGGTTTTTTTTTTTTTTTTTTTGGGTAGAGGCTGTGTGTGTGTCAGAATCTGGATGATTGGCATAGATTCTAAGTACTAAAGATATTCAGAAGAGGAAAAAGGTGAGCATAAATTGGAATAATCAGGGAATGCTCTATTGGAACCGGTGGAGTTTGACTAGGTAGAGAGAAGCTGAAGGAAATGAACAAAGGCAAGAAAGTGGGAGTAAGTGTGTATCCAGGATATCAAGGAGAATGATCTATCTAGAATGAAGGGAGTGGTAGCAAGTAGTGGGAGATAAGGATAGAGTGGAGCTAGATTATCTGGAGGTCTTAAAAGAAAAGCAGAATTTTAATTAGAAACTGCCAGAAACAGGGAACTATTGAAAGTTTTTGCAGTGACATTTGAAAGCATATTTCCATAGTATCAATCTAATGGTGTCTTGATAAATCTACTGGAAAGACTGAAGTTGGTGAAACTAGGCAAGAGAGGACAAACTAGGAGGCTACTTCCCTGGTAGAAATTCTGTATTTGACGGAATTTGGTGAAATGCATCCTGTGGGGTCATGGAAGAGGAATAGCATTGCTATTAGGATATGGATTCTGCAGTCAAACTGTCTTGGTTCAAATCCCAACTCCACCACTTTACACTTGATTGAATCCTGTCTTGCATTACTTGGTAATTGCTTAATTTATATTGTATCAGACTAACTACTATTTATTGAATGTGTACTGTGCATCAGGCATATTATAGTGCCTACTTATTACACACTTTAGTCCTTATACAAACCCATTAGACAAGTATTACTAGTCCTATCTTATAGATGGAAGAAAAGGAATCTCAGATAGGCTTAAAAATTTGCCTTAAGACCCCACAGTAAATGAATAGCAGAGTCAGGGTCTAAATCTACATTTTTCTGGATTTGATTCATGGCCCATGCTTGTCCCACAACCAAACATCATGCTGCTTCCCAATGCGGGTGCAATTTTGACTCCTTGGCCAGGCGTGATAGCTCATGCACATGTAATCCCAGCACTTTGGGAGGCCAAGGCAGGAGGAAAGCCTGAGGCCAGGAGTCCAAGACCAGCCTGGGCAACACGACAAAACCTCATCTCTCCAAAAGTACAAAAAATTAGCTGGGTGTCATGGCGTCCGCCTGTAGTCCCAGCTACCCAGGAGGCTGAAGCGGAAAGATCACATGAGCCCAGGAGTTGGAGGCTATAGTGAGCCTAGAACGAGCTACTGCACTCCAGCATGGGTGACAGAGCAACACCTTGTCTCAAAACAAACAAACAAACAAACTATATATATATATATATCTCCTTTACCCAGACTGAGGGCAAGGGTAGGGGGATTTTCCTTTTTTTTTTTTTTTTTTTTTGAGACGAAGTCTTGCTCTGTCGCCCAGGCTGGAGTGCAGTGACGTGATCTTGGTTCACTGCAACCTCTGCCTCCTGGGTTCAAGCAATTCTCCTGTCTCAGCCTCCCGAGTAGCTGGGATTACAGGTGCCCGCCACCACACCCGGCTAATTTTTGTATTTTTAGTAGAGACGGGGTTTTCACCATGTTGGCCAGGCTGGTCTCGAACTCCTGACTTCAAGTGATCCGCCCGCCTCGGCATCCCAAAGTGCTGGGATTACAGGCGTGAGCCACTGCTGCCAGCCGATTTTCCTCATACATTTTAACAGACATGGAACCATCTATCAGAACTTCTGAATTATTATTAATACAATCCCAGCCCAAGTTAAAAAAATAAAAATAAAACAACTTGACATCGTAGTAACTCGTTGAGTCTTATACCATGTAATTTCTATTGGGATGTCCGATATACTAAAAATAGATCAGTTCTTGATTACTAATCTGAGGACCCCAAGATGGGAACCAGACCCGTTATTGCCCTCAACAGTTCACAAGTTAAAGATCTCAGGAGGCAGCGGCCGAGCTGGTGTGAAAGGGAAGCAAAGAAAGTTCTATTGGTGGCCCTCCTCCCCTCAAAGCTCCCGTCGCCCCTTAGAGACCCTCTTTTCGCCTCAGGAACTCCCCTTCTCTTCCCACGAAACTTTCACTCTCCTGGCCGACCTCCCGTCCCAACCTCAACGAACCTCACTTCTTCCCTCACGGAATCTCGCGTCTCCTCGCAAAAACCCACATCTCCCCCACGGACCCTTCAAGTCTCCAGGAACTCCCCAGCTCCCATGTAAGCCTCGTCTCCTCCCGGAATCCCTTTTCCATCTTCAAAGAACCGCAATTCTTCCTTCATAGAACCTCCATCTCCTCATGGACCCCTCAGCTTCCCAAGGGAGCCCCAGATTCCCCCAGGGAGCCCCCACTCCTCTCCTCACTGACACCCCGAGGCCCACCCGGACCGGGCCTCACCCCGCGGCTCCTCCACGGAGCGCCGGTGCAGCTCGCGGTAGCGCTGCAGCGAGGGGACGTGCGCGGAGCGGCTGACCTCGGGCGGCGGAGACCAACTCTGCGCCCGGCCTCCGGCTCCCGCTTCCTCCTGGCCCCGACTGCCGCTGCCGCTCCGGCCCCGCTCCTCAGGAAGCCCCATCACGTCAAGTTCCTAGAACCGTGGCCGCCTTTGCGGTCGCGGCGGGTGCCGGGACTGGGAAAACAGGCCGACCTAGAGGCGGGGCCTCCGATGAGGGGCGGGGCCTGGCGAGTGGGGGCGTGGCTTGGTCTGGCGGGTGGGCGGTGCCAGAGGGACGGGACCATGCCTGGTTGGGGCGGGATCGAGGTTAGCAAGGACAGAAATACTATAAGGAAAAGTCGCGGGATAGGGGCGGAGCTGACTTGCCGGAAGGAGTGACGCCGTAGAGTGAAAGCAGAAGGGGCGGGGCCGGGTGCGACAAGTGAGAGGGTGGAACCGTAGAATGCCAGAGGAGGGGCGGGGCCAGGCGGGACAGGAGAGGAGGTGGGCCCATGGAGTGATGGGGAGTAACCCGGCTGGTTATGACAGGAGAGGAGGCAGAGCCGTGGAGTGACCAGAGTGGGGTGGGGTCTTGGAGTGACAGATAAAGGGTTGGGTTAGGGCGGGGATCGAAAGGGAAGGGGCTGGACTAAGGAGAGGAGTTGAGTAAGGTCCATCGCGGAGCCGCCCCCTCATCTGATTGCACAGTCCTGACTATCACCCCATTGAGTTGGAAAGCCATGTGGGGTAGGGTCCCTTTCAGGTGACACCCTTTCCTCTAGTTCCCTCTTCTCTGAGCCACACCCACATTCCGTCCTCCGGAAAAACTTCTCCCATGACCTTGAGGGCATGCTCTGGTGACAGCACCCCCTCTCTGCTCACCCTGGAGCCAGCTCAGATTTTCTCCCTCTTATGAGGACATGTCTTCAATCTCCTTGCCTTCACAAATCTCCATCCAGATCTAAAGTACAAGACTCAATAAGTGAAGACTAGGCCGGGCGAGGTGGCTCAAGCCTGTAATCCCAGCACTTTGGGAGGCCGAGACTGGCGGATCACGAGGTCAGGAGATCAAGACCATCCTGGCTAACACGGTGAAACCCCGTCTCTACTAAAAGATACAAAAATATAGCCGGGCGAGGTGGCGGGCGCCTGTAGTCCCAGCTACTCGGGAGGCTGAGGCAGGAGAATGGAGTGAACCCGGGAGGCGGAGCTTGCAGTGAGCCGAGATAGCGCCACTGCACTCCAGCCTGGGCGACAGAGCCAGACTCTGTCTCAAAAAAAAGAAAAAAAAAAAAAATAAGTGAAGACTAGGAGACACATTCAGGTTTTTTATAATAAACCCACTTCCTAATTGCACAAATGGCAAACCCAGGAAAGGGAAGGAACTGGTGCAAAGTCAGAGAGCAAATGACGATCAAGTTAGGGTCAAAGCTAGGTTCCTTGACTACGGATTTGGTTTTACTTCCTCATCAGGCTTGAAGCTAAGGCTTGTAAAATATCAGTCTGTGCAAATAGGAAAAATCATTCACATTCTTGTTTTTTGTTTTTGTTTTGAGACGGAGTCTCTTGCTCTGTCGCCCAGGCTGGAATGCAATGGCTCGATCTCGGCTCACTGCAACCTCTGCCTCCTGGATTCAAGCAATTCTCCTGCCTTAGCCTCCCGAGTAGCTGGAATTACAGGTGCACGCCACCACGCCTAGTTAATTTTTGTATTTTTAGTAGAGATTGGATTTCACCATGTTGTCCAGGCTGATCTTGAACTCCTGACCTCAGGTGATCTGCCCGCCTTGGGCTCCCAAAGTGCTAGGATTAAAGGCATGAGCCACCGCACCCAGCCCACATTCTCTTCTTTCCTTCACAATCTCTTTACTTCACCAAGGGAAACCCCCACCACCACCACCACAACCTGGGCTTAATTACCTCTAGCTTCCCTCTAGCCCCTCCACCCCAGAAAGAAGTCAGGCAGGACCCTCTTCCATCTCTCACCTGCACTCACCATGAAGAAGGACTCACCTCACCCATCAGTTCACAGACTGGCTGTCAAGGCAGGAAGGATTCTTAAATCTCTAACTGCAAGAGTGATTCTGAGGCCTGAAGCAGGCAGCTCCCACCTCTTGAAGCTTACACAGGCCTTGTGACCCCATCTAGCCCAGCCTCCCTTCCCACCTACTTCCCTGCTCTTTGCCCAGCTGACTGTAAACCTTGCACACCCTAAGCTGAAAAAAAAAATCTTCCCATGGGAGACCCAGAGTCTGCCCAAACCTGAGGAGGGCGGGAATCTCAGGGCCTGCTGAAGGAGTACAGACCTCTTGGAGTGGACATGGACCCCACCAAGGGGTCAGATACTTTCATCAAGGAGACATTCACTGCACCGAAGGGACACACACTTCACTGACAGTACATGGACTCCACTAAGGGAGCACAGATGTTGCTGGGGGTTCTCAGATCCGACTGAAGGGCCCTGGGCCCTGCTAATAGGACATGAATGGCATTGAAGGGCACTTACCCTAGTGAGGAGACATGGATTTCCCCTAGGAGATACAGAGGATATGGATTTTACTAAGGAGACATGGACCCTACCAGAGGACTCAAACCCCACTGAGGAGCCGCCAGCTACACTGTGGGAGTGGACATCACTGAGAAGGCACAGACCTCATTGAGTGGAGAAAGGTCCCACTGGAGGGATTAGACCTCAGGGTAGTGTAATAGACCCTACAGACATCACTGAGGAGATAAAAACTCTCTGGGGTGGGGAGAGGCACACACAATGGGTACACGTTTTGGTGATAGACTGTTACCCTCCCTGGGCACTCCTACCACACAGCTCTGAGTAGCCCTCTCCTTCCTATCCTCTCTCCCAAGTCCTACCACCAAACCCCAGAGCTGTTCCCGACACACTGCTTCCCCCTCCTGTCTATAGTTGCTACTGCAGCTGCTGTGCGTATAGTAGATTTTTCAAGCACTTCAGGCTATCCGAGACTGGTCTGGGGTTGGGAAGAGAAAGAATGTGTGTATAGAGGCTTCACCAGCCCCCTCTCTCTTCCTGTGGACTTCACAATGAAAGTTTGGACCAGAGACCTCGTAAGAGAAGGAACCTCCCTCATCCTTGGATATGGAGAAGTAGTACAAGCTGTAGTGTGGTTGGAATTTCTAAGTGGAGAGAGGATGGATGGGTTTGGAGGGAATGAGTTTACCAGATTAAGGCAATGATGATGATGATGATGATGATGATGATGATGCCATTTATTGAGTAGGTGCCAAGCCCTATACAAATTGCTTTCCATTCTGTTACTTAATCCTCATGACAACCCTCTAAATTGGGTACTATTATTCTTTCCATTTCACAGATGGGGAAACTGATAGGGAGATTAATTGTCTTGCCCAAGATTACACAGTGTTTGAGCGGTAGCAGAATAGAACCCAGACATTTAGACTATGGAGACCTATTCCCCACCTTGGCCCATTCCTGCCCTACCACCACTACCACCACTCCTTCTTTCTCAAAGTGTCCTTTCCAGAACCACATCAAAAACTCTTAAAATGATGGTAAATATTCAGGTTCCAAGAACCTCATCCCAGCCTACTGAATCATGACCTCTGGAGTGGAATCTGGGGATCCGCTTTCAAAGACCCTAACACACACTAAAGTTTGAGAATGAGGTTGAAAGAGGAGTCAGAAGTGTCGGGGTGCGGGAAGGGATCTGAGGTCAGGGGAGGGAACTGTTCTCCAAAGAGGAGTCTGCAGTCAAAGAGGCCTGGGGACGAAGTATGGGCTGGGGTTTTCAAAAGGGCCTGCGGGTGAAGACAGAGTCTGAAGTCGAAAAAGAGGTCTAAGGTCGGAGGAGGAGTCTAAAATCGGAGGAGGGGGATCTCGGAGTTCAAGGAGGGGTCCGGGGTCCGAGGAGTTTGGGGTCAGAGACAGGATCGGGGTCTAGAGGGATTTGCGGTCAGTGAAAGGGTCTGGGGTCCGAAAAGGAAGCCCGGGATTTGAGGAGGATACTAGCTGGATTCAGACTGGAAGGAGGAAGGGGTTTGGTCCCTGAGCTGCGTAAAGTGCAGAGCCACTGAAGTCTCACTTGCTCCGCGCTCTCCCCTCGACCCTGCGCTGCCTTCCTGGCTCTCCATCTACGCGCACCTGCGTGCCAGCTGCAGGCTGACAGCGCTGAGCAGGCGGGGGCGAGTCAGCCCGGGACACAGCCAAGGGCGGGGTGAGGCGCCCCCTCCCGGCTGTCCCGAAGCTCAGGCCCCGCCCTCCGCCCTCCCACTCCCTCACCGCAGCCACTTCCGGCAGGCGCTGCGCTGCTGGGGGGCGCGGGCGAGGATGGCGGCGGAGAACGAGGCCAGTCAGGAGAGCGCCCTGGGCGCCTACTCGCCAGTGGACTACATGAGCATCACCAGCTTCCCGCGGCTGCCCGAGGACGAGCCGGCGCCCGCGGCCCCGCTGAGGGGCCGCAAGGACGAGGACGCCTTTCTGGGAGACCCCGACACCGGTGAGGCCCGCTGGCCCCGTCCCTGCCCTGCCTTGGGAAGTCCCGGTCTTCCTTCTTCTGTGTAGAGCGTCCACCTCCAGCTCCATCTCCTTAATTCATTCCCATCTTCTTGGACCTCTCCATTCTTCTCCCT
Organism: Macaca thibetana thibetana; assembly: GCF_024542745.1. Classification (NCBI taxonomy): domain Eukaryota; kingdom Metazoa; phylum Chordata; class Mammalia; order Primates; family Cercopithecidae; genus Macaca; species Macaca thibetana. The sequence continues at coordinate 65,083,722 of NC_065587.1, forward strand.
TGTCTCTGTTAATTATTTGGTGGGGAAGGGGTGCATTTCTGCCTTGGAGGCGTAGGATGCGACAACGGGGAGTGTGCTAGGGACTGCAGTAGAAGGGATTGGGCTTACCTTCTGGGAAGAACCAACTAAGGATGAAGGAATGTTGGAGGGGAGATCCTAAGGAACCTCTGTGATCACCCAGAAGAGGCCTTTCTCTAGCCACAGAGGACAGGATATGAGAAACCAAGTCAGAGACTGCAGCAAGAGGGATCCAATCTATGCCTTAAGAGAAGTTCCCCACAGCCAGGGATTGTGGGAAGCAGAGGGTCTGAGAGAAGCGGAGAATCTCTTCATGTGTAGGGAGGGGTAAAGAGAATATGATTCCCCTCTGCTGGGTATTGGGAGACTGAGGCATGGACTGCATGACCTCTCAAAGTCCTTGGGGACTAGAACGCCTTCACTGTCCTGTGGATTACCCCACCTCTCCCCAAGCCATGGATCTGGCCGGGGTATTAGTAAGGTACTCTGCTCGCTAGGAAGCAGTCTCCAGAATTTTACTGTGTTCCCCTCAGCCCTCTGCTGGAATTGTGAGAAGTGGGAGTAGAGAGGGAGGAGACAGGGATTGGAAGAACCTGGGGGCAAAGAGCTCTCTGTGCATTCCTTCCGTGCTGCTCTTCCTCCTAGCCATGTGGCCCAGCTCCATCCTCCCCTCCATTCTTCATCCTTCATCCCCCATCCCTCTGTCCCTGCACGTCACTTCCTGGCATTAGAGCATCCTTCTACCTCACTCGCGCTTCCTCGCAGTGCCTGCACTTGTGCCTTGTCTCTTCCCAGCCTGGCAGATGCTGCTTTTCCGGCCTGGCCCTTCCCTAGCTGCTCCCAGTCTGACAGCCCCAAATTCTCTTCTCCTCTACACTTTCTGGTCATCTGGCCCTCACCAGCAGCCCTTGCCAACCTGACTGGACTGCACTCTATATGGGGTGGGGGTGAGGAGATAATGAGGATGGGGTTGAGAGGTTTATGGGCATCAAATGTCAGGGCTGCAGATCAAAACTTATTTTCCAAAGGGAGTGGAATCAGGAGGTAGCAGGGAGAGGAGTGGGAAGATGTGTGGTGATGGATATCAGCCTGAAGCTAGGCCTTTTATTCAGTAGTCAGGAGTGAGGCTTCTGGTCCTAGTACAGCCCTGACTCACTGAGCGACAATGGGCACACCTACCCTGTCCTGGGCCTTAGTTTCCTCTTCCAGCTCAACAGAGAATGCCTGTCTCTTTTGACCTAGAGATTGGAACTGCCTGACATGTTTTCTTCTGGCCCTTTGTAAGTGTCTTAGCATTTACCAAAATCTGTGATTATTTATTTGTGCAGTTATCTTTTTTTTTTTTTTTTTTGAGACAGAGTCTCACTCTGTCACTCAGGCTGGAGTGCAGTGGCACGATCTCAGCTCGCTGCAAGCTCCACCTCCCGGGTTCACGCCATTCTCCTGCCTCAGCCTCCCAAGTAGCTGGGACTACAGGCGCTCGCCACCGCGCCCAGCTAATTTTTTGTATTTTTAGTAGAGACGGGGTTTCACCGTGTAAGCCAGGATGGTCTCGATCTCCTGACCTCGTGATCCTCCTGCCTCCACCTCCCAAAGTGCTGGGATTACAGGCTGGGATTACGGGCACAAATAGGCGCCCAGCCTATTTGTGCAATTATCTGATTACTCCTTGTCTGTAAGCCCCATGAGGGCAGGGATCATGATTGTTTTGTTCACTCTCCTTTCTCCAGCATCAAGAACTTTTCCCTAGGCCGGGCGCGGTGGCTCATGCCTGAGGCAGGTGGATCACTTGAGGTCAGGAGTTCAAGACCAGCCTGGCCAACATGGTGAAAACCCATCTCTACTAAAAATACAAAAATTAGCTGTGCATGGTGGCGGGTGCCTGTAATCCTAGCTACTCGGGAGGCTGAGGCAGGAGAATCACTCGAACCGGGGAGGCAGAGGTTACAGTGAGCTGAGATCATGCCACTGCACTCCAGCCTGGGCGACAGAGTGAGACTCAGTCTCAAAAAAAAAAAAAAAAAAAAAAAAAAAAAGATACACCAGCTGGGCGTGGTAGCTCACGCCTGTAATCCCAGCACTCTGGGATGCCAAGGCGGGTGGATTGCCTGATGTCAGGAGTTCAAAAACAGCCTGCCCAACATGACAAAACCCCGTCTCTACAAAAAGTACAAAAAAAAAAAAATTAGCCGGGCCTGCTGGCAGGTGTCTATAATCCCAGCTACTCAGGAGGCTGAGGCAGGGAGAATCACTTGAACCTGGGAGGCAGAAGTTGCAGTGAGCCAAGATCGTGCCATTGCACTCCAGCCTGGGCAACAGAGTGAGACTCTGTCTCCAAAAAAAAAAAAAAAAAAAAATTTAAAAAAAACCCAAAACCTCATCTCTATATATTTATTGGGTGCTCAATTAATAATTGTTGAATGAATAAATGCATGAGAGAGAAGATCTCAGGATGAAGTAATGGTAGGAGAGAGCAAGTTCCAAAACCTCAGGGAGTATTTTGGGAAGTTCAGTACAGGCTCTGCCCTCACCTGTACGGAAATCTAGCAAAGATCCTAGTCATCTGAGCTTCTGGGAGCTTATAACTTATGCCAAATTTATGCGCCAGGTTTGTGTGTTGCCATCATATCAGTGTAATCATACGAATGCCATGTCTCCTAATCCTACTTCCAAGCCCCAAGACTCCCTTGGTTCACCTGGACCAGAGTGCAGGCTGACATGGCCTCCTGTGTTCTCAACCTGGTAGTGCCATCTAGTGGCACAGCACCATCCTCTTAGCCAGGACCTTGGTTGTGCCCAGCTTGCCTCTGGCCTGCCATTCCCTAAACCCAAGTGCCAGGCATCCCACATCAGGCTCTGTGGGAAAGAGAGCTAGACAGTGATCATTCCAAGGTTGGGAAATACTTTCTTTCTTCTGAGCTCTAAGCTCATGTGTTCCTTTCTCTCTCAGGCCTGTGTCTCCAGATGTCCTGCAAGTGCCTCATCTCTAGCGTGTTCTATGCTGAACTCATCATATCCCTTCCCCATGCACCTGCTCTTCCTCCACTGCCATTCTCCATTAATGACACTGCCATTCATCCAGTCTGCCAAGAACGAATGGCATGCTGGACTCCTTTTCTTCTCACTTCCAAATGGTGATCAAGTGCTCTCTGCACCCCTCCTAAGTATCTTTCAGATTCCTACTCATCATCCCTGTCATCACCACTGTAGACTAAACCACTAACCTCTCTTATCAATATTATTCATAGGCACCTCCTACCTCCTACCTCTTGCCCCTGTCCCCACCCCAGTCCATCTATCGCCCTGCACTTCTGGTCGTGTCACTCCCTGGTTCAAGTATCTTTGGTGATTCTGCCGGGCATGGTGGCACACACCTGTAATCCTAGCATTTTGAGAGGCTGAGGTGGGCAGATTGCTTGAGCTCAGGAATTCAAAACCAGCCTGGGCAACATGGCGAAACCCTGTCCCTACAAAAAATACAAAAATTAGCCAGGTGTGGTGGTGCATGCCTGTAGTCCCAGCTACTCGGGAGGCTGAGGTGGGCAGATGGCTTGAGCCCTGAAGGTTGAGGCTACAGTGAGCTGAGATTATACCACTGCACTCTAGCCTGGGCAACAGAGTGAGACACTGTCTCAAAATTATGTATACATATAAAATTTATATTATATATATTTATTTTTATTTTATTTTTTAGTGATTCTCCCCTTAAGGGAGTAAACGACAAGCCAGGGATGACCCTAACTTCTAGCCAAGATCACTGTCCTAGACTCTGGACTTATATAATCAATTCTGTTCAGGATTATTTTGTCATAAACCCAGCTTAACTGAGCTACATCAGAAAAGAGAATTTTACTGGGTAGCACGACTGAAAAGTCCAGGGATATGGGTTTCAGGCATAGCTGGATTAAGGTACCTAAAAAGGAATGGACTTTTCTCCATCTTTTTCTCTGCCTTCTTTCAGTGGGCGTCATTGTCAGAAGGCCTCCCATTTTATTGGGGGCAAGATGCCCCCAGCAGCTACAGGCTTACATCCTATTAACTTAGCAACTTAAGTGTAATAGAAAGAGAGCCTTTCTCTTTCCCAATAGTTCCAGCAAAAGAAGAAAGTTTGGGTCTTATTGGCCTGAATTTTGTTCACATGCCTGTTACTGCACAGAGGTACCTGTTCTGGTTGGTCAAGTCTGAGTTATATACTTTGGTCAGGGATGAGGGAGTGGGCTGAGGAGAAAGAATGTTCCTTAAAAGAAAATTGAATAAGAAGTGGTATCTAAGCAGATACCAGGGATGAGCCCTGAAGGTAAAAATTAGATATCTACTAGGCCAACTGCCTCCAGACATCTTCTTCTGGTCTCCCACAAATTTATAATAACCAAAATTGAACTTGTCATCTTTTCTCCCATCTTAATCTGGTTGCAAATTAATCTTTTCCCAGTATCCTGCTGTTGCTCTTCCCAATCAGTAAAATCAGCACTATTATTGCCCTAGCTGTTCCACAGTGCACATGGTAGGTACTCAGTAAATATTTTTATTGTATAAATGAATAACTTTATGATGGACTGGTGGAGTAGAGAGTCTTGAATAGCTATGATAGGGGCGTGTCACCTTTATCTCCTGGATTCTTATATCTGACTGGAGAAAACAAATTAAACCGTACCTAGGGCCGGGCACGGTGGCTCACGTCTGTAATGCCAGCACTTTGGGAGGCCAAGACGGGCGGATTGCTTGAGGCCAGGAGTTTGAGACCAGCCTGGCCAACATAGTGCAACCCCGTCTCTACTAAAAATACAAAAATTAGCTGGGATGGTAGCACATGCCTATAATCCCAGCTTCTTGGGAGGCTGAGGCATGAGAATTGCTTGAAGCCAAAGGCGGAGGTTGCAGTGACCCGAAATTGCACCACTGCATTCCAGCCTGGTAGGAAAACTATGTCTCATAAACAAAACAATAAGTACCAAGAAATAGCAACAAAAATTAGCTTGTAAGGTTGGTTTCTAAGGGTAGAAATGGCTCTTGATGCCATGTGGAGCAATGAGAAGGAGGCTTTCTAGTTACACAGACTCTTGGTTCTGCCACTTATTCATTTTATTTTATTTTATATTTTACTTTAAATTTTTTGAGACAGGGTTTCACCCTGTCACCCAGGCTGGAGGGCAGTGGTGTGATCATGGCTCACTGCAGCCTCAAACTCCCAGGCTCAAGTGATGCTCTTACCTCAGCCTTCCAAGTAGTTGGGACAACAGGTGCACACCACCATGCCTGGCTAATTAAAAATAAAAATTTTTGTAGAGACGGGAGTCTCACTATGTTGCCCAGGCTGGTCTTGAACACCTGGGCTCAAACAATCCTGCCACCTCGGCCTCCCAATGTGCTGAGATTATAGACATGAGCCACCAAACCTGGCCCACTTACTCATTTTATGACCTGAGATGGGCAATATCACCTTTCTTGGTCTTAGTTTTATCATCTGTAAAGTGGGGAGAGTGGGACCTATTTCATAAAGTCTTGGGAACACTTCAATGAGGGAATATATGTAAAATGCTTAATATGTAGTCAGCATCAATAAATATAAGTTCAAAACCCTTTCCCGCACTTCTTTTGAAACTTCTAATGCTGGGTGCAGTGGCTCACGCCTGTAATCCCAACACTTTGGGAGGCTGAGGCGGGAAGATTGTTTGAGCCCAGGAGTTCAAGAACAGCCTGGGAAACATAGCAAGACCTTGTCTCTATTAACAACAACAACAACAAAAGACGTTTCTAGGGGCCAAGGAGAGTTCTGTGCCCACAGTGGGTGTTTAACATCTGTTTGTTTGGATGAATTCCAGTTTTATTTATTTACAGACTCTTTGGTGCTGGTTTTGAGGGTTAGAGGCAAGCATTATCAAGTGAGGGAGATTCTCAGAAGATAATCTTTTTTTGAAGGTAAAGTTTAAAAACAGCAGGGTGCGGTTGCTTATGCCTGTAATACTACCACTTTGGGAGGCCGAGACAGGCAGATCACCTGAGGTCAGGAGTTCAAGACCAGACTGGCCAACATGGTAAGACCTTGCCTCTACTAAAAATATAAAAAATTAACTAGGCATGGTGGCATGCGCCTGTAACCCCAGCTACTCAGGAGACTGAGGCAGGACCTGGGAGGTGGAGGTTGCAGTGAGCTGAGATTGTGCCACTGCACTCCAGCCTGGGCGACAGAGAGACTCTGTCTCAAAAACAGACAAAAACAAAAGTTACATGTTCATGGTAAAAAAAAAAAAAAAAAGCAATACTGAGGAAAAATTAAAAAGTCCCCTTTCCCATTCCTATCTCCCTGTAATTTTTCCTTTTCATTTCAAAATATAGATGTTAATTTTTTTTAGAGACAGGGTCTTTCTGTGTTGCCCAGCCTGGAGTGCAGTGGCTATTCATATTGCAATCATACTGCAGCTTTGAACTTCTGGGCTCTAAGTGATCCTCCTGCCTCAGCCTTCTGAATAGCTAGGCTTACAGGCATGCACGAGCACTCCTGGTTTATGTATTGATTTCTAAAAAGGAAATACATGTAAGTGGTAAAAATTTCAAAGCAAAAAAACTCCCACCCCATTTCATTCCCATCTTCAGTATCCTTCCCCAAGAGTAACTTCTGTAATTATAAAGTTTGTTGCATATATCATCATTTTATCTATATATTTGGTTTCTTATTTACACAAAAGATGGGATTGTGGATCATGTAGGCCTTTAAACACCACAAGGAACTTGGATGTTTATTATGTTGGCATCAGTGAACCATGTATTTTAAACAGAACAATAAAATGGTCAGTTTTTAATATTATCACACAGACTTTTAAAAGGGTTATACTCCTAGTGCACAGTAGCAGGTACTAAAAAAATATTGAATGAATAAACTTTAAAAAACATATTGTGAATACAGCATAATAGTCAAGGTACCAGACTATTTCTTTACTGTTCACAAACACCTAGGACCTTTAGGCCATTTAGGGACCTAGGTTCACATCTAATAACACTCAGAGAAGGGAGCTATGGGATGGAAGAGGGTCTCAGCCCTGGCCACGATGGAAAAGGAATAGAAATAAGTTGGAGTGACTACCTATAGTGCACTGGGTGCACATCACCTCATGGAATCCTTGTACCCCTATCCCACCAGTTAGGGATTAGCTCCATTACTAGAATGAGGAAGGTGAGGTGCATGACTTGAGTGACTTGTCCATAGCCACCAGCAAGTAGTGGGCTTTCAGTTCTCTCCTACCTCCACTCCTATCGTTCTCCAGCTTGTCTCCAAACAGTAGCCAGAGGGATCTTTTTAAAACACAAAACAGGCTGGGCGCGGTGGCTCTTGCCTGTAATCCCAGCACTTTGGGAGGCTGAGATGACTGGATCACTTGAGGTCAGGAGTTTGAGACCAGCCTGGGCAACATGGCGAAATCCCATCTCTACAAAAAATACAAAAATTAGCTGGGTGTGGTGGACATGCCTGTAGTCTCAGCTGCTCAGGAGTCTGAGCTGAGGTGGGAGGATGGCTTGAGCCTGGGAGGCAGAGGTTGCAGTGAGCTGAGATGGTGCCACTGCACTCCAGCTGGGGCAACAGAGCCAAACCCTGTCTCAAACAACAACAACAAAATGCAGAACAGATGGTTTTACATTCTTGCTTAAAACTCTAGTAGTGGGCTGGGTGCGGTGGCTCACACCTGTAATCCTAGCACTTTGGGAGACTGAGGTGGGTAGATCACCTGGGGTCAGGAGTTCGAGACCAGCCTGACCAACATGCTGAAACCCTGTTTCTACTAAAAATACAAAATTACTCAGGCGTGGTGGCATGTGCCTGTAATCATAGCTATTTGAGAGGCTGAGGCAAGAGAGTTGCTTGAACCCAGGAAGTAGAGGTTGCAGTGAGCCAGGATTGTGCCATTGCACTCCGGCCTGGGTAACAGGAGCAAAACTCCTTCTCAAAAACAAACAAAAATAGCCTCTCTAGTAGTGACCTCCCATAATCCTTAGGGTAAAACCCAAGCTTTTCCCCAGGCTGGTATAGCCTCACATATCTTCTTCCTTTTTTTTTTTCTTTTCTTTTGAAACAGAGTCTCACTCTGTCACCCAGGTTGGAGTGGAGTGGCGCGATCTCAGCTCACTGCAACCTCCACCTCGTGGGTTCAAGTGACTGTTGTGTCTCAGCCTCCCAAGTAGCTGGAATTATAGGCACACATCACCATGCCCAGCTAATTTTTGTATTTTTAGTAGAGCCGGGGTTTCACCGTGTTGGCTAGGCTGGTCTCAAACTCCTGACCTCAAGTGATCCACTCGCCTCGGCCTCCCAAAGTGCTGGGATTACAGGAGTGAATCACTGCACTCAGCATGTATCTGGCCTAGCTTCCACCCTTACTACTCTTTCCCCATGCCTGCTACACCAGAGCCGCCCAGGCCTTGGTTATTTTTTTTCTAATGTACCAAGCTCATTCCCACCTTAGGGCCTTTGCATCTGCTATTCCCTCTTTCCAGAACATTCCACATTCCTTGCTCTACATTATAGCTGGCTCCTCATCCCTCAGTTTTCAGCTTAAAAGTCACTTCCTGAGGGGCCTTCCATGATTTCTGCAGCTAAGGAATCCTCCCTCCCCTACCACCCACCATTATTCTGTCATTTCCTCCTTTTTCTTCATAGCACCTGCCACAACTTGTAATTATAGACTCCTTTGCTTATTGGCTTTTTCTTCCAGGGCTCTATGAACCACATGAGAGCAGGACTATCTGTTCCCTTTCCCTGGCACCTAACATAGGGCTCTCCATATTTAAGGAATGAGTGAACGGATAACTGAAGTAAGGTTGGAAGGGAGGGTCCCTCTACTCTGTTTATGTAGCTGTCTCCTTGCACAGAAGCTGAGCCCCAACTGGGGCAGGATCCGATTTCCAGGGAGGGCTGGAACCCCCACCCCACCCCCCAGGAAGTGTTCTCAGCCCTGGGCCCTGGGTGCCAGGAAATTTGGCCTAGGTATCAGGGAGGGGCGGGAATCCAGCCTCCCTGCTGCCCAGCTGGGAAGGTCCCTGTCTCTTCCCAGCCGGGCACTTTTGCCCTCGCCTGTCCTGGGGTGCATGCGAAGATGAGGAAAGGTGAGTAGTGCTAGCCAGTGGGGGGGTTGTGTGACAGGGGCAGGGCAGAGAAAGCGCTGAATGGTTCCGCCTGGAGGGTGGGCAGGGCCAGGTAGGAGGTGCCCAGACCGACCCGGCTGCCTGCCTGCAGACCCGGACTCCTTCCTGAAGTCAGCACGGCTGCAGCGGCTGCCATCGTCGTCCTCGGAGATGGGCAGCCAAGACGGGTCGCCGCTACGGGAGACGCGCAAAGACCCGTTCTCTGCGGCAGCAGCCGAGTGCTCCTGCCGCCAGGACGGGCTCACGGTCATCGTCACGGCCTGTCTCACCTTCGCCACAGGTGTCACCGTGGCGCTGGTCATGCAGATCTACTTTGGGGACCCCCAGGTGAGGGGGACAAATGGGGAGCGGGAGGGAACTGGGGAGGAGGGAGTGGGGTAATGTTCCAGGAACCGTGGAAACTGGGGAATGGCTGAGTGGTGGAAGGGGACAGAGGGTGGTGACTTGGGGGAGAGGAAGGTCCCAAAGGGAGGAACTCCAGGGCGTGAGAGGGACAGAACAAGGGGACAGAACAAGGAAGGGGTTCGATCTATTAGAAGGCACTTGGGGTAATGAGGGCAGAGTCAAGGCAACAAGAGGGTAGGGCATCGACCTTCATCTTCCCCTAGAGTTCTGGGGCTAGTGGAGGTGCCCTAGGGAGGCGGACAGCTCCTCCTGCCCCTACCAAGTCCTCTCTCCCCTCCCAGATCTTCCAGCAGGGTGCCGTGGTGACCGATGCTGCCCGATGCACTTCACTAGGCATCGAGGTGCTCAGTAAACAGGGATCTTCTGTGGATGCAGCGGTGGCAGCAGCCTTGTGTTTGGGGATCGTGGCTCCCCACAGTTCTGGCCTGGGCGGGTAAGGAGCAGTGGAGGTCGGGGTCCCCCAGGCCTGTTGCTTGCCTCCTGGTCTTCAGGCCTCATGTGGAGCACTCCTAACTTAGGGAGAGGGGCAGTTGGGCCCCAATTCCTTGCATTTTCTCTTTCTACACCAAATTTCACCCCCTTCTCCCTGGATGGAGTCAGAAGAGCAAAGCTACCTTATGGAAAACCTGAAAGTGTTTTGAGAAGCTTTTTTTAAAAAACTGGAAAAAGAAATTTGTAAACCATAAATTCAGGTGCACAGGTGGAGGTATACTGTCATCACTTAAGGCAGAGATATTTAAACTCTTAGGATCATACATCCCTATGGGTCTGATGAAAAGCCTTGGACCCGCTGTCCTCCAAAAATATGCCCCACTCTAAGAACTCTTAAAACAGAAGTTGCAAACTGGCCACCCATGGACAACACCCAGCACACAGACTGGTTTGGTTTAGACACTGAACTGTCTTAAAATTTTGTTTGCTCTTGTTAAAAAGTTAAGAATTTTCATAAAAATCCAGATTTCCAACATCTCTTGAACAATCAGGAAATTCGATAACAAGTTGGGCCCACATTCTCATATGGCTGAAGTTATCTGGAGTGGAATAGAAGCTGCTTCCCATAATGGGGCATGCGCTGTCTGGTTTGCCATAGTTTCTACCACTTCCTCTTGTTTCTCTGTCCTGCTTGCCTTATTTTGTCATTTGGCTGTGGGCATTTAAGTGTGCAGCCCCCATCTTAGATGTAAATAAGCCACAGAAAAGGAACAAGCTGACAGAGTTCCTATCTTGGCTCCTGTAAGATCAGGTCTCCAAGCCTTACCAAAGAAATTCCTCTTTTGGTTTTGCATGTTCTATCCTTACATAATCCAGTCCTGGAGGAGGGGCAAGGGACACACCAAGTAGACAGGTGCAGGAAGCTGGCAGGGGTCCAGTTCTGGTCAGGGTAGGGGCATGGGGCAGAACATCCTGTTCTCCCTGTCTCTGGGCTTTTCCTAATCAGGGATTAAAGTCTCCAGTGACAGGGTAGAAGAGGTCCATGGACCCTGGATCTCCAACCCTCTTGGTTTCACTCCCATCCTCTTAGGGTGGCTGAGTCTATGAATTATGCTGGGAGGGGGCTCAGACACCTGACCCCAAATGACAAACTGAGCCTACAGCTGTCACCACTGGTGGTGGAGGGGTGGCATGTTAATTGTACAGAGAGGTAGCATGTTATCATCACGCTTCCCCTTCTGTGTCTCTCCCAGTGGGGGCGTGATGCTGGTACATGACATCCGACGAAATGAGAGCCACGTAATTGATTTCCGGGAGTCCGCACCAGGGGCCCTCAGGGAAGAGACCCTGCAAAGATCCTGGGAGACCAAGGTGGGGACCCTGGTGAGAAGAGAGAGTTCAGGGGGAATCTCTCTTCATTGCCCTTCTGCTAACCCAAGCATTAATTTGCTAAGTATTTACTAGGGAAGTGGAAAGAAAGAGTTGAGCAGGATTCTCTTAGGCTATGAGAGAGACAGGCAGCCCCCAAAATAAAACAATGAACTAGAAAATTTGGCTGGTTCATTACAGGTAATACTGCAATACCATACTTCTCTGGCAGTCTTACCCATCTGGCACATAGGAAGAAAAAAGGCTACTGAGTACCCCGAAATGTCACAAAGTTGATGCAATAAAACTCACACATCTCACTCTGAGCCAGTTGACTGTAACTTTCCCAGCCCCTGACATATTGAAAGATTAGAGGGGAACTGCTAGAGGCAAACCAACTGTCTGCTGAGAGAAAAAGAAGAAATCAAATAACTTGGAAAAATGGGTACTTAGTGCAGTGGCAAAAGCCAAACACACCCCTGAGCCTTCAGATCTCAGAGTAAGGGTGGTGTGAAACTGAATAGGTTAAATGAAGGTCCCTTGTCCACCATTTTAAAAGGCAGGGTTGCCTGGGCACAGTGGCTCACACCTGTAATCCCAACACTCTGGGAAGCCAAGGCAGGAGGATTGCTTGAGGCCAGGAGTTTGAGACCAGCCTGAGCAACATAGTGAGACTTTGTCTCTACAAAAAATGTTTTGAAATTAGCCAGACATGGTAGCATGCGCCAAGGATCGCTTGACTTGAGCCCAGGAGTTGGAGGCCACGGTGAGCCTGCCACTATACTCCATGCCACTGAACTCCAGCCTGGGTAACAGGAAAAAAAAAAAAAAAAAAAAGGGCAGGGGTTGGTGAAATCCAATGTAGACAGGTGGCTGTCTAAACTGATTATGTCCTGGGTCTTGAAAGGTTTTGCTTAATTTATAAATCCCTCAACTATGGCAGCTAAAAGAGGCCTTTCTGCATTTGCCGATAGGAAGTCAGGGAGATGGGAGGGGTGCCTGCTTGGGAAAGCTTGTCCCTCCCCTGGGATACTTGGCCTGTGTCTCTCCCCTGTGCCAGCCATCCCTGGCTTGGGGCTCTGCGGAGTTCAGCCCAGCACCCCCCTTCCAGTGACCTGGTCTCCTCTCTCCCTCGCCTGCCCGCCTTGCCCAGCCTGGGCTCTTGGTGGGGGTTCCTGGAATGGTGAAGGGGCTACATGAAGCTCACCAGCTGTATGGCAGGTAACAACCCTCCCCCTGGGGACCAGGGACCCCCATTTGCATCTCTCCTTGGGTGGCCTTCTCCTACTTCCCTGGATTCTTCCTTTCCAAACTCCCCTTCCTAATATCCCCTTCCCTTGCCAGGACTCTCCTTCCCAGGAACCCCCCTCCCCCCAGGACCCCTCCTCCTTCCCCCAGGACCTCCTCCACCCCCTGCTCTCCGGCCCCCCCAGGCTGCCATGGTCCCAAGTCCTGGCCTTCGCAGCAGCTGTGGCCCAAGATGGATTCAACGTGACTCATGATCTAGGTCAGTGGGGCCTGGGGATTTGGGAGAGACATGAGGTTGACGGAGAGGGGTAGAATCTTTGAGATTTGGGGCCCAAGCCAGAGAGGCCCTCTCTTCCAGTTTGCTCCTCAGACCCCCTCCCCACCTTATCCCACCCTCACCTGGAGGCGACCTCAAACGAGGGGGTCTGGGAAGGGCCCTGAGACATCCCTGCCTCACACTTAACAGCCTCCTGGGGGGTCGGGGCACTTAGGGTGGGCCACTCAGCTCCCATCTACCCCACCTATTGCGCGTCTCATCCGGTCCAGTCCTGGCGCCCCGCCCTGCCCAGCCTCCCGTCCCTGCCTCTAGCCCGTGCCCTGGCTGAACAGCTGCCACCCAACATGTCCGAGCGCTTCCGGGAGACATTCCTGCCGTCGGGCCGCCCGCCACTACCTGGCTCACTGCTGCAACGGCCCGACCTGGCTGAGGTGCTGGATGTACTTGGCACCTCCGGCCCGGCCGCTTTCTATGCGGGCAGCAACCTCACACTGGAGATGGTGGCGGAGGTGAGTGCTCGTGTTGTGCGGGTGGGGGCATGCCCCAAGGTCCCTATTGCAGGACATCCTTGTCTGCATTTTTTCCTTCCTTCCTTCCCTACCTCCCTTTCTTTCTATATTATTTACTGTGGATGATGTTCATTTGAAATTTTAGAATAGTCAAAACTAACCTCTAGTGACAGAAATCAGATCAGTGGTTGGTGGGGCTGGGAGGAGTTGACTGGGATATGACACGAAAAACCTCCTGGGATGATAGAAGTGTTTTTTGTTTTTTTTTTTTTTCTGAGACGGAGTCCCGCTCTGTCACCCAGGCTGGAGTGCAGTGGTGCGATCTTGGCTCACTGCAACCTCCGCCTCCCAGGTTCAAGTGATTCTTCTGCCTCAGCCTCCTGAGTAACTGGGATTACAGGTGTGCACCACCACGCCCAGCTAATTTTGTATTTTTAGTAGAGATGAGGTTTCACCATGTTGGCCAGGCTGGCCTCGAACTCCTGACCTCAAGTGATCCACCTGTCTTGGCCTCCCAAAGTGCTGGGATTACAGGTGTGAGCCCCCCCCCCAGCCAGAAGTATTCTGTCTTGATTCAGAGTTACCTTTGGGCTTCTCAGGGGTGATGCCAACCTGTGCGGGGGCTTGTCATGTCCCTCCCAGGCCTGGTAGAGACCCAGTATCGGCCTCAGCTTCCCTAAGCTCATAATCCTTCCCTGCTCTTGGGTTTTCTAGGGACTGAGGGAAGCACCTCTTTCATTGTTGACTATCAAGACTGGGGAGATTGACACAGAAAGTTACCATCCATCCCAAAGAGTCCCAGTCTCAGGCAGTAACAGGTGTGAGAACTGTCATTAATAGTGCAAAACTCCTAATGGAAAATTATGTTCATGATAAGGATGCATAGACTAATTCAGTGGTTCTCGCATCTGAGTCATGGGGATGATTAGATCTGTCTCTGCCATACAGTTGTGGGAATTAAATAGGTCTGTTATTCATTCAACATTCACAGAGTGCCTGCTCTGTGCCTGGCCCTGTGCTGGGCACTGGATGTGGTGATAGACTCAAACAGACCTAACTGGAAAGTCCAGGAGATTACTGGCTTAGATTCTTCTGTGTCCAGATTATCAATCCACTGTGTTAGGATTTGCTCTCCCTCTTTCTCTCTGTCTCAACTCTACTTTCATTTGTTTGGATTCACTCTCAGATCCTTTCCACCTGCTCCCCATCAGCCCATATCAGACCATCCTTCCAGCAAGTTATCCCAGAGAAAGAGCATTTCTCCTTCCCAGTAGTTCCAGCAAAAGCCTCCAAACTGTGTCTTATTGGCTCATCATAGGTCTCATGACTATTCCCAAATCAATCACTGTGGCACAGAAGGGAATGCCCCAATTGGCCAGGCCTGGGTTGTGTGCCCTTTCCTGGAGGTGGCAAAGGGAATGCAGGAGATTGTAACAAAGACCATCAGATCTTTGACAAAAAGAAACCCACAGTTGAATTTATTAACTTGCCAGAAAAAGGAACTCAAGAATTCTAATGGGCCAGGCATGGTAGCTCATGCCTGTAATCCCAGCACTTTGGGAGGCCAAGATGGGTGGATCACTTGAGCTCAGGAGTTTGAGACCAGCCTGGGCAACATAGTGAGACCTCATCTCTACAAAACATACAAACATTAGCCAGGTTTGGCTATAGTTTGGCTATAGTGGCATGTGCCTATAGTCCCAGCTACTCAGGAGTCTGAGGCAGGAGGATCATCTGAGCCTAGGAAGGTTGAGGCTACAGTGAGCCATGATCATGCCACTGCATTCCAGCCTGGGCAACAGAATAAGACCCTGCCTCAAAAAAAAAAAAAAAATTCAATGTGTAATTCGCTGAAGATAGATAACTCAAGGGTTTCAAGTACTACTAAGCACAAAAAAAGAAAGGATTCAGAGTGGTTATGCTAATTTAGGGTTGACAGTCAGCACACTGGATAGGATGGAATGAGCCCATTGGTTTGTACCAGATTGGTTCATTGGTCAATAATGACTGCTTGGTTATGTCCAATAAGGGTCAGTCCTTCCAGGATCACTCGAAGTCATGGTTTTCTAGTGGCTTTAGTTGGTTATGGTGAGATGCAGCATTCAGTTTTGATATCTCCTAGGCAAGTGTGCCATAAGTGGAAAATCTTCCTTTTCCACAGGCAGAGAGAGCAGCAGGTACAAAGACACAAAGGCATGAGTTCAGGAACTTCAGGTCACTCTGCAGTTGCATAGAACTCACTGGGGAACAGCAGGACATGAGGTGGGAGGCGTAGGCCAGGGCCAGATCACAAAAGGTCTTGAATGGCAAGCTAAAGAGGTCATTCATGGAATGTACCCAGTATAATGCCTGACACATCATAGGTGCTCAATGTTAGTGCTTTTCCCCCTTCCTTTTTCCTCAGGTATCTAAGGATAATGGGGTCTCTAAAGGCCATGATGGGAGTTGCAGAAGGCACAGAAGTTATAAACAGCTGACCTGTCTGTGATCCAAACATGTATTATAGGCCAAAACCACATGTCACAGTTGTGGGAGGTCATTCTCTCATTCTCTCCCCTCCAGGCTCAGCATGCAGGGGGTGTCATAACCGAAGAGGACTTCAGCAATTACAGCGCCCTTGTGGAGAAGCCTGTGTGTGGCGTGTACAGAGGTGACCTCTCCCCCAGCTCCCAGGGTCCCCACTCAGGAGAAGCCTCCCAGTCCATGGCCACATCGTTTTGGCCTAGAGACTCCTCTCCATTTCACAGGAGAGAAACTAAGGCAGTGAACTGCCTGGGCAGCCAACTGTGAAGCAAGCCAGAGCCAGCCCACCTTCTGAAAAGTAGCTGTGGGGTCAGTTACCCCAAGTATTTAGGATATTGGGGGGTGGACCTGGTCAAAAGGTCCGACCTGGAAGTTGGGGTTCTGGCCATAGGTTTTCTTGATTTGGGTTCTGTGTTGCCTCCACCCTCTCCCCAGCAGCACTGTCAAAGTCCATCCAAGCTTCACCGTAGAACAAACCTTCAAGACAGTCATAGACCCAGCTCCTCATTGTGCCAAAAGGAAATTGAGGCCGGAGGAGAGAATAGAACTTAACTGGCCAAACTCAAGAAAACCAACAGGGAATCCAGAAAACGAAGCTTATGATATGGGTGGGGTCCATGTTTGCTGAACCCAAGGTGGCAGGTGCTGGATTTCTCAGAAGATTCTCAGGTTCTTTCCCTTACAGGAGAGCCAGATCACATCAAGCCCCAGGCAAGGTTTTCTCTGAGTTCAACTTTCCAGGCCTCAATCTCCAACCTGATTCCTCTGCCAGAGGCAGTGGAATATAAAGCAATGGAAAGAACATATCAGCTGGGTGCCGTGGCTCAGGCCGGTAACTCCAGCACATTGTGTTGCTGAGGCAGGAGGATCACTTAAGCCCAGGAGATCATGACCAGCCTGGGCAACATAGTGAGACATGGTCTCTATAAAAAATTTAAAAATTACCCTGGCGTCGTGGTGTGCCTGTAGTCCTAGCTACTCAGGAGGTTGAGATGGGAGGACTGCCTAAGCCTGGGAGGTGAAGGCTACAGTAAACATGATTGTGCCACTGCACTATAGCTTGGGTGACAGAGTGAGACCATTATCTCACACACACGCACACACACACGCGCGCACACACACACACACACATAAATAAAAAGAAAAAAGGAACAAGCATAGCATTGGAGCTAGGAAGACCTGGGTTTGAGTACCAACTGTGCCATTTGCCTTGAACAAGCTGCTTCCCACTCTGAGCCTTGGTTCCTTCCTTAAAATGGAAATAATATTAGTGCCTACATCTTAGGATGCCCATGAGGATTTGATGAGATGATGTAGGAAGTTGCCCTGATCAGAGCACGCACTGAATGAGGATTTTCCATTTCCCCTTCCCAGCCTGGGTTGTCTCAACAATGCTAGTACCTTAAGTGCTCTGGATTCCCCTTGTCTCTCTGTACCACAGTTTCTGGACTATCAAATATGTGTGATAACAGTAGCCACCGTGAGGACTAAATGAATTAATTAATGTTAGTGTTATGCATCAGCTATTCCTTTGATGTCCAAACATCTAGTAACAGAATAGGAAGAGAAGGTTGCTGCTGCCAAGAGGTTTGGGGCTGGATGAGACCATCAGGAGTCATGGATAGTATCCTGGCCTATGGGAGAGCTGAAAGGAGACACATGACAGGCCAGGAATATAGACATCTGTTTCTGCTCTGCTCTGCTGATAGCCTGCAGTGTGACTCTGGGCAAGCCACAGCCCTCTTGAGGCTTAGTTTTCTCAAATGGCAGAGGAAACTGAAGACCAGTGTTCTGAGTTCAAGTCTTGGCCCTGCCCTTGACTTGCCATGTGAACCTGAATGGGTCTCTTTGCCTCTCAGTGCTTCAGTTTCCCCTCTGGCGAGGGGGTTCAGCGCAGTGGTCTCAGTGTGTGTGATGGTGGGATGTGGAGATGGGATGTGGGATGTGAAGGTGCCTTGACCCCTACCCTGCCATCAGTCACTTCCTGTCCTTTCAGGCCACCTGGTTCTTAGTCCCCCACCCCCGCACACGGGCCCTGCCCTCATCAGTGCTCTCAACATCCTGGAGGGCTTCAATCTCACTAGCCTGGTATCCCGAGAACAGGCTCTTCACTGGGTGGCAGAGGTAAGGCTGACCCCTCTGCCTTTCCCTGGATTTAGGGATATTAGGAGTGGGGAGATTGGGTACTGCCATAGGGCAGGACTAAATCACCTCCAAGTTTTCTCACACACGAAAATCCACTGGGTGTGGGTGCTGGGAGGGATCTGGCAGCCTCTTCCATATCCCCTCTGTATTTTCAGACCCTGAAGATTGCGTTAGCCCTGGCCAGCAGACTGGGAGATCCCATCTATGATTCTACCATCACTGAGAGCATGGATGACATGCTCAGGTGGGTCTTGGGCAGGACCTGGGGACTGCAGAGGCAGTGGTGGGTGTGGGGAAAGGGTCAGTTGAAAAGCAGCTGGTGTAGCAATAAAGGCCTGAAATCCTAAGTCAATTTCAGCTCAACTCCAACTCACAACATGACACTGGGTGCCTCTCCGTACACCTCACCTTTCCTATCAGCACAGTGAGTTGGCCTACTTCATGTGGCTCTTAAATTTTTTTGAGGCTAGCATAGCACCTATAGGAGTCCATCTGCTCCTCCTTTTGAGTAGGAAAAGAAAGCTCAATACCAAACAAAGGCTGGGTGCAGAGGCTCACACCTGTAATCCCAGTACTTTGGGAGGCCAAGGCGGAGGGATCATCTGAGGTCAGGAGTTTGAGACCAGCCTGACCAACATAGTGAAACCCTGTCTCTACTACAAAAATTAGCCGGGTGTGGTGGCCCATGCCTGTAGTCCCAGCTACTTGGGAGGCTGAGGCAGGAGAATCACTTGAACCTGGGAAGCAGAGGTTGCAGTGAGCCCAGACCATGCCACTGCACTCCAGCCTGGGTGACAGAGTGAGACTTTGTCTCCAAAAAAAAAAAACCAGTCTCCAAGCAAATACTGAAGGTGGTGGGAATACAGCTTCATTAGCAACATAACCTAATAGTAGGTTGTGGGCTCTGGTGAGACTGCCTACGTTCAAATTCCAGCTTTACCCTTCGCTAGCTGTGCAGCCTTGGGCAAGTAATTTAAACTCTCTAAATCTCAGTTTCTACAAGGGGGCTTGACAATGATGGTATCAACCTTGTGAGGTTGTGGTGAGGACTAAACAAAATCATACATGTAAAGCTTTTTTTGGTTGAAAATTAGATAACTGTCTTCAAGTAATTTTTGGTAACTTATTCTCTAATCTACTATGGATAACCCAACACATAGTTATTAGGTAAGAAACACTCAGTTGAATTTTTTTTTTTTTTTTTTTTTTTTTTAAGACGGAGTCTTGCTGTGTCACCCAGGCTGGAGTGCAGGGGCATGATCTCGGCTCACTGCAACCTCCGCCTCCTGAGTTCAAGCAATTCTCCTGCCTCAGCCTCCTGCCTCAGTTGAATTTATAAAAGTCTGGAGCGTTACATGTTGTTTCTAAGATCAATGCAAACTTTGCTCTAAAACACACACACATGTGCCTATATGAAATCTGTTCAACCAGTTCATCCAGTAAATAGTTATTGAGCACTTACTCTGTGCCTTGGGAAAAAATTCTAATAGAAAGTAAAGATCCTGGCTGGATGTGGTGGCTCATGCCTATAATCCCAGCACTTTGGGAGGCCGAGGTGAGTGGATCAGTTGAGGTCAGGAGTTCAAGACCAGCCTGGCCAACATGGCGAAACCCTGTCTCTACTAAAAATACCAAAAAAAAATTAGCTGGGTGTGGTGGCAGGTGCCTGTAATACCAGGTATTTGGGAGGCTGAGGCAGGAGAATCACTTGAACCTGGGAAGCAGAGGTTGCAGTGAGCTGAGATAGCACCACTGCGCTCCAGCCTGGGTAACAGCAAAAGTCTGTCTCATTAAAAAAAAAAAAAAAAAAGATCCTCATATACAAAATCCTCCCCCAACTAAACTCTTAATAAAACTTTAGACTACAAACATTAGTCTAAATGAATCTAGTTTGTCAATTCAAAACAAATATTTTCTGATCATCCATTATGCACCAGGCACTTTTATTGAAAGGATTAAGAAGTCAGATAACTAAAAGGCTCTTGATTTAAACATTAAATAAATTAAAAGTTGGTTCCAGAAAAGAATCTAAATAATACCTAAATAAATTCATTCAACAGCTATTTTCTGGGTATTTCTTATGTGCAATTAATGAGCTTCTGCACTCATAGTTCTAGTAGTCCAGTGAGGGAGGTAGATTTCATCAAATAATTACACAAACACCACAAAAGTGAGGTAGGTGAGGTGTATAGAGAGCCTGTTGTTTGCTCATCTCCCACCCCTTGTCTTTTCAGCAAGGTGGAGGCCGCCTACCTCCGGGGCCATATCAATGACTCCCAGGCAGCCCCTGCCCCACTCCTGCCTGTCTATGAACTAGACGGAGCGCCCACAGCTGCCCAGGTGCTGATCATGGGACCTGATGACTTCATTGTGGCCATGGTTAGGTATGCCAGCTCAGACTCAGAACCTGGAACAAGGGATCCTCTGAACCAAGAGAGGGTGGGAGCTGGGTAGAGGTGAAGATGGGCCAGGGCTCACCCGACTCTACCTCGGCCCCCAGCTCCCTGAACCAGCCCTTTGGCAGCGGTCTTATCACCCCCTCGGGGATCCTGCTCAACAGCCAGATGCTAGACTTCTCCTGGCCCAACCGGACAGCTAACCACTCTGCACCCAGCCTGGTAAGATTTGCTTCCCCGCTTCCCTGGGGATCCTAAGGCCTATAGGTAGGAGGTGCAGTGGCATGGCTGCCCCTTTCTCCCTACTTTCTCCGGAATCTTCTAGTATAAGGAAGCCTAAAGAAGTTCACCTCATCCCTAGCCCTGCTAAGTCTGGGACATGGAGCCTGGTGGGTCTGAAGAACTCTTGTCCCATTCTGTCACTGTCTTAACTGTGTGACCTCGTGAAGATCTTGCCCTCTCTGGGCAATTTCTTCACCTGTAGAATGAGGGTTTTGGCTCCAATTTGATGTTTTGGGCACTTTCCAGCACTAGTGGTGACGATGTGAGCTTGAGCTGATGGGGCTCAGCCCTATGTCTGGGCACCAAAGAGGGACCCAAGGAGGAAGGATTTAATAATTTTTATCCAGTTAAAAGCACTCTTACGCCCCCATAGTCTGGGGTCCCAGTAAGGCAAATACATATAGAGATGATGAGGGTGGGGTTATCCTGTTCTTCCCCATTGCCATCTTTCTTGGCTTGGTCCTTTCTCCTGTGACTCATAGCAGCCTCATAGTTCAGTGGATCCACTTATACCCCATCCACCCCACCCATCCAGGCACCCTACCCATTTCACAGACAGCAAACTGTTGTCTGGGAAGGGACCAGTCTCCCAGGAAAACTGGGCCTGTGGAAGATGTGGAAGAGGGAGAGCAGTTGGAAGGGTTGTGGAGTGGCCCTTTCCCAGTCTTGTCCTACCCCACCTCCCCCTTGTGGTCTCTGTCCTCTAACAACAGGAGAACTCGGTGCAGCCAGGGAAGCGGCCACTCTCTTTCCTGCTGCCCACAGTGGTCCGACCCGCGGAGGGGCTCTGTGGAACCTACCTCGCTCTGGGGGCCAATGGAGCTGCCCGGGGCCTCAGCGGCCTGACCCAGGTGAGGTTTATGCCATGGTTGGCCTTTTTCAGCCGGGAGCCAAACTGTGGCCTAGACTGCAGATGCCTGTCGTATCTGTGGCTTGTTTCCATTCCTCATGCAGCCAACATGGGCTGAGGCTGCTTTGTGCCAGGTGCATCCTGGGCAACGTGGACACGGGCTGCTCTGAGTTTCTTAGTGAAAATGGAACTCCAATGCTTCCTGTCTTTCCCGGTTGCAGGGGAAATGGCAGGGTCAGTAGATTGAAAAGTGGGGTTAGCATCTGGGTGGCATAGGTTCTGTTAACCTTAAGTCGCATTACACCTCTACCCAGCATCTGAATAGACAACCAGGCCTCTTTAGGGTGGGATTTTGAAAGGAAGGGCCTGCTTCTCTCCAGAACATCTCAGAATGGCTCCTTGAATGTCTTGAGAATCTGATATATATGCTAGGCACCTATTCTGGTAGGTGGTGAGTTAACGATCTTGAGTTCTGGAATCAGACACGCCTGGGTTCCAGCCCAAATGTTACCAATTTGTAACCATGTGATGCTGGAACATTCACTTAACAGCTCTGAACCTCAGTCTCCTCATCTTTAAAATGGAAGTAATAACATAGCTAACATTTAAAGAGTTCGTACTAAGTCCTGGGCACTGTGTTATGTGTGTTAACCATTTTAACCTTCCCAGTTCTGGGGAGAATCCTTATTTCTATTTTATAGATAAGGAAACTGAAGCCCAGAGAGGTTAAGACATTAGGTTAAGTACTTTCAGCTAGAAAGAGTGGGGAGGCAGTTTGGTTCCAGAGCCTATGCACACTCCTAACCACTAAGTTAAAGGCACCCACATTGTGCCCTAGACCACCCCTAGCTGTTAACCTTGCCCTATCCAGAGAGAAAAAAAGGGAGCCCTGGGCTAGATTAAGGAGACTTGGGTCTAGTGGTGTATCTTCCCTGGCTTCCTCTAAACTCTGGAGTAAGTCATTTCCTTTGCTGGCCTTCACTTTCCCTCTCTGTGAAATGGGAACAGTCATCACAGGCCTGCCTGTCTTCCAGGGCTGTTAGGAGGCTCAGATGACACCCAGTGTAAGAGTTCTCAAGAGTAAGGAGCCTGGACCAAGGGTGGGAGCTGAGGAATCCTGACCATCGCCCTGGGGGACAGCCCTGAGTTTTCTGTTCCTCGGCTACCACAGGTTCTGCTGAATGTCCTGACCTTGAACCGGAACCTGAGTGACAGCCTGGCCCGCGGCCGCCTGCACCCGGACCTGCAGTCCAACCTCCTGCAGGTGGACAGTGAGTGCAGAGGAGAGATCTTGTGGGGAGGGCACAGGTACTGGTAGAGAAAGGACTCCTCCCAAGGGTGCCCATGCCTCAACCAGCACCAACTGCCAGTGAAGTTTGGTTTTATTTGGCAAATTCCTATTGGAGCAGTGGACCATCTGGGGATTGGAACCAATCTTGCCATTTCCTGGTTGTGTGGCCTTGGGAAATCCATGTCTCAACTCTGAGCCTCGGTTTTCTCATTTGTAAAATAAGACACAGTTGTTCATTCTTCAGACCTTCATTTACTCAACAGTTTGTATTGAACACCTACTGTTTTCTAGGCATCATCCTAGGTGCTGGGGATACTGCATTTACAGGCAAACAGGAAAATAAGTCATCAAAGAAATATGAGACAAATAAGTGCTCTGCTAACAGTCAGAGCAGGGTGACATAATAGGACTGATTCAATGATCAAGGAAGACTTCTCTTTGGTGATGTTTAAGCTGAGATCTAAAGAGAGAGAAAGAAACTGGGTGCAGTGGCTCAGACCTATAATCCCAGGCTGAGGTGGGAGGATCGCTTGAGGCCAGGAGTTCAAGAGCAGCCTGGGTAACATAGTGAGACCCCCATCCCTATAAAATTTTTAAATTAGCCAGGCATGGTGCGTGCCTGTGCTTCTAGCTACTCGGGAGGCTGAGGCAGGAGAATTGCCTGAACCAGGGAGGCAGAGGCTACAGTGAGCCAAGATCACACCACTGCCCTACAGCCTGGGTAACAGAGTGAGATCCTGTCTCCTAAAAAAAAAAAAAAAAAAAAAAAAAGTGTAAGAGAGAGCCCACTGTACAAAGAACTGGTGCAGAACTGTGTAGGTCAGGGGAGCAAGTACAAAGAACTCAGGGCAGGAATGGACTTGGTGGTTCGAGGAATAAAAAGGAGACCAAGGTAAGCAAGGATGAAAATAGATCAGAGAGGCCGGCAGGCAGACGCCAGATCATGGACCTTATGGTGAGGAGATGGACTTTCACCTAAGGGCTTAATTTTGGCACAGCTGAATTTTATAAACAGGAAAGTGTGTGCACCTTTGAAGAGTTTTTATTATAACAATATATTAATATGACACTAGTCCAAAAGAATACAGAATTGATTGAGACACAGTCCTTGCCTGTTCAATATTATCCCCATTCTATAGAGGAAGAAACTGAGGCTCACAGAAGTTATAAACTAGTCAAAGATCAACCACTAAGTGGCAGAACTTCAATTAGGACATACACCTGGCTGATACCGAAGACTCTATTCTTTACCGCACAGCTCTTGATATCTGCTGGACTGAATCATGTTAGAAGCAGAGACTGCGATCTTCAACGATCACATCCTGTAGTTGGCCAGCGACACTTGGATCCCAGCTGATAGATGACAAGGCCACGTCCTTGAAACTGAATTTTGTTCAACAAATATCTGCTGGTCTCTGTTGAACGTGAGGCTCTCTGCTAAGTTATTTGGGCTCAGCCCAGTCCTCCCCTCAGGGCCTTAGTGTAAGATGGAGGCATAAGGAGTGGGGGCTTGGTGAAGGGAAAGTTCATCCACCTGAGGCCCTGGGGAGGCTTTATGGAGGAGGCAACAAGTAGCTGGGCCTTGAAGTATGAGTAGGAATTTGGCATGTAGAGGTAAAGGACATTCTGGTCAGGAGGAACAGCCTAGGCAAAAACCAGAACGAATGACTCAGAGAGCAGTCGGGAGGCTAGCTGTTGTTTCCCAGAGTTCTGAGTTTACCCAGCACCTTTGTGACTTTTGCCACATTTGCACACCATCTAAACCATTATGTACAGAACATGTCTCTATAAATGAACTTCCTTTTAGCCTAAATGTATTTTATTTTATCATTTTTTTGAGATAGAGTCTCACTCTGTTGCCCAGGCTGGAGTACAGTGGTGCAATCTCAGCTCACTTCAACCTCCGCCTCCTGGGTTCAAGCGATTCTCATGCCTCAGCCTCCCTAGCAGCTGGGATTACAGGTGCACATGCCACCACAGCCGGCTAATTTTTGCATTTTTGTAGAGATGGGGTTTCCCCATGTTGGCCAGGCTGGTCTCGAACTCCTGATCTCAAGTAATCCACCTACCTCGGCCTCCCGAAGTGCTAGATTTACAGGCGTGAGCCACCACGCCTGGCCCTAAATGTATTTTTAAAATAGACCTTATATTATAATCACAAATGGAAAAATGACATCATTTGCCACAAATAGATGATAAATAGCTACCATCTATTTGTTAGCTACACAAATAGATACGTGCAGTTTTTAGTTAAATATTGTTGCCCATGGAAGGCTCTGAGACTGCTTTCTCCATTAAAGGAGATTAGGAAGTGTTAGAGAGCAGACTGAAACTTGTTCCTTGCCATAATCAAAAGGATTGAAAGTGAACCACAAAGGACATAGATTTTCGATTAAGTGATTTAATACTATTCAAGATTGGGTCTTCATCTCAAGAGCTGCCGAAAGCCTTCCTATTAGGGAAAGAAGAAGACTAGATCTTTATTGAGAAGCGGTATGATTGGAGTTACAGGGCTTATCACAGAGGTCAGCCTTAAGATTATCCAGTTGAGAAGGGGAGACACATGACCTGATTTGTCTTATTTAGGGGAGGTAGATTGAGGGGAGGAGAATTTAAGTCAGGGACATACGAGAAGCAGCTGGGATATGGCCCAGGCAAGAGATGATGAGGGCCTGAACTTATCCAACGGGATGGGGATTTGTTCATCTATCTAGTAAGTATCTGCTCAATATTTACTATGTACTGACCCTGGACTGGGGATCAATAGCAAACGAGACAACGTTCCTACCTTCAAAAAGCTTATAATCTAGTGGAGGGAGACACAGTAAATAAATAAACAAATACAGGTAACAGTAAGTACTTTGGAAGAAAACCAAACAAGGTAAATATTGTAGGGACTGCTGTTTTAGGTAATGGTGGAGGAAATTCTTGAAGAGGTGCCAAAGACTGGACTGAAGTAAGGGGACCAGCAGTGTGACTTTCTAGGAGAGCATTCCAGACGGAAAGAACAGGAAGTGCAAAGGCATTGAAGTAGAAACATGTTTGACCTTCTAAAGGGACAGCAACGAGGCCAATGTGGCTGGAATACAGTTAAGCAAGGTGAGGAATAGAAGGAAATGAGGGAAGGAATTTAGAGAGGTAACAAGGTCCCAAACAATGTTGGGCTTAGAGGCACCTTGGTAAGGACTTTGGATTTTATTCTAAAAGCCGTTGAAGCTGTTGTAGGGCTTTGAGCAGGGGAAGTGACAAGGTCTGACTAATGGTTTAAAAGGATCCCCTTGGCTGCTGTTTGAACAGGCTATAAGAAAGGCAGGGGGCCGGGCATGGTGGCTCACGCCTGTAATCCAAGCACTTTGGGAGGCCGAGGTGGGCAGATCACCTGAGCTCGGGAGTTCGAGACCAGCCTGACCAACAAGAAAAAACACCGTCTCTACTAAAAAAAATAGAAAATTAGCCGGGCATAGTGGCTCATGCCTGTTATCCCAGCTACTGGGGAGGCTGAGACAGGAGAATCGCTTGAACCCGGGAGGCAGAGGTTGCCGTGAGCCAAAATCGTGTCATTGCACTCCAGCCTGGGCAACAAGAGCGACACTCCACCTCAAAAAAAAAAAAAAAAAAAAAAAAAAAAGAAGGAAGGAAGGAAGGGAGGGAAGGCTGAAAGCAGGGAGACCAGTAAGGAAGGAAGGGAGGGCTGGAAGCAGGGAGACCAGTTAGTGGATTATGCAGGAATCCTGGCAAGTAATGATGGCAGCTTGACTTTGGCAGGTGAAGATGAAGATCCACAAAGCCCCTTTTTCTTTTTCTTTTTTTTTCCTTCCTCCCTCCCTTCCTTCCGTTCTTTTCTTTTTTTTTTTTTTTTTGAAACAGGGTTTTGTTCTGTTGCCCATACTGGAGTGCAGTGGTGCAATCTCAGCTTACTTTACTGCAACTTGTGCCTCCCAGGGTCAAGCGATCCTCCTACCTTAGCCTTCTGAGTAGCTGGGACTACAGGCATGTATCACCAACCTTAGCTAATTTTTAAATTTTCTGCAGAGATGGGGTATCCTTATATTGCCCAGGCTAGTCTCAAACTCCTGGGCTCAAATGATCCTCCCACCTTAGCCTCCCAAAGTGCTGGGATTACACACATGGGCCACTGCACCTGATCTGTCCTGTTTTCAATATGAAGAATGACTGTATATTATTGATCACTTACTGTATGCAAGGTTCAGTGCTGTGTGTGCATTATCTCTGTTAGTCCCTGCAACTTCATGTTCTCATATAATCCCTATTTATACATGAGGAAACTGAGGCTCAGCAAGGTAAAGTGATTTGTCCAAGGTCATACAGCTCTGTGGTGGAGCAGCCAGGACGACGATCAGGTCTGACTGTAGGACTCTTGAACTAGTGCTCTGTACATTCTGAATGTGTGTATGTCGGGGATGGTTTTTCAGGTGAGTTCACAGAGGAAGAGATTGAGTTCCTGGAAGCCAGGGGTCACCACGTGGAGAAAGTAGATGTCTTATCCTGGGTCCATGGCAGCCGAAGGACCAACAACTTCATCATCGCTGTTAAGGACCCTCGGAGCCCAGATGCAGCTGGAGCCACCATCCTGTAGAGCAGCGGGGTGGGGCGGGGTCTCTGCTCCCCCACTTTGCATGTTCCCAGAGTCCCTCCTTCTCCCAGGTTTGGTCTCAGGGGGACCCCATGGATGCCCCAGATCAGGGGCCAGAGGGGATGCTTAGCAAACCCAATCCCAGAGTAACTGGAAAATTCTCCATCAGGAGGCCGCTGGTGGTGGTGGTGGTGGTGGTGGTAGTGATGGTGATGATGATGGTGATGATGATGGTGATGAGTGTCAGCATCCACAGCCAGGCAGGCAGGACCTTGAGGAATCAGACTGTCTATGTGTCACCTCCCCTCCTTCAGCCATGCTGGCCCTGAGCTTAGGGATGTGCTTGCAAACCCTTCTCAAGGGTCTCACAACCCCAACATCTTCAGACTGGCCTGACCTGGGCCTTGTCTTCTAATTCCTTTCTCCTGTTCCCAGCCTCATTTCTTAAATGACTAGGAATTTTTTAATGGGCCATTATAGGGAGGGGTTGCTCCTCTTTTCCCACCAGGTTGAGGTGGGGGCCTTGCATCTGGGGGTCCCCAGGGTATGGGGTGGGGGTGGGGACAAGCTCAGGGGCTTCCATTTGCAAAGGGGAATTAAAGAAAGAATGTTGCTTAACTATGGCTGTGGTTTAATTTATATTTAACTGGGTTGAGAGTGGGAGTGGGAGAGGAGACCTCGACTCACCCTGTCCCAGTAACCGACTCCAGAGTAACCTGGAGTCAGCGTTGAAGGACTCATAATAATATCTGCTGTCCAGCTAAGACATGCACCAATAATAATTCATAACAACAGTAATAACTATAGTAGATAGCATCTAATCTTTATTACAAGCCTCACAAAGTAGGTACTAATATTATTGCCATTTTACAGATGGGAAAAAGGCCAAAAGAGGTTAAGGGACTTGTCTAAGGTTCTTCATCTGTTAAATGGAAGAACTGGGGTTCATCTCAGCATGTCCAACCCCGGAATTTGTGCTCTTAACCAATTCCACACCTGTTAGTTGAACTATTTGTTATAAAGTATATGTCATATAGTATATATCAGACAATAAGTACCTTTTATAGATAATATCATTCATGCCTCCATCTACTTTGTACCTTCAGGTACTTTGTTAGGCACTAGAGATTCAGCACTGAACAAGACAGGCTTTTTTTTTTTTTTTTTGCAACAGAGTTTTGCGCTTGTTGCCCAGGCTGGAGTGCAATGGCGTGATCTCGGCTCACCACAACCTCTGCCTCCCTGGTTCAAGCGATTCTCCTGCTTCAGCCTCCCGAGTAGCTGGGATTACAGGCATGCACCACCATGCCTGGTTAATTTTGTATTTGTAGAGACGGGGTTTCACCACGTTGGTCAGCCTGGTCTCAAACTCCCGACCTCAGGTGATCTGCCCACCTTAGCCTCCCAGAGTGCTGGGATTACAGGCATTAGCCACCATGCCCGGCCAAGACAGATTTTTTAATGGGTTTGCAGTCTATAGCGGCAGTCAAACGTTAAAGAAATAAGAGCACAGATAATTCGGATAACTGCCATCACAATAAGCTCTATGAGGGATACTAAGAGAATGTATATCAAGAAAGTTAATCTAGGCTAGGCGCAGTGGCTCAAACCTGTAATCCCAGCACTTTGGGAGGCCGAGACCATCCTGGCTAACACGGTGAAACCTCGTCTCTACTAACAAATACAAAAAACTAGCCGGGCGAGGTGGCGGGCGCCTGTAGTCCCAGCTACTCAGGAGGCTGAGGCAGGAGAATGGCGTAAACCCGGGAGGCGGAGCTTGCAGTGAGCTGAGATCTTGCCACTGCACTCCAGCCTGGGCGACAGAGCAAGACTCCGTCTCAAAAAAAAAAAAAAAAAAAAGAAAGAAAGTTAATCTAGTTTGAGGATCTGCAAAAACCTCCCTGAGAAGGTCATGAGGATGAATAGGATTGACAGGAAAGGATTAGATATGGGATGTGAAAATGTCATTCTAGCAAAGGGAACAGTATGTTCAAAGGCATTGTGGTGAGAAGGAATGTGTCATGTTTTAGAAGGTGAAAGAAGGCCTATATATTCTTCCTAGAGCAGGGGTTGGTAGAGTTTTCCTACAAAGGGCCTGAGAGTAAATATTTCAGGCTTTGTAGGTCATATGGTTCCTGTAGTAATTACTCAACTTTGTTGCTGAAGTGCAAAAGCAGCCATAGACAATGTGTAAGACAACATCCTGATGGCTGTGGATGTGTTCCAATAGAACTCTTCCTTCTCTTTCTTTTCTTTTCTTTTCGGACGGAGTCTCACTCTGTCACCCAGACTGGAGTGCAGTGGTGTGATCTGCAAGCTCCGCCTCCCGGGTTCGCGCCATTCTTCTGCCTCAGCCTCCCGAAATAGCTGGGACTACAGGCGCCTGCCACCAAGCCTGGTTAATTTTTTTTTTTCCTGTGTCTTTTTAGTAGAGACAGGGTTTCACCATGTTAACCAGGATGGTCTCGATCTCCTGACCTCGTGATCCGCCCACCTCGGCCTCCCAAAGTGCTGGGACTATAGGTGTGAGCCACTGCACCCAGCCAGAACTTTATTTTCTAGAAATAGACCCTTACTGCCATAAGAGCGGTAGTGTGCTGACCCCTACACTAGAGCACCCCGAGGGGATGATGGGATTAGATGAAACTGGTGAAGTAGGTAGATCATTCTTATGAGGCTGGTATTAATTCCCCATTTTATTGATGAGAAAATTGTGACGTGAGAATCATGAAGTAACTTACCAGAGATCACCCAGCTGGTAGTTGGCAGATGCATGATTCAAAAGCAATCTGTTTGACTCCATAGACTATGTCTCTCTTTCTTTCTGTCTTCTTTTCCTTTCCTTCCTTCCTACCTTTCTCTTTTTTTTTTTTTTTTTTTTTTTTTTTTGAGACGGAGTCTCGCTCTGTCGCCCAGGCTGGAGTGCAGTGGCCGGATCTCGGCTCACTGCAAGCTCTGCCTCCCGGGTTCACGCCATTCTCCTGCCTCAGCCTCCGGAGTAGCTGGGACTACAGGCGCCCGCCACCTCGCCCGGCTAGTTTTTTGTATTTTTTAGTAGAGATGGGGTTTCACCGTGTTAGCCAGGATGGTCTCGATCTCCTGACCTCGTGATCCACCCGTCTCGGCCTCCCAAAGTGCTGGGATTACAGGCGTGAGCCACCACGCCCGGCCCCTACCTTTCTCTTTTATCTTTTCTTTTCTCCCTTCTTTCCTTCCCCTCCTTTCACAGATCCATGATTCAAAAGCAATCTGTTTGACTCCATAGACTGTTTCCCTTCCCTTCCCTTCCCTTCCCTTCCCTTCCCTTCCCTTCCCTTCCCTTCCTTCCCCTCCCCTTCCCTCCCGTCCCCTCCCCTCCCCTCCTCTCCCCTCCTCCCCTCCCCTCCTCCCTCTCCCTTTCCCCTCCCCTCCTCCCTCTTCCTTTCCCCTCCCCTTCTCCCTCTCCCTTTCCCCTCCCCTTCCCTTCCCCTCTGTCTCACTCTCTTTTTCTCTTTCCCTTTCCTTCTTTCTCTTTCTTCCTTCCTTCCCTGCCTTCCTTTCCCCTTCTTTCCCTTCCCTTCTCTCCCCTTCCTTCCTTCCTTCCTTCCTTCCTTCCTTTCTTTCTTTCTTTTTTTTTTTTTTTTTTAGAGACAGGGTCTTACTCTGCCACCCAGCCTGGAGTGCAGTGATGCAATCCCTGTTCACTGTAGCCTCGACCTTCTTGGTCAAACAATCCTCCTGCCTTGGCCTCCCAAGTGGCTGGGACTACAGGCGTACACCACCACACCTGGCTGATTTTTCATTTTTTGTAGAAACAAGGGTCTCACTAACAGCCCAGGCTGATCTTGAACTCCTGGTCTCAAGTGATTCTCCTGCCTTGGCCTTCCAAAGTGCTGGGATTGTAGGCATGAGCCACTGTGCCTGGCCACTTCTTTAAAATTTTTAAAATTATTTTATTGGATTGCAGATGTAACAGTTTTTCAAATATCAAACACTTTATAGATATATAATGTGTATCTGTAATCCACCCCCTCAAAATCCAAACTTTCCAAAAATCTCACTATCAATAACTTAATACACATTCCTCCAACCTTTTTCTGTACATTAACATATATTCTGTTTAAAAAGTAAAATGGCACTATATTTTCACACTGTCTACAACTTCCTTTTTAAAAAATTTACCAATATAGCATGGGCATTTTCCCCTGTTAATATATATGGATCCACTTTATTATTTATAATAATGCATCATAGTTCCCTGAAGGGTTTAACTAGTTTCCTTTTGATGGATGTTTGGGTGATCCTTGTCCTGATATCTTTAGGTGCTTGAGCCATGCCTGTAGTCATACCAACTCTCCCAGGCTGTCTTTCAAATGACAGAGTGTCTTAGTTCATTTGGGCTGCCATACCAAAATATGATAAACTGGGTAGATTGGAGCAGAGATTAGTGAAATAGAGAATAGAAAAACAATAGAGAAAATCAATAAAATCAAACCCTGGATCTTTGAAAAAATCAACAAAATTGACAAACCCATCCCAGATTGATCAAGAAAAAAAGAAGACTCAAATTACTAGAATCAGAAATTAAAGATGGGACAGTACTTACAATCTTACAGAAATAAAAAAGGATTGTAAAGAAATACTATGAACAATTGTACGTTAATAAATCAGATAACTTAGATGAAACGTAAAATTTCCTAGAAAGACACATACCAAAACTGACTCAAGAAGAAATAGACAATCTGAGGAGATGTATAACAAATAAAGAGATTAGTAATATATACTAAAAAGCAAACTACTTACAAAGAAAAGCCCAGGTCTCAGATGACCTCACTAATGATTTCTACAAAACATTTAAAAAATTAATACCAATTCTATAAAAAAAACTTTCCATAAATAGAAGAGGAAGAAACGCCTTCTAGTTTATTCTGAGACTAGTTTTACCTTGAAATTAAAATCCAACAAACACATAATAAGAAAACTACAGACCAATATTCTTTTATGAACATGGATGCAAAAATACTCAACAAAATACTAGCCAACAACATATAAAAAGAAGTATACCCTGCCTCGGTGTGATACATTCCAGAAATTCAAGTTTGGTTTACTATTCAAAACTCAAGTATTGCATTATATCTTTTTGGTAGAATAAAAAACAAAAACCACATGATCATCTCAATAGATGCAGAAAAGGCATCTGACAAAATCCAATACCCCTTCATGATAACAAACAAACAAAAAACACTGCAAACTAGGAATAGAAGAGAACTTCCTCAACATGATAAAAGGCAAATATGAAAAACCCTCAGTTAACATCATAGTTAATAGTTAAAGATTGGATGCTTTCCCACTAAGATTAGAGCATACCCATTCTTGCTACTTCTATTCAATATTGTACTGGATGTTTTAGTCAGGGCCGTTAGGCAAGATACAGAAATAAAAGGCCTCCAGATTGGAAAGTAAAAAGTAAAACTGTTTTTATTTGCAGATGGCATGATCTTGTACACAGAAAATCCTAATAAATCAATGAAAACAATGACAGCTAACAAAGGAGTTCAGCAAGATTACCAATACAAGATCAGTATAAAATCAGTATAAAGTTTTTGTACGCTTGCAAATAACAACCTGTAAATGAAATGAAGAAAACAATTCTGGCCAGGCGCAGTGGCTCCCACCGGGAATTGCAACACTTTGGGAGGCTGAGGCTGGAGGATTGCTGGAGCCTAGGAGTTGGAGACCAGCCTGGGCAACATGGTGAAACTTTGTCTCTACAAAAATTAACTGACAGTGGTGGTGTGTGGCTGTAGTCCCAGCTCCTCAGGAGGCTGAGGTGGGAGAATAGCTTGAGACCAGGAGGTAGGTTGCAGTGAACCAAGATGGCGTCACTGCACTCTAGCCTGGGCATTAGAGTGAGACCCTTAAACAAAAAAAGAAAAAAAAGAAAGAAAATTCCACTTACTGAAACATCAAAAAGAATAAAATATTTAGGAATAAATTTTATAAAAGAAATATAAAACTTAAAACTACAAAACATTGTTGAAAGAAATGAAACCTAAATAAATGTAGACATTCTGTGTTTATAAATCGAAAGATTCAATTTTGTTAAGATGCCAATACTTCCCAATTGATCTACAGATTCAACGCAATCTATATCGAAATTTCAGCAGCACTTTTTTGCAGAAATGAATATGGATGATCCTAAAATTCATATGGAATTAATTGTAAGGGACACAGAATAGCCAAAACAATCTTGAAAAAGAACAATGTTGGAGAACACACATTTCCGGATTTCAAAACTTACTACAAAGTAATCAAAACAGTGTGGTAGGCATAAGGATAAACATATCAATGGAACATAATTGATAATCCAGAAATAAATCAATATATCTACGGCCAATTGATCTCAACTAGCGTGCCAAGATCATTCAATGAAGAAGGAATAGTCTCTTTAACATACTCACATACACGAAATGAAGTTTGAACCTTACCTCACACCACACACAAAAAACTCAAAATGGATCAAAGACCCAAATATAAGAGTTAAAACTATAAAACTCTTAGAAGGAAACATAGGGGTAAATCCTCATACCTTGGATTTGGCAATGGTTTCTTAGATATGGCACCGAAAGCACAGTGACAAAAGCAAACATAGATAATTGGACTTCATCGAAATTAAAAAGTTTTGTACATAAAAGGACAATATTGAGTGAAAAGACAGTCCAAAAATGCGAAAAATATTTGCCATCTTATATCTGATCTGAGTACTTTATATAGTACCCAGAATATATTAAAAACACTTAGAGTTCAACAACATAAAGACAAATAACTCAATTAAAATATGGGCAAAGGACTTCAATAGACATTTCTTGGCAGGGCACAGTGGCTCATGCCTGTGATCCCAATACTTTGGGAGGCCAAGGTGGGCAGATCGCTTAAGACCAGGATTTCAAGACCAGCCTAGGCAAAATAGTGAAACCCCGTATATACCAAAAATATAAAAAATTAGCTGGGTGCAGTGGCACGTGCCTGTAGTCCCAGCTACTCGGGAGGCTGAGGCAGGAAGATCCCTTGAACCCAGGAGATCAAGGCTGCAGTGAATTGAGATCGTGCTATTGTACTCCAGCCTGAGTGATAGGAGTGAAGCCCTGCCTCAAAACAAAACAAAACAAAAAAGACACTTTTTTTTTTTTTCTGAGACAGAGTGTCACTCTGTCACCCAGGATAGAGTGCACTGGCACCATCTTGGCTCATGGCTACCTGCACCTCTCGGGCTCAAGAGATTCTCCCACCTCAGTGCCCTTTGTAGCTGGGACTACAGGTACATGTCACCACGCCCAGCTAATTTTTGCATTTTTTGTAGAGATGGGGTTTTGCCATGTTGCCCAGCCTGGTCTCAAACTCCTGGACTCAAGCAATCCTCCCGTCTTGGCCTCCCAAAATGCTGGGATTACAGGTGTGAGCCACTGTGCCTGGGTTTCAAAAGACATTTCTTCAAAGATAAGTCTATGATAAGATACTGAATATCATAATCACTAAGGAAATGTAGATTAAAACAGGTCAAAATCACCATGAGATACCACTTCACAACAATTAGACTGGCGATAAATATTATTTTTATTTTTTATTTATTAAAATTTTTTTAATCTTTTATTTAAATAGAGATGAAGTCTTACTGTGTGGCTCAGGCTGGTCTCAAACTCCTGGCCTCAAGCAGTCCTCCTGCCTCAGCCACCCAACGTGCTGGGATTACGGGTGTGAGCCACTGTGCCCCTACAACAATAATTTTTGAAAAAGGAAATAACAAGTGTTGCTCAGGATGTGAAAAACTAGAGTCTTCATACATTATTGGTAGAAATGTAAAATGGTACAGCAGCTATGGAAAACAGTTTGGCATTTCTTTAATAAGACAAACCAAATTACCAAATGACCCAGCAACACCATTCCCAGGCATAAACCCCAAATCACTGAAAACAGGTGTTGAAAGAAAAACGTGTACATGAATGTTCATAGCAGCACTATTCACAATCCCAAAAGGTAAAAAACAACCCAAATGTCCATCAATGGACAAAAAGATAACAAAATGTGGTATATTCATACAACAATACATATTATATTATTCAGCTATGAAAAAGAATGAAGTACTGATACTGATACATGCTACAATATGGTTGAACCTTGAAAACATTGTGCCAAGTGAGAGAAGCTAAAAGGTTACATATGATTCCATTTATATGAAATATCCATAATAGGCAAACTGATAGAGACAGAAAGTCAACTGGTGATTCCTTAGGGCTGAGGGAATGGGGGAGTTGGGGAGAGGGAAATATCTAAAGAGTATGGAGTTTCTTCTGAGGCAATGAAAATGTTCTAAAATTGACTGTGGTGACGGTTGCACATATCTGTGACTATACTAAATACCATAGAATTACACTTTTTTTTTTTTTTTTTTCGAGACAGGGTCTGGCTTTGTGGCCCAGGCTGGTGTATAGTAGCATAATCTCAGCTCACTGCAAACTCCGCCTCCTGGGCTCAAGCGATCCTCCCACCTCAGTCTCCACAATAGCTGGGACTGCAGGCATACACCAACACATTCAGCTAATTTTTGTATTTTTGGTAGAAATGGGGTTTCACCATGTCACCCAGGCTGGTCTTGAACTCCTGGACATATGCGATCTGACTGACTCAGCCTCCCAGAGTGCTGGGATCACAGGCTTCAGTCACACACCCGGCTGAATTACACACTTTAAATGAGTAAATTGTATGGTATGTCAATTATATTTCAATAAAGTTGTTTTTTTGTTTTGTTTTGTTTGGGAAAATTGTTTTTTGTTTGTTTTGTTTTTTGTTTTGAGACAGAGTTTCACTCTTGTCACCCAGGCTGGAGTGGAATGGCGGGATCTCAGCTAACTGCAACCTCCACCTCCCAGGTTCAAGCAATTCTCCTGCCTCAATCTCCTGAGTAGCTGGGATTACAGGCACCCACCACCATGCCCAGCTAATCTTTGTATTTTTAGTAGAGATGGGGTTTCACCATGTTGGCCAGGCTGGTCTGAACTCCTGACCTCAGGTGATCCACCCGCCTCAGTCTGCAAAGGTGCTTGGATTACAGGCCTGAGTCGCCGCGCCCAGCCTGTCAATAAAGCTGTTTTAAAAAAGACATAGGATTTGGTAATATCAGCTAAGAGCTGAATGCAAACTCTATGACCCAGCAATCCTAGTCCTAGGTTTTTATCCAGCAAAAAAATTGTACACATGTTCATCCAAAGACATGTACAAGAATGTTCATGGTAGTAAAATTTAAAATAACTCTGGCCTGGGTGCGGTGGCTCAAGCCTGTAATCCCAGCACTTTGGGAGGCCAAGGTGGGCGGATCACCTGGGGTCGGGAGTTTGAGCCCAGCCTGACCACCATGGAGAAATCCCATCTCTACTAAAAATACAAAAAATTAGCCAGGCGCGGTGGCAGGTGCCTGTGATCCCACCTACTCGGGAGGCTAAGGTAGGAGAATTGTTTGAACCCAGGAGGTGGAGGTTGCAATGAGCCGAGATCACGCCATTGCACTCCAGCCTGGGCAACAAGAGCAAAACTCCCATCTAAAAAAAAAAAAAAAAAAAAAAAGAAAAACAAAACAAAAAAGCTCCGGCTAGGTGTGGTGGCTGATCCCTGTAATCCTACCACTTTGGGAGGCCAAGGCACGCGGATTGCCTGAGCTCAGGAGTTCAGGACCAGCCTGGGCAACACAGTGAAACCTTGTCTCTACTAAAAAATACAAAAGAAATTAACTGGGCGTGGTGGCATACACCTGTAGTCCTAGCTACACGGGAGGCTGAGGTCAGAGAATTGCCTGAACCCAGGAGGCAAAAGTTGCAGTAAGCCAAGATCGCACTATTGCACTCCAGCCTGGGCGACAGAGCAAGACTCCATCTCTAAAAAATAAAATAAAATAAGATAAAATAAAATAGCTCCTAAGTGGAAACCCGCATGCCCATTAACAGTAGAATGGATAAATTATGGTGTATTCAAACAATAAAATGCTGGCCAGGTGTGGTGGCTCACATCTGTAATCCCAGCACTCTGGGTGGCAGAGGTGGGAGGATCACTTGAGCCCAGGAGTTTGAGACCAAGCTGGGCAACATGGTGAAACCCCGTCTCTACAAAAAATACAAAAATTAGCGTGGTGTGGTGGCATGCACCTGTGGTCCTAGCTACTAGGGAGGCTGAGGCAGAAAGATTACTTGAGCGTGAGAGGTTAAGGCTGCAGTGACCTGTGATTGCAACACTGCACTCCAGCCTGGGTGACAGAGCAAGACTCTGTCTCAAAAAAATAAAAAATAAATAATGAGATGCTACCCAGCAATGAAAATGAACATGCTACAACTACATGCAACAATGTAGATGAATCTATAAGTTTAACTCCTGGTGAGACTAATCTATGGAGTTAGAAGTCAAAATACTGTTTACCCTTGGAGGCTGTGGGTAATGACTAGAAGGGGCT
Source organism: Macaca thibetana thibetana (assembly GCF_024542745.1). Classification (NCBI taxonomy): domain Eukaryota; kingdom Metazoa; phylum Chordata; class Mammalia; order Primates; family Cercopithecidae; genus Macaca; species Macaca thibetana. The sequence continues at coordinate 65,121,669 of NC_065587.1, forward strand.
TCTTTGGGGCTGAATGTTCTATTTCTTGATTTCAGTGTTAGACATGTGTGTTGGCTTTGTAGAAATTCATCAGGCTTTATACTTATGATTTCTGTACTTTTATGTCTTTATATTATACTCTAATAAAAAGCTTTACAATTTCAGAATATTTTTGAAAACAGATTTTTTTCTCCCCCACCCCCACCTTTGTGTGTGTGTATGTGGTCACTTGATACTCTTCCATTTTTTAAAATTGTGTAATGATTACTCTATTTCTTCTATTTTTTCAATATTTTTTTTCCTGAAGAGCAAGCCATGGCTTGCCCATAGTAAGCCCCCTACTTTTTTTTTTCTTTTTTCTTTTTTTTGAGATGGAGTCTCACTCTGTCATCCAGGCTGGAGTGCAGTGGTGCGATATTGGCTCACTGCAACCTCTGCTTCCCGGGCTCAGGTGATCCTCCCATCTCAGCCTCACATGGAGCTGGGGCTACAGGCATGATGCACCACCACGATTGGCTAATTTTTGTATTTTTTTGTAGAGATGAGGTTTCACCATGTTGCCCTGGCTGGTCTCTTAATTCCTGGACTCATGCAATTCACCTACCTCCACCTCCCAAAGTGCTGGGTTCACAGGCATGAGCCACTGTGCCTCGCCGTAGTATGTCTTTATGCAAAGCAGAAGTGACCCCCTTCTCAAGGCATTTTATTTCCGTATGTCTGAAAATTGTTACAATGAACGGATTCTGTAATAACAAGGCATTTTACTGCCATCTACTGGTAAATTATCATAATAAATTTACAAATTACAATATCATGTGAATGGTATCCACTTAAAAGTGATATCCTTCAAGACTAGTGAACAATACAGTCAGGATGGCTAATGGTAACCCCAGGAAACCAAGAGGCAAGATGTCTGCTTTTGCCTTCTTTGTACAGATGTGCAGAGAAGAACATAAGAAAAACCCAGAGGTCCCTGTCAATTTTGCAGAATTTTCCAAAAAGTGCTCTAAGAGGTGGAAGACAATGTCTGGGAAAGAGAAGTCTAGGCCGGGCACAGCAGCTTATGCCTGTAATCTCAGCACTTTGGGAGGGTGAGGCGGGTGGATCACCTGAGGTAAGGAGTTTGAGACCAGCCTGGCCAACATGGTGAAACCCCGTCTCTACCAAAAATACAAAAAATTAGCTGGACATGTTGGTGGGTGCCTGTAATCCCAGCTGCTGGGGAGGCTGAGGCAGGAGAATGGCTTGAACCCAAGAGGCAGAGGTTGCAGTGAGCTGAGATCGTGCCATTGCACTTCAGCCTGGGCAACAAGAGCAAAACTCCATCTCAGAAAAAAAAAAAAAGAAGAGAGAGAAGTCTAAATTCGATTAAATGGCAAAGGCAGATAAAGTGCACAATGATACAGAAAGGAAGGATTATGGACCAGCTAAGGGAGGCAAGAATAATGATCCTAATGCCCCCAAAAGGCCACTGTCTGGATTCTTCCTGTTCTGTTCAGAATTCCACCCCAAGATGAAATCCACAAACCCCGGCATCTCTATTGGAGATGTGGCAAAAAAGCTGTGTGAGATGTGGAAGAACTTAAATGACAGTGAAAAGCAGCCTTATGTCACTAAGGTGGCAAAACTGATGAAGTATGAGAAGGATGTTGCTGACTATAAGTCGAAAGGAAAGTTGGATGGAGCAAAAGGTCCTGCTAAAGTTGCCTGGGAAAAGATGGAAGAGGAAGATGAAGAAGAGGAGGAGGAAGAGGAGAAGGTAGATGAATAAATAAACTGTCAAAAAAAAAAGTGATATCCTTCTTCAGGGCAAAATTCATCCAACTAAATGTGTTAAGTCTGTGATTTGGCACTGTTGTGACGAACCCTGCAGACAGTAAAATGTAGACACTTTCTAGGTGGTTTTGTTCTTTCTTTTTTTCCCCTGTTTTGTTACTGTTTTTCTTAAACACATCATTGAAGTATTCACTGTCAGTCTTTTTTTTTTTTTTTTTTTTTTTTTTTTTTTTTTTTTTTTTTTTTTTGAGACGGAGTCTCGCTCTGTCACCCAGGCTGGAGTGCAGTGGCCGGATCTCAGCTCACTGCAAGCTCCGCCTCCCGGGTTCCCGCCATTCTCCTGCCTCAGCCTCCCGAGTAGCTGGGACTACAGGCGCCGCCACCTCGCCCGGCTAAGTTTTTTGTATTTTTAGTAGAGACGGGGTTTCACTGTGTTAGCCAGGATGGTCTCGATCTCCTGACCTCGTGATCCGCCCGTCTCGGCCTCCCAAAGTGCTGGGATTACAGGCTTGAGCCACCGCGCCCGGCCTTCACTGTCAGTCTTATCACTGCAAAGCTTAAGCCTATTTAGACATACATGAAAGTAGAAGTCCAATAAATACAAATCAAATTATCAAAGAACAATTGATTTTCTTCACTCTAGTCCAAATCTAGAACAATCCTGGATGTTTTAGGACTGTTTTTCTTGCTCAAAACATTTTATGAAATAGCCTGATCATCTCTTCAGAAGCCTCTCTCAATCTATTGCTTGTTGAGACTATCATATGCACTAAGGTTTCTCCTAAACATTTCTAGGTATAAATTCATTAATATGCTTGACAACCTTATGGGGTAGGAGCCCTTATTCTCTGCATCCCATAGGTGAGGCAACTGAAGCACAAAGAAGTTACATTTCAAGTGATGCTATTACAAACATAGCTTCCTTGGGGAGCTTACAGTCTACTGGGGACACAAAACGAAACAAAGCCATGTAAAGATTTTTAAACAATATAAAGGAGAAAATACTTTGGACCCTGTTAGACAAGTCATTTATCTCCTCCCGGTTGCAGCTTCTTTATCTGTATAACGTAGAAGTTGGATTTGCCCAAGATCACACAGCTAATAAATGGCAGAGCTAGAATCTGAACTTGAGTGTTTCAGCTTCAGAGCCCAATATTGTAATCATTATGCTATACTATCTGCTAGTTCATGGCCTGTTTTTGTTCCTTTGCTGCCTGCCTGCAGGCAACAAGTATTTGTGTTGCCTAGGCTCCTACTATTTTTACCTACAGGATCCGCAGGTGCCCAATGGGCCCCTGTCTTCTCAGCATCTTGCATTCTTGCAGATCCCAGGAATACCCATGACCCTTGGCTTAAGGACATGGACATCAAGGTGAAAAAATTAGGATAGTGGCTCTGGAATCTTTTGTGTATGTGTGTATGGTAAAATATATATAACATAAAATTTGCCATTTTAACCATTTTTAAGCCTATAATTTGGTGGCATTAAGTATATTCACATGCAACCATCACCACCATCTACCTCCAGAACTTTTTTGTTTTCCCCTACTGAAACTTCACGCCCATTGAACACAAACTTCCCATTCCCTCTCCCTCTAGCCCTTGGCAACCACTCCACTTTCTGTCTTTACGAATTTGGCTACTTTAGGAACCTCATATAGGAGGAATCATACAATATTTGTCCTTTTGTGACTGACTTATTTCACTTAGCATAATGTCTTCAAGGTTCATCCATGTTGTACGTTGTGTCAGAATTTCCTTCCTTTATGAAGGTTGAGCGATGTTCCATTGTATGTATAGACCACATTTTGCTTATCTATTTAACTGTCCATAGATATGTGGGTTGCTTCTACATGTTGGTTATTGTGAACAATGCTGCTTTGAACAGGGGTGCACAAATATCTCTTTGAAACTCTGCTTTCACTTCTTTTTTATTTTTTAAATTTTATTTTGAAACAGAGGTTTGCTCCATCACCCAGGCTGGAATGCAGGAATGGAAACATGGCTCACTGCAGCCTCAACCTCCAGGGCTCAACTGATCCTCCCGCCTCAGCCTCCTGGGTAGCTGGGACCACAGGTATGTGCTGCCACACCTGGCTTGTTTATTTATTTTTAAACTTTGAGACAGGATCTCATCTGTCACCCAGGCTGGAGTACAGTGGTACTAATGTGATTTCACTTATTTTGGATAAGTATCCAGAAGTGGAATTACTGGCTCATAGGGTAATCCTTATTTTTTCCTTGAGACTGGGTCTTGCTATGTTGCCCAGGTTTGACTCAAACTCCTGGGTTTAAGTGATCCTCCCGCCCTAGCCTCCCAAGTAGCTGGGATTATGGGGGCGCCTATGTTTAACTTTTTGAGGAAATGCCAAACTGTTTTCCACCATGGCTGCATCAATTTACATTCCTATCTGGGTGTGGTGGCTCACGCCTGTAATCTCAGCATTTTGGGAGGCCAAGGCAGGTGGAACACTTGAGCCTAGGAGTTGGAGACTAGCCTGGGCAACAGCGTGAAACCTAGTCTCTACAAAAAATGCAAAGATTAGCTGGGCATGATGGCGCATGCCTGTAATCCCAGCTACTCTAGAGGCTGGGGTATGAGAATTGCTTGAACCTGGGAGGCAGAGGTTGCAGTGAGCTGAGATTGCACCACTGCACTCCAGCCTGGATGACAGAGCAAGACTCTGTCTCAAAGAAAAACAAAAAACAAAAACAAAATACATTCCCACCAGCAATGCATAAAAGTCCTAATTTCTCCACATCCTTGCCAAAACTTGTTATTTTTTGCCTTTTAAAAAAATAACAGCGGCTGGGCGCCGTGGCTCATGCCTGTAATCCTAACACATTGGGAGGCCGAGGCAGGCAGATTGCCTGAGCTCAGGAGAGTTTGAGATCAGCCTGGGCAACATGGCGAAACTCTGTCTCTACGAAAAATACAAAAATTAGCTGGCCATGGTGGTGCACGCCTGTAATTCCAGCTACTTCAGGGGCTGAGGCACAAGAATTGCTTGAACCTGGGAGGCGGAGGTTGCAGTGAGCTGAGATCACACCACTGCACTCCAGGCTGGGCAACAGAGATTCTGTCTCAATAAATAAATAAATAAATAAATAAATAAATAAATAAATAAATAAATAAAATGGGTATGAAGTGGTATCTCATTATGGTTTTGATTTGCATTTCTTTAATGACTACAGAGATTGAACATCTTTTTGCGTGCTTATTAGTCATTTGTATATCTTCTTTGAAGAAATGTCTATTCAAGTCCTTTGCCTTTTTTTTTTGAGACAGGGTCTTACTCTGTCACCCAGGCTGGAGAGCAGTGATATGATCTTGGCTCACTGTAGCCTCCAATTCCCAGGCTCAAGTGATCCTTCCACCTCACCTCAATCTCATGAATAGTTGGGATTACGGGCACACATGACCATGGCCAGCTAAATTTTTAATTTTTTGTAGAGATGAAGTCTTACTGTGTTGCCTAGGCTGGTCTTGAACTCCTGGACTCAAGCAATCCTCCTGCCTTGGCCTCCCAAAGTGCTGGAATTACAGGCGTGAGCCGTAGCACCCAGTCTTATTGCAGAGTTTCTGGAATCTTCCAGAGCTTTCTTACCTCTAGAAGTCTTTGTGGGTTTGGAAGTATGTCAATGAGGTCTTCTCAGCCTCTGGGCTGGCTGTTGTCAAGACCTCTGTATCTACAGGAGGAAGTAGCCAGAGCTTTTCATTCAATCTTTCAGGTAAATTAATCAAGTCATTCATTCATTGTATCTTTATCCAAAAAATCATTCTTTGGCTATGTCAGATTTCCAGGCTAACACAAAAGTACAAACTGTTTGGTTCTGTTTCTATGGAGATCAAGAACTGTCAAAGTTAATCTACGGTGCTAGAAGTCGGAATAATGGTTACATTTGGGGGAGCAGGTATTTATTGGAAGGGAACATATAAAAGAGAACAAATGAGAACTTTCTGGGTTGATAGATCTATAACTTGATCTAGATGTTGGTAACACAGGAATGTAGGCAAAAAAATTATTAGATATACACGTAATATTTTTTCATTTTATTGTGTATAAATTTCAGTTTTTAAAAGTTAAAATAAAAAGCTTCAGAAAAGTTTTTTTTCCCAGGATATTTTAAATTTCTTTGGTGTTAATTTCATAGGCTCAAAGGTCTAAGGTGCCCCCCTGTTGCGGTTGCCTGTGGTTCTCTTTGCTCTTCTCTGCCCTCTTGGGCCCAGTACCTAGCATTGTGCTTAGGATTCACAAATGCAGCAAATACTTATTGAGCACCTACTCTGTGCCAGGCGCTGTGCTATGTGCTGAGGAAACAGTGTTAAACAAGATGGATAAGGTTTTCTTCCTTATTGTGTCCATAGTCTAGTGGCAAAGACAGGTAATAATGACTTAGTACATTCTATTGAGGACAAGCACATCGTGCTAAGAAAACCTGTCTGGGAATGGGTCAGGTAAAGTATCCTTGGAGTAGCCCTGTTTGAATTGGGATCTGAAGGCTGAGAGTTATCTAAGTGGGGAGAGCATTGCAGGCGGGGGATCAGCATGTACAAGGGTTCTCAGAAGGGAGGGAGAACAATGTGTAAGAAATATCACTGTAGTTGCAACCCAGAGAAAGGGGAAGAGGGCCCTGAGATAAATCTAGAGATGTGAGGAGGCCAACATTTATTTGACTTTTATCTTAAGAGCAATGTAGAGCCATCAGATTTTTTTTTTTTTTTTTCTTTTGAGACAGAGTCTCACTCTATTGCCCAGGCTGGAGTGCAGTGGTATGATCTCAGCTTACTGTAGCCTCAACCTCCCAGGCTCAAGCAATCCTCCCACCTCAACCTCCCGTGTGACTTGGGTCACAGGCGTGCAGCACCATGCCTGCTATGTTTTTGTCTTGTTTTCTTGAGACACGGTCTCCCTTTGCCACCCAGGCAGGAGTGCACTGGTGTTATCTCGGCTCACTGAAGCCTCTACCTCCCAGCCCATGTGATTCTTGCCTCATGCCTCAGCCTCCCGAGTAGCTGGGACTACAGGTGTGCACCATCATGCCCAGCTAATTTTTGTATTTTTAGTAGAGATGGGGTTTCGCCATGTTGCCAGGCTAGTCTCGAACTTCCGAGCTGAGGTGATCCGCCCACCTTGACCTCCCAAAGTGCTGGGATTACAGGTGTGAGCCACTGAGCCCAGCCATTTTTGTATTTTTTGTTGAGACAGGGTTTGCCATGTTGCTCAGGGTAGTCTCAAACTCCGGGCTCAAGCGATCCACCTGCCTCAGCCTCCCAAAGTGTTGGGATTATAGGCACGAGCCACTGTACCTGGCCATCATCAGATACTTTTAAGTAGGGTAGTGACATGATCAGATTTCTGATCATTAGAAACATTACTCTGACAGCAGGGTGGAGAATAGATTAGAGGGCGGTCAGGGTAATGCGAAAAGATGGTGGGTATCCCAGTTCAAGCACACCGTGTGTACTCAGTAAATATAGATGGAATGAAAGGGTTCCTGACTCCCTTTCTTCTATGGGATCAGTAGGACTGATCTGTTTAATTAGTTTACATCTACCTGCTCATCCTCCATCTCCTGTGATGCTCAGAACAGACCCCTAACTCCCATTTTACAGATAAAGAAGCTCAAGTTCAGAGAGGCAAGGACAGCTATCAAGAGCAAAAGCCAAAGACAGCTACCATACCATCCAGCAATCCCACTCTTAGGTATACACCAGAAAAAAGGAAATCAGTGTATGGAAAAGATCCGCACTCGCATGTTTACTGCAGCCTTATTCACAATAGCCAAGATTTGGAAGCAGCCTAAGTGTCCATCAACAGATGAATGAATAAATAAAATGTGCATATACACAATGGAATACTATTCTGCCATTTAAAAAGTGAGATCCTGTCATTTGCAACAATATGGATGGAACTGGAGGTCATTATGTTACGTGAAAGAAGCCAGGTACAGAAACACAAACTTCACATATTCTCACTTATTTGTGGAAGCAACAAATTTTTTATTTTTATTTTTTGGGACGGAGTCTCACTCAGCTGCCCAGGTTAGAGTACAGTGGCGCGATCTCAGCTCACCGCAACCACCATCTCCCAAGTTCAAGAGATTCTCCCGTCTCAGCCTCCTGAGTAGCTGGGATTACAGGCACTCGCCATCATGCCCAGCTAGTTTTTGTATTTTAGTAGAGACAGGGTTTCACCATGTTGGCCAGGCTGGTCTTGAACTCCTGACCTCAGGTGATCCACCCGTCTTGGCATCCCAAAGTGCTAGGATACAGGTGTGAGCCACCGCACCCAGCCAGGAGCGAAAAATTAAAACAATTGAACTCATGGAGATAGAGAATAAAAGGAGGGTTACCAGAGGCTGGTAAGGTTAGTGGGGAGGTGGGTGAGAAGCGGGAATGACAAAAGAATAGTTACAAAGAATGTATAAGACCTAGTATTTGCTAGCACAAGAAGGTGACTATAGTACAAAACAATTGGCCGGGCGCGGTGGCTTACGCCTATAATCCCAGCACTTTGAGGGGCTGAGGCAGGCAGATCATGAGGTCAGGAGTTCGAGACCAGCCTGGCCAATATGGCGAAACCCCATCTCTACTTAAAAAATATACAAAAATTAGTTGGGTGTGGCGGCAGGCGCCTGTAGTTCCAGCTACTCAGGAGCCTGAGGCAGGAGAATCCCTTGAAACAGGGAGGCGGAGGTTACAGTGAGCCGAGATCGCGCCACTGCACTTCAGCCTGGGCGACATAGTGAGACTCTGTCTCAAAAAAAAAAAACACAAAAACCACACACACACAATTTAGCTGTACATTTTAAAATAACTAGAGTGTAATTGGGTTGTTTGTAACACAAAGGATAAATGCTTGAGGTGCTAGATACCCCATTTACCATGATGTGATTATTACATGATGTATGCCTGTATCAAAATCTCATGTACCCCATAAATATATTCACCTACTACGTACTTACAAAAATTTAAAAAATACATCAGTGTAGTGTGGGAAAAAAGAAAACAAAAACAAAAAATTTTTTTTTTTTTGAGACGCGGTCTCGCTCTGTCGCCCAGGCTGGAGTGCAGTGGCTGGATCTCAGCTCACTGCAAGCTCCGCCTCCCGGGTTTACGCCATTCTCCTGCCACAGCCTCCCGAGTAGCTGGGACTACAGGCGCCCGCCACCACGCCTGGCTAGTTTTTTTGTATTTTTTAGTCGAGACGGGGTTTCACCGTGTTAGCCAGGATGGTCCCGATCTCCTGACCTCGTGATCCGCCCGTCTCGGCCTCCCAAAGTGCTGGGATTACAGGCTTGAGCCACCGCGCCCGGCCCAAAAAATTTAAAAAAAAGAGTGAAAGCCAGATAGGAATCCAGGCCTGTATGACAGACGTCAAGGCCAGTGCTGAGGAGGCCTTTCTACATTTGGGAAGTGGGGAGGGGCCACACTCGTTCGATCAATAATTCTATTTCCTGAGCATTTTAGCTTGCTAGGGAGGTAATGATGGGAAAAAGAAGAGAGGGATTTAGAGGCAAATAATAGTGAAAGCTTTTATCTATATCCCATTAAGCTTATTATTAGACACTATGTGTCAGGCACGGTGACAAGTGCCTTCCATGCCTACCTCCATTTCCTCCTCACAAGAACTATGATTTTCCCCATATTTCAGATGGGTAAACTGAGGTTTGGAGTTGCCATTTCCAAGGATACTCAGTGCGCTCGCAAAAGGCTGTTCGGTGTGTGTTTCCCCAGCGGGACTCACTGGCGAGAGAATAGCACTGGGAAGCCGACAGAAACCCACGAGATCCCAGCACTAAGCTCACAGCACCCAAGCGAGCTGGCGCGCACTCCACCTCGCGCTCCCGGGGACGTCTGGTCACGTGGGCAATGCCCCGCCCCTCGAGTCCGCCCCGCCCCCTCTGGCGCTCCCTCCCTCTTTCCCTCCCTCCCCCTCCCTCCCCGGCCCGGTCCGGCCCATCCCCCTCCCCGCCGGCTCCGTGAGGCCCTGCCGGGTCGGGCTGCGGGCGGCCGGGCGCGGGTGGCCGGACAGACGGGCGCACGCGAGGACTGACGGACGGACGCACGGAGGGCGGCGGGCACGCACGGCCGGGGCTGGCGCTCCAAGGCCCGCCCGGGAGGGCTGGGGCCGCGCTCAGGTGAGACGACGGCGGCGCGGGCCCGTAAGGGGTGGGCCCGCCGGGTGTCCGCGGTCCTTGTCGGGCTGGCTTCGCGGGGAGGAGGCGCCGCCCGGGCCCGGCGCGGGAAAATGGCGCCGGGCGACCGAGTGGCACGGTCTGAGTGCGGGCCCGGCCCGGAGCCGCCCCGCCCGCCGCGCTTGTGTCCCCGTCGCCATGTTGGGGAGCGGGCCCCAGGCCTGCGGGCGGGGGCGCTGGAGGGAGCGGCGGCCCGGCGGGGTGGGGAGGGTGCTGGGCGCTGGGGCCGGCGCACTGAGGGAGTGCAGGGCTGGCCGGGGTCTGCACGGGGTGGCGCTCCAGGCCCGGGGAACAGGCGGGAGCCAGTAGTGGGGTCGTGGTCAGGGTCGTGGAGAAGGAACACTGGATCCGAAAGGAACCAGGATTGGGGTCCATGGGCTGAGAGGATGGCAGGACGTGGAACTGGGTTAGGCCTTAGGCGGGCTTAGAGCCCTAGTGCAGGTAGAACCTGGTGATTGGGGTGGAGGCATGGGGGCCAAGCTTAGGCTGTCAGGGCTGGAGCAGTTCTTTGCGGGGAGGGAAGGAGGTGATGGATGAGGAATGAGGGCCCTTTGGGTACAGACGCTGGTATCAGATTGGGGCAGTCCTTGGGGTACTGGGGCTGATTTGCAAAGCTATATAACTCCCAAGGCTCTGAAGACTTACGTTCCAAGCATCCTCCACCCCCTATTGGGGGAAGCAACAGGAAAAAGGAGGTGTTTGATGAGAGAAAAGGGGGACAAAAGGGGACTGAGGTTTGGGTGCAGGAGCTGACCGGCAAAAGAGGCACAGAGAGTGGAACTGGTTGGCAAGAAAGGAAAGAACCTTTATCAACTTAGGGAATTGTGTGTGTCTTTAAAAGGAGGGACCCGGCTGTTTGGGGGCGGTGACCCAAGGTGTCTTCCCTGGAAGGGGACAGCCCACAGCTTAAGAGCAGGGTCACCTGGAGAGGTCATCCGAAAGGCGTTATTGAAGCCAGTAAAATGGTGAAGAAGAGTGAATGTGTAAAAACTACAAAGGCCTGAGAGATCAAGTAAAGATTTCAAATCAGGTAGTGATTTTAGCTGAAACAGAAAGGTAAAGTTGACTTTTCAAGATCTTACAAGTTAGTAGCAGAGGGTCTACTGGAAATGGTCAGCTGCCTGCTCACTAAACACATTGCCTTAAAGGAGTTTGCTAGCTGGGAGAAAGGTGTTAAGAAATGAACCGTAACATTCTTGTGATGAAACTAAAAGCAAACAAACAAAAACAATAAGAAGTGAAGCGTAACAGTATATACCAGATAACTATTAAATTTGTTTTGTTCCTTTAATGACTTTGGCAATACAAAGGCTGAAGGGAATACAAAAGAGGGTAGGCAGCCAGTTTTTTGGTATTTCCTGGCTCATCTCTAATTGTGCAAAGAAGTTGTCTTTGAGACCTTCTAACTTTGTAGAGTTTTAAGAGATGCTCCGGCCAGCCATAGTGGCTCATGCCTGTAATTCCAGCACTTTGGGAGGCCAAGGCGGGAGGATTGCTTGAGCCCAGGAGCTGGGAGACCCCATCTCTACAAAAAAATAAAAAAAATTAGCCACCTGATGTGGCTTGTACTTTTAGTCCCAGCCACTCAGGAGGCTGAGGTGGAAGGATCGCTTGAGCCTGGGAGGCCAAGGCTGCAATGAGCCGTGCTGTGATCGTTCCATGATATTCCAGCCTGGATTACAGAGTAAGACACTGTCTAAAAAAAAAAAAAAAAAGAAAAAAGAAATGCTTCTTCTCTTCTAGGTGTTTACCACAAAGGGACACAAAATCCTAAAAAAGAAAAGTGAAAAATTGTAAAGACCCAGAGTGTCTATTTTGTTAATTGAAGTTGGATCATGTTAGAGAAGAATTCAAAGTTCGCATGGGCTATGGGAGAGTTCTGAAGGAAATATGCAAACTAGTCATGGAAAATAGGTCCAGGGCCCCATATAATCAAAGAGAATTAATGAACAGAAAGGTTATGAGGGCAAATATAAAATAAGATTGTCAATACCATATGTATATACTGCAACACAATTCATTTGTTCTGGGTTTTTCTTTTCTTTTTTTTTTTTAATTTGTGGAGATGGGATTTCAACATGTTGCCCAGGCTGGTCTTGAGCTCCTGAGCTCAAGTGATCTGCCCACCTCGGCCTCCCAAAATGCTGGGATTACAGGCGTGAGCCACCTGGGTTTTTCTAATGAAGGAAGACCTGACCTTATCTGTGCCATGGACCCCTTTCAGAATAATATTTTTTAGTTGTATAAAATAAAGTACATTGAATTACAAGGAACACCAATTATATGGAAATATAGTTTCCAACATATACAAATCTAATATTCATATACTTGTTTATCAGCACATTAAGAAATCAGATTTAGTGATGGATCTGATAATTACAATTTCAAAGACGTGATGCGCATAAAGCCTACTTCAAGATTATACGCAACAACTGTAGTATGATATAAAGATATTTGAGATTTCTGTTGTTACAGAGTCATAGATACTGCTAATACTAGAATGATATGTTACCTACACTTAAATTTGAATAGAATAATAATTTTCAGTTAGAGATTAATAAAAGATTTTTTTTTCCTATTCGAGTTCACAAACCCCACTGACGTCCTATCTATAGACTCCTGTCTGTGAACCCCAGGTTAAGAAACCCTCCTCCTACTACCAGGCATGTCTTCTATTCAGCAAACATTTACTGTGCCTCAAGGCATTTACTGCATATCAAGCATTATGCTGGGCTCTGTAGATTCAGAGGTCTTTAAGGCAGAGTCACTTCACTTTGGGTATGCAGCCCTATGAGTGAAGTAGACATATGAGCAATCATAGTTCAGGATGGTCGACACCAAAGAAGAGTTATTAAACATTGTAAGGACACAGAGATGGGTGTGTCTCTGCTCAAAGAATCAGGGAAGGTGTTTTGAAGGGGTGACATTTGAGATATGTCCTGAAAGATACAGGAGTTTGCCAGTGATATAGAGAGAAGGGCCTTTCAGGTAAAGACACGTTTTCAGGGAATGTATTAATAACTGAATGTGGCTGGAGCATAGAATGTGTGTGAAAGCATGGCCAGAGATGATACTAGGAAGACCGTGTTAGGAACCTGGTTGTGAAGGACCTTGCTAAGGAGTTTGGACTGAAACCTCAGCTGAAAGAGGCATTCAAGATCTTCGAGAAGGGAAGTATGGGGTGGAGGTTTAATTTCTAGGAGATAAATGGATGTTCTTTGGAAGGAGGGTAGACCAAAGACCAGAGAGGTAATTAGGATCTGAACTAAGGCAGAGGCTGTGGGCATTGATCAGAGTTAGAATTTGCAGGTGTTGACGATTGACATTGTGAGTGGTAAAAGGGAGGAGTTTTTTAGATTTCTGGTTTGGGGTGGTGGCTGTCAAAAGAGGTTTGAAAAAGTGAAAGGAAAATGAGGGGAGAATTCTCATCGATAATAAGGGTGAAAAGGTTTTTTTGGCAGAATAATAGAGTTGCTGTCAAGTGTAGTGTAGTTTTTGGTTAAGGAAATCAGAGGTGTCAGCAGACATAAAAGACAGGCGAAAACGTGGGAAGTATCCTACCTATAGTGTAGAAATAGCACAGCTGTCTATGTCAGGGGTCAACAAACTGTGGTCCATAGGTCAAATCTGGCCCACCATCTGTTTTTGTAAATAACGTTTTATTGGAATACAGCCACACTCATTTATTTATATATTGTCCCTATCTTCTTTTATGGTACCAATAGCAGAGTTGCGTAGTCATGACAGAGATGTGTTGTGTCAGTTCACAAAGCTGGAAATACTCTTTACAATAACACTTGCCAACCCCTGTTCTATATGTCTGAGGGTTGGATGTTCAACCTCTAATTTGCCATCTAATGTCTATATGATGATGGAGAATGAATAAACGTCTTGGTTCTGGCCTTTGGGCTGGATTACCCATGCACTGTGTACCTGCAGCACAACACAGACCCCTGAATATTTATATCAGTCAGTGATGGCAAGGTCTATTGTTCTGGAGTGTACTGTGTGGTAACTGTGGTAGTGCCAGCTTTACACAGATTAGATAATGCTTGGGCTTGTTTTGCTGTTTTTCTTACTGGGTTGTCTTTTACAAAATATTTCTTTATGGATTCTGATTATTAATCCTTTGTTGTTGATAGGTATTACAGATGTCATTTTCCAGTTTCTTGCTTATTTTAAATTTTTTTTTTTTTTTGAGATGACGTCTTGCTCTGTCGCCAAGGCTGGAGTGCAGTCATGCCATCTCAGCTCATTGTAACCTCCGCCTCGCAGGTTCAAGTGATTTTCTTGCCTTAGCCTCCCAAGTAGCTGGGACTACAGGCATGTGCCACCACACCTGGCTAATTTTTGTGTTTTTAGTAGAGATGAGGTTTCATCATGTTGGCCAGGCTGGTCTCAGACTCCTGACCTCAAGTGATCCACCTGTCTTGGCCTTCCAAAGTGTTGGGATTACAGTTATGAGCCACCGCACCTGGCCTGTTGCTTATTAAAAAAAAATCTGTTTAAGGTGTCATTTGTTAAAAAGTTCTGAATTTTAGTGTCAACTTTATCAATCTTTTCCTTCAAGATTTGCAGTTATTCTTTGTTCTGTTTTGAGGCAGGGTCTCGTTCTGTCACCAAGGCTGGTGTGCAGTGGTGCAATCTCGGCTCACTACAGCCTCAACCTCCTGGGCTCAAGCAGCCCTCCCGCCTCAGCCTCCTGAAGCAGTTGAGATCACAGACATGCACCACTGTGCCCTGCTACTTTTTGCATTTTTTGTAGAGGTGGGGTTTCGCCATGTTACCCAGGCTAGTCTCAAACTCCTGAGCTCAAGCAATCCACCTGCTTCAGCCTCCAAAAGTGCTGGGATTACAAGTGTGAGTTACTGTGCCCAGCCTGCAATTATTCTTTATATTCTGGGATCCCTCTGTTGTTTTCAATGGTCAGATCTTTAATGTATCTGGAATGGATTCTTATGTGTAGTGTAAGGTAGGGTCCAGTTTCATTTTTTTCCCTACGTATAACCAGTGATCCCAGCATCATTTATTGAATGGGGCTTGCTTTCAAATTGTGAGCTTTTTTTGGTGGAGTCTGTCTGAGGTCCTTATTAAGCACTGCTGCTTGCTGATTGTGTGACCTTGGACAAATAAAACCTCATTGCGCCTCAGCTTCCTCATCTTTAAGGATAATAGTAATCTCATAGGGTTTTGTGAGGATTAAATGAGTCAATATACATAACGTGTAAAATAGTGCTTGGCATCTAGAACATGCTCAATAAATACTAGGTGTTCTTTAGCACTACTGTTCATTTCTGATTCCTCAGCACCTGGTACAGAGTAGGGGCTCACTTTGCTTAATTAAATTGTCAAATTAATTTGGTTTTCAGGTCAATCAGAATGGTTGAGAGTTGGGCTAAGTGTTGCAGGAGATGCTTCCAAGAAGCTGCTTAGTTTTAGGGGCTGCCTTAGATTATCTGCTGGGATAGAACTCTTCTCACACCATCACTTTTGCAGAGAACTTCTGTAGCAGAGGTTGCAAACTGGCAACCTGTGGTTGGATTTGACCTGTATACATATGTTGTTTGGTTTACACAATATTTTTAATGTCTTAAAAATGTACACAGACTTCTGAGTTTCTGACTTAACCTTGAAAAATTGGAAGATCTGTGAACAGCAAGCCCATATTCACTTATAGCAGTAACTAGCTGAAACTTTTAGGTGGGATGTGTTTCTTAGTTCTCCATAGTCTGCACTGCTCTCTTGCTTTGCAGTTTATTTTTTTTATTTTTTATTTTTTTTGAGACGGAATCTCTCTCTGTCGCCCAGTCTGGAGTGCAGTGGCACGATCTCCACTCACTGCAAGCTCTGCCCCCAGGGTTCATGCTGTTCTCCTGACTCAGCCTCCTGTGTAGCTGGGACTACAGGCGCCCATCACCATGCCTGGCTAATTTTTTGTATTTTTAGTAGAGACGGAGTTTCACAGTGTTAGCCAGGATGATCTAGATCTCCTGACCTCGTGATCCGCCTGTCTCGGCCTCCCAAAGTGTTGGGATTATAGGCGTGAGCCACTGCGCCTGGCCTGCTGTTTATTTTTATGGCCCTGTAGACATTTAATTTTCTGATTCTTACTTTACTGAGGTTTTGAATGTTGTCTCCCCCAAACCAATAAATGACATATTGGGATGGGGGAGGATGGCCAGAAATTGACAGATGAATTTGTGGGCAAGTAAATGCTAAAATCTATTTCTAAGGATGAGCCATACTTGATCATAATGAATAGAATGATAATTGAAATTAAAAGATGAGGTGAAATTCAGCTTAGCTCCTTGAATATTTGGGCATCTACTATGTGTTAGATACTGTATTAGAAAATTACCACATTGGTGATAGAAAATTAGCCGGCCAGCTTTATGAAATACTCTAGAAGAACTCTTTTTACTTGTAATATGGAGCTCTTATCCAAGAGAGTGGTTGGAGGAGAAAGGAAATATAGGTATTATTTTCTCAAATATTTATTGAGCCCTACCATGTATACTGGAAACTGGCTAGAACTCTGCAAGATACCAGGATGAATCTAGCCAAGGTTTGTATGCTGAGGAATGTCTGTAATGTGTTATGGAGCTGGGATACTAGAGAATAGTACCTGCAAGAGGTGGCCTGTGAATGAAACTGCCAATAGTTAGTATCTTAATACTTGGAGATGAGACAGTACTGTATTTTCAGGCTGAGTGAAAGCGTAAGCACAGAGGTGGGTATTTAGGAGATGGTAAAGGGTCCACTTTGCTTGGAGAACAAGATTGTTACAAGGGTGTTGTTGGACTTAAGGCTGGAAATGGAGATGAACAACAGCAACAATAATAGATAAAACCTAAAATGAATAAATAAAACTTAAAAAAATTAATAGTAGTAGTGGCTTTTTTTTCCCCCCAGTGTGCTTTGGGTAGGGTTTTTTTTGTTTTGTTTTGTTATGTTTTGTTTTTAAATAGAACCAGGGTCTTACTCTGTTGCCCGGGCTGGAGTGCAGTGGTGTGATTATAACTCATTGCAGTCTTTAATTCCTGGACTCAAGTGATCTCCTGCCTTGGTCTCCCAAATTGCTAGGATTATAGGCGCAAGCCATATGCCTGGTCAGTGGCTCACAGTTTTTGCATGGTTACTATTTGCAAGATAATGTGCTAAGCATTTCATAAGTAGCATTTTATTTAATCCTTACAACAACCTGATGAGGTAGGCACTGGTTTTTAATCCCTTTTTGCATATAAAATGAGGAAGAGAACTAACAATTGATACAGAAAATATTTGAGTCCAGGTAGTCTAATTTCAAAGCTTGTCTTCCTAATCTCTGCATACCATACAATCAAATCATGGAAGGCTTTGAATCTCCATTTCTGTTCCAAGCTGGGAAGTTTGGACTTGATTGACTAAATAGTGGAAAGTCATCGAATGTTTTTCACCAGTGATCTAATGAAAGCTGCACATTAGGAAAGGAAGCCTGATTGTGAAGTGTAGGATCGGCATGGGGAGAAAGGAGAGGTATGGAGCTAGTTTACTCTCTTACTTTTCATTAGATTGGATGGGTGCTCCTTTAGGACTGGGCTGGTGTCTGTCTCTGCCTTCCCTCTTCCCTTCCTTCGGCTCCAGTGTCTGCCTATTTTGATGTCTGTCATATTCATTTATTTTTTTAAATGTGATCTTTTTCTACCTCACCTTATTCTAAAAAGGACGTAAAGTGGCCGTCTAGGAGCTCAATAAACGTTCTGAATTAATTAGTAAATAACTAGAGTTATATTTAGATGTATACACAAATGAAATACTATGGCTTTGATGGCATTAGTAATGCAGCCCTAGGGTTGGTCATATGCTTTATTTGATATACAAGCTCAATAAAGCAGAAGGCCAGGACCACACCTTTACCTTATGATGAATTGTGTATTCTATGTCAGTTACAATATTCATTATCAGTTAATAAATTAACTATATCAGTTAATATTACTGAGCAACAAATTCAGAGGTTATTCATACTTTAAATAGATATTTCGGTTTGTATTTAGCATTAACCAGCTGCAACTCCCCACTCCCATACACAAAGGCAACAAAAGTTCCCATTAATCAGCTCCTTTACTGATATTGAATCTATTGAATATCAGTTCAATAGTACCCATTTATGTACATTTTCTTTTTCTTTTCTTTCTTTCTTTTTTCTTTTTTTGTGACGGAGTCTCACTCTGTTGCCCAGGCTGGAATGCAGCGATGAGATCTTGGCTCACTGCAACCTTCACCTCCTGGGTTCAAGGGATTCTCCTGTCTCAGCCTTCCAAGTAGCTGGGACTATAGGTGCACACCACCACGCCCAGCTAATTTTTTTGTAGCTTTAGTAGAGATGGGGTTTCACCATATTGGTCAGGCTGGTCTCGAACTCCTGACCTTAGGTGATCTACTGCCTTGGCCTGTCAAAGTGCTGGGATTACAGGTGTGAGCCACTGCACTGCACCCAGCTGCTTTTTTTTTTTTTTTTTTTTTTTTTTTGAGATGGAGTCTTGCTCATCGCGCAGGCTGGAGTGCAGTGGCGCCATCTCGGCTCACTGCAAGCTCCGCCTCCCGGGTTCACGCCATTCTCCTGTCTCAGCCTCCTGAGTAGCTGGGACTACAGGCGCCCACCACCACGCCTGGCTAATTTTTTGTATTTTTAGCAGAGACGGGGTTTCACTGTGTTAGCCAGGATGGTCTCGATCTCCTGACCTCGTGATCCACCCGCCTCGGCCTCCCAAAGTGCTGGGATTACAGGCATGAGCCACTGCACCCGGCCTTTTTTTTTTTTTTTTAATGAGACAGCGTCTCACTCCCTTGCCCAGGCTGGAGTGCAGTGGCGCAGTCTTGGCTCATTACAACCTCTGCCTCCCAGGTTCAAGTGGTTCTCCTGCTTCAGCCTCCCAAGTAGCTGGCTCACGCCTGTAATCCCAGCACTTTAGGAGGCCAAGGTGGGTGGATCACTTGAGTTCAGGAGTTTGAGACCAGCCTGGCCAACATGGTGAAACCCCATCTCTACTAAAAATACAAAAATTAGCCAGACGTGCTGGCATGTGCGTCTAATCCCAGCTACTTGGGAGGCTGAGGCTTCCATCAGTTCTTGGTGCTCCTTGGCTTGTAGCTGCATCACTCCAATTTCTGCCTCTGTTGTCACATGACATTTTCCCTGTGTGTCTCTGTGTCCAAATTTCCCTTATAAGGACACCAGTAGGTCCCACCCTACTCCAGTAACTTCATCTTAATTGATTACATCTGCAGCAACTCCATTTCCAAATCAGGTCACATTCTGAGGTACTGAGGGTCAGGACTAACATATTTGGCAGGAGTGGGATGGGGGGCTACAATTCAACACATAACAGGTAGTTTTTGAGATAACATAGAAGCATTAAATTAAAATTTATTAAAATGGAAGGGTAAGATTGCAACAAGTGGGGTTAAGGAGAGAGTAACCAAAAGTACATAGGAAAATGTAAGGAATATTTAGGTAATGAAATAGTCAGAAGTCTGATTTGCTGGTGTGTTGAGGAGTTGTGGAGAAGTGAAGCCAGCGTACTTTCTTGGGGCCCTGGATGGCAGGTCTAAGACATTTGAATATTGCTGAGTGAGCAGTGTGTGGGAGCGGGATGGCACTGCAGAATTTTGAAATGGTAGATAATTGATTCAAGCTTTGAGTAACTGAGTCAAGTTTTAGAGACATTCTAATATGATCAGGTGATCATGGATAAGTAAACACCCTGTAGAAAAACAGATGGTCAATGACTTAAGACACCCAGCCTCCCTTATTTGCCTATGCCGGTAACTTTTGCCAGCACAGTAAAGAGATCTCTCTTCTGTAAAACAACAAACTGAGGATTTTGTTAGCCCTCTCTTCTTGGTGAGTCATCTGTGGGCATTGAGAGATAACATCAGCTTTTCAGGGTCTCCATTCAAAAGCCTCCCATGGATATTTCAGTGTTAATTAGTCATGTCACACTTCATTTGATTTCAGACCGTTCTTCAAAATTACTTCTTTTCCATCCTATTCTTTACCTCTTGGTTTTTCTCTGAACCTTCTTCAGTTTTCTCATAATTTTAAAAAATATTGGAAAGAATTGAAGAAAACTGAGTATTGTTTTAAAATAACAAATAGAATTGAGGAAGACTGTGTCCAGACTAACGATGTACTCTTTTTCTGTGTCTTTTTATTTTTAAATTATTATTATTTAAAAAAAATAGAGTCTTGCTTTGTCACCCAGGCGGGAGTGCAGTGGTGTGATCATGGTTCACTGCAACCTCAACCTCCGAGGCTCAAGCGATCCTTTCACCTCAGTCTCCTGAGTGAACACGTGGGACTACAGGTGTTCACCACCTCACCTGGCTTTTTTTTTTTTGGTGGGGGCGGTGAGGTAGAGAATGGGTCTTCCTGTGTTGCCCAGGCCAATCTCAAACTCCTGGGCTTAAGCGATACTTCTGCCTCCCAAAGTGTTGGGATTACAGGCATGAGCCACTTGCTCAACCTGTCTTTTTAATGGTAGGCTATGTTGGCCTTGTCCAGGATAGGACTGTATTTAAATTTTGAATACTCATTCAAATTGTGGTCAGTAATAGCCCTCAGGTGCTTTTCTTTATTTGTGCCTAGGCATTCTTCCTGATTTTATATTTTCATTGTTTATACTTCCTCTAATAGCATGTGTCCCCATGAAATTTTAAAAATTATGTTTAAGGCTGTGCACTGTGGCTCACACCTATAATCCCAGCACTTTGCAAGGCCAAGACGGGTGGATCACCTGAGGTCAGGAGTTCATGACCAGCCTGACCAACATGGTGAAACCCCATCTCTTCTAAAAATACAAAAATTAGCCTGGTGTGGTGGCACACGCCTGTAATCCCGGCTACTTGGAAGGCTCAGGCAGGAAAATTGCTTGAACCTGGGAGGCAGAGGTTGCGGTGAGCCAAGATCATGCCATAGCACTCCAGCCCATACAGTCTTTACTAGTTTAATTCATATAAAGGTTTTTTTAGTCTTTCATATGGCAATATGTTGACATACTTTTCCACACGTCTTTATATTCATCATTTTTAATGGATATATAACAACTAAAGTTTAAAATACTCTGGTTATTTGGCATTAGGGTGATTTTCAGTTCGTTTTTATTCCTATTTTACAATTCTTTTTTTTTTTTTTTTTTCCACGTGAGATGGAGTCTTACTCTGTCACCCAGGCTGGAGTGTAGTAGTGTGGTCTTAGCTCACTGCACCCCCTGCCTCCCGGGTTCAAGCAATTCTCCTACCTAAGCCTCCTGAGTAGCTAGGATTACAGGCGTGTGCCACCACGCCCGGCTAATATTTTATATTTTTAGTAGAGACGGGGTTTCACCATGTTGGCCAGGATGGTCTCCATCTCCTGACCTCATGGTCTGTCCACCTCGGCCTCCCAAAGTGCTGGGATTACAGGAGTGAACCACCACACCCAGCCCTATTTTACAATTCTAAATTGTAGTGCTGTAATATCTTTTTAGAAATCTTTTTCTTCCAGTTTTTTTCTTAGAATATATTCCCTAAAATGATTTGATTAGGTCTGAGGCTATCACTTTTTAGCCACATTGTCAGATTATTCTTTAGAACAACTACCAGTTTATAGTGCCACTAGCTACTAGTTCAGATTGAATTTCATAAATTTTTTCTTCTAGTATAATAGCAATTCTTCAGTTTTGTGGGCTTTTTTGATGTTTTAAGTGTTTTATTAAAACTTTCAGGCCGGGCGTGGTGGCTCACGCCTGTATGCCAAGCACTTTGGGAGGCCGAGGCGGGCGGATCATGAGGTCAGGAGATCGAGACCATCCTGGCTAACACGGTGAAACCCCGTCTCTACTTAAAATACAAAAAAAAATTAGCTGGGTGTGTAGTGGGCGCCTGTAATCCCAGCTGCTTGGGAGGCTGAGGTGGGAGAATGGCGTGAACCCAGGAGGCCAAGCTTGCAGTGAGCTGAGATCGCGCCACCGCATTCCAGCCTGGGCGACAGAGTGAGACTCCATCTCAAAAAAAAAAAAAAAGCTTTCAAACATACAAAAAGCCCCAGAAATAACAGTAGAGTGAACCACCCTTATACCTACCATCTATATTCAACATGTTGTCATATGCTTAATAACGTTTATTATGTTAAACCTTTTAAAAATAAAGATATGATACTATCCCTTTAATATTTTAGCACGCCATCTCCTTACAAGTAAGTATATTCTTCTACATAAACACAATACCATTATTAACACCTAATAAAACAGTACTTTCTTAATATTATCCAACATTAAATCTTTCTCCAGTTATCTCCGAAATGAGCCTTTTGGTTTGTTTGTTTGTTTTTTTGTTTTATAAGACAGAGTCTCGCTGTGTTGCCCAGGCTGGAGTGCAGTGGTACAATCTCAGCTTACCGCAACCTCTGCCCCGTGGGTTCAAGCGTTTCTCCTGCCTCAGCCTCCCGAGTAACTGGGATTACAGGTGCCCACCACCATGCCTGGCTAATTTTTATATTTTTAGTAGAGACAGGGTTTCACCATGTTGGCCAAGTGGTCTCGAACTCCTGACCTAAAGCGATGCACCCTCCTCGGCCTCCCAATGTGTTGGGATGAGCCACCGTGCCCAGCTTGTTTTTTTTTTTTTTTTTTCCTCTGAGACAGTGTTTTGCTCTTGTCTCCCAGGCTGGAGTGCAATGGCGCGATCTCGTCTCACTGCAGCCTCCTCCTCCTGGGTTCAAGCAATTCTCCTGCCTCAACCTCCCTAGTAGCTGGGATTATAGGGTTGCACCACCAAGCCTGGCTAATTTTATATTTTTAATAGAGACCAGGGTTTCACCACGTTGGCCAGTCTGGCCTCCAACTCACGACCTCAGGTGATCTACCCACTTTGGCCTCCCAGTGTGCTGGGATTATAGGCATGAGTCACTGTGACTGGCCATAATTTAAAATTTTTTTTTTGTAGAAGTGGGGTCTCTCTGTGTTGCCCAGGCTGATCTCAAACTTGTAGCCTCAAGCAGTCTTCCTGCCTTGGCCTTCCAAAGTGCTGGGATTACAGGCGTGAGCTACCATGCATGGCCTCTTCTAGATTTTATTTCTGTTTTTGTATTATTCATTTGTAATATTATTTTCTCTTTGTTGCAAATTGGGTAGAGATTTATTTCTTTGTTTTTTAGCATAAATGAACCAGTTTATCTTGCCAATGAATTTCTTCTTCTGATAAAAAAAATTATATATTCTTTTTGTTTATGGGTAAGCACAATATTCCTTTTTTTTTTTTTTTTTTTTTGAGATGGAGTCTCACTCCATCACCCAGGCTGGAGTGCAGTGGTGCAATCTTGGCTCACTGCAAGCTCCCGCCTCCCAGGTTCATGCCATTCTCCTGCCTCAGCCTCCCAAGTAGCTGGGACTACAGGTGCCTGCCACCACACCTGGCTAATTTTTATATTTTTAATAGGGAACAGGGTTTCACCGCGTTAGCCAGGATAATCTCGATCCCCTGACCTCGTGATCTGCCCGCCTTGGCCTCCCAAAGTGCTGGGATTACAGGTCTGAGCCACCATGCCCGGCCCAATTTTTTAGTTTTTAAATGATCTCTTTTGAACTTCAAAAAAATGCTACCCTGGCCGGGCACGGTGGCTCACACCTGTAATCCCAGCACTTTGGGAGGCTGAAGCAGGCAGATCACGAGGTCAGGAGATCGAGACCATCCTGGCTAATATGGTGAGACCCTGTCTCTACTAAAAATACAAAAAAATTAGCCAGGCATGGTGGTGGGAGCCTGTAGTCCCAGCTACTTGGGAGGCTGAGGCAGGAGAATGGCGTGAACCTGGGAGTTGGAGCTTGCAGTGAGCTGAGATCACACCACTGCACTCGAGCCTGGCAACAGAGCAACACTCTGTCTCAAAAAAAGAAAAAAAATGCTATCCTAATTGCACCAAATCATTTGAATGCTCTCTCTCTCTTTGAAAATACTGGTACATCCACGTAATACTGTTCCATCTGGAGGTTTGCTAAGCATAGTCAGTGTATTCATCTGGGTTATGAATAATGATGAAATGGTAGCTGCAAGACCTGAAAGCTGGTCTCAGGGCTTCAGTATTTGATTTAAAAGGTGACAGTTGGCCGGTTGCAGTGGCTCATGGCTATAATCCCAGCACTTTGGGAGGCTGAGGCGGGCGGGTTGCCTGAGGTCGGGAGTTCGAGACCAGCCTGGCCAAATGGTGAGACCCTGTCTCTACTAAAAATACAAAATTAGTTGGGTGCAGTGGCATGTGCCTGTAATCCCAGCTACTCAGGAGGCTGAGGCAGGATAATCGTTTGAACCTAGGAGGTGGAGGTTGCAGTGAGCTGAGATCGCGCCACTACACTCTAGCCTGGGTGACAGAGCAAGACTCCGTCTCAAAAAAAAAAAAAAAAAAAAAAAACAAAAAAAAAACAACAATTACAAGAGCATAAAGCAAAGCAAAACAAAAATCCTGACAGCGTTGTCATTATGAACATATTAAGATAAGGGAGAAGAAACACTGGCTAATTCTGAGAATGATGGCCTAAGGACTTCCCTGACTAGAACCTAGATGGCATGATTTAATTCTTGTCATAGAGAAACCTAACAGAAGCAGAAAGACTTCTTTAAGTTGTCTTTCATCAGTGTCTTATGGCAAGACAACATTCATTATATAACATATGAAATGACTTTCCTACTTCTAAGAGACTTTGGACAAATTGTTCACTTGAGCCTTGATTTTTCTGTTTGTTCCTTGAAGGTATTGGACCCGATTATTGCTAAGCTCTGGTTCTTACTCTGCTCAGGTTCTCCAGTTATTTTTAGGGAATATTAAAAATTGTTTTGTGGATGTTGTAGAATTTGGTCAGTTTCTCACTGTCATTTGTATATTTAGATCATGGATTAGAAGATTGATGCTCCTAACCTGTGTTGTTTTTTGACTATAGCTTTATTATGATTGAGAGTGTGGTGGTGTTCATAATTAGAACATGGTGTATAAAGTAGTTTTCTCTATATTTTATTTTATGTGCCTACTGTGGTATGTAACAAGATGGGAAAAATCTCATTGAGCTTCTGACTTACAGTTTATAATATGTTTATTATATGTGTTGGAATGAGTGGTTTTGGAAATCTCAAGTTTCATGTTTTACTAATTTATCTTTTGTTTCTTGTACTAAGAAGTTAGGATTGAAGTTTAAAAATTAATGTTAATATTCCCTAATCCCTTAAATAGTCTATTATCCCTACCAAGAGCAAACCAGGGTTGTTGTATTGAAATGCCGGTCACCTTGACAGGCATTTTGTTGATCCCTTCAGAGCACTAAGTTTCTCTGATTTGGCTGGAGGGCTGTACAGATTTTCCCTTGGGAGCCCCAGATCTGAGAATAGGAAGCTAAGAAGCATGAAATAATTGCGTTTTTTTTTTTTTTTTTTTTTTTTTTTTTTTTTGTTTTGTTTTTTAAGATGGAGTCTCCCTCTGTTGCCATGCTGGAGTGCAGTGGCGCGATCTCGGCTTATTGTAACCTCTGCCTCCTGGGTTCAAGAGATTCTCCCGCCTCAGCCTCCCAAGTAGCTGGGACTACAGGCACATGCCACCATGCTCAGCTAATTTTTTTTTTTGTATTTTTAGTGGAGACGGGGTTTCACCATGTTGGCCAGGCTGGTCTCGATCTCTTGACCTTGTGATCCTCCTGCCTCGGCCTCCCAAAGTGCTGGGATTACAGGTGTGAGCCACCACGCCTGGCCAGCATGAAATAATTTTGTAAGTATCTCATGAAAGGGTATAGGAAGGATGAAATTGGATCTTAATAGTTATGCCTAGGCAAATCGTCTTTAACAGTGGGCATTTACCTGTTTGTTTAGACACTTTAACAATGTCTTATAAGTTATCCTGAAACATTTAAGGTTATGTGGTTACAAGGCCAACTTAATTTTTTAAGTACTATAAGTGTAATATTCGGATTGAGGCATTCATGAAATAATGTTGTTTCAATTAACTTCAGGAACAGCAAAGTGTCTAGCAGAGTGCTAGTAGGTAGTTGGTAAAGGGTAGTTAGATAAATGCGTCCATCGAAAGTTTTCAAATTACAGTAGATTAGAAATTAAGAGAGACTTCTGTTACATATTGAGAGATACATATTTCCCATAAAAATAACTCATGTCTGTAAATCTGAAATTGTTTCATAATATAAAGTTTTTAAAATGCATGCAGGAGTCTCATGATGATAAAGAATCAACAATGTTATTATTAGCCAACTGAGAGGGAGAGGTTGTTGCACCTAGACAACAAATCAGAGGTTTGCATTTGATACAAGCTGAAGAATATGCTTGTATTTATGAAGCAGGTGCCAGAGGAATTCTAGTATTTTTATTTTACAAAGCTACTTTGAACATACTTGAATAGAGATAATCATTTGTAAAATGCATTTTTAAAGTGTGTGTGTGTGTGTGTGTGTGTGTATATATATATATATTTGTTGTTGTTGTTGTTTTTAAATAGTCCTTGATTTTTCTTAAATCTGGAAGAAACCTGAGATTCTTTCTAGTCCTGGCTCTGGTGTTCCATCCTCTCATTTTTTTTTTTTTTGAGACGGAGTCTCGCTCTGTTGCCCAGGCTGGAGTGCAGTGGTGCGATCTCGGCTCACTGCAAGCTCTGCCTCCCGGGTTCACACCGTTCTCCTGCCTCAGCCTCCTGAGTAGCTGGGACTACAGGTGCCCATCACCACGCCTGGCTAATTTTTGTTTTGTTTTTTTTTCAGTAGAGACGGGGTTTCACTGTGTTAGCCAGGATGGTCTCGATCTCCTGACCTCGTGATCCACCCGCCTCGGCCTCCCAAAGTGCTGGGATTACAGGCGTGAGCCACCGTGCCCGGCCCCATCCTCTCATTTTAACACTCTTAGACCCAGAGAGATTATGTCCTGCCCTAAATCATAAAACAACTTTATGGGACAGCCATGACCAAAACCCACTCTGCCATGCTCAGCCTAGCCCTCTTTCGATTCTATTACCGTATATTTTCATATCAAAAATAATGCTAGTCTATCTGAATAGGTACACAGTTCATTTTACTAATAGTTGGTACTAATAGTTTGACATGTGTCTACATTGAAAGCATTTAAAAAAGGATATCGAGGTTAAGAAATGGTTGCATGGGCATTAGGCTTTATTTAATTTCCTCATATGGATGGTACAACAGCTTCAACAGTGCACAGTTATAAAGCCAGGACATGTGTTTTCTATTTACTTTTTTGCAGTTCTCACTTGTAATACTTATTTTTTTTCAGAGTCTAAGTAGGAAACTAAATGTTTAATTAAAAAGTATAATAATATCAACATATTTACAATTTATAACAGAAAGAGTAGGAAAGTGATATGAAGGACTTCATTTGTAGCTAACTGCATCTGTGACCTAGGGCAAGTCATGTAACCTTGACTATTTCTGATACCTGCTTACTTAGAATCTTTCAGAGATTCTGCCCAGGACAAATGTATCTATTGTAAAAATGTGTTAATTGATGTGTAACATACAAAGAAAAGCACACAAATTATAAGGTTAATGAATTATAAAATTAACACACTTGTGTAACCACTACCGTGGTATTTCAAAAGTATATTGAGCCTCTTTGATGATTATAAGCTTTCCTTAATAGAAGCCACTGGACTAGAGATTGTAAATAGGTCATCTGTCTTTTACAACTCTTTTTTTTTTTTTGAGACAGTCTCGCTCTGTCACCCAGGCTGGAGTGCAGTGGTGCAATCTCAGCTCACTGCAACCTCTGCCTCCCAGGTTCAAGCGATTCTCCTGCCTCAGCCTCCGGAGTAGCTATGACTACAGGAGTGCGCCACCATGCCTGGCTAATTTTTTAATTTTTAGTAGAGATGGGGTTTCACCATGTTCGTCAGGCTGGTCTCGAACTCCTTACCTCAGGTGATCCACCCACTTCGGCTTCCCAAAGTGCTGGGATTACAGGCATGACCCATAGCACCTGGCCTTTTACAACTCTTTCTAGAGTAAAATTAGCAGAAACAGTGGTAGAGAGAAGGAGTTTGGTCAATCACAAAAATTTATTTTGAATAGGTTTATTGGGTTTATATTTAGTCTTTTCTTCTGATGTTTCTCTTCTTCCTCTTGCCCTTTTTCCTTTTTGTCTAGGTCCTGGGAGGAATGGAAAGGGGTCCTACTGACTAACTTTTCTGGGAGTGGTCAGAGGGTTCTTAAGCAGGTCTGTTGATTCTGTAGGATAAGTGAAATTCAATTTTAAAAGGCCTAATTTTAACTTAAAGGATTGGATTACAAATAGACTTTACTTTTTAAAAAGGAAGCATTTTGATCCTAATGTCCATAGGGTATTTTACTTTGGCAAGCTGCATTTGGTGTGTGGGTTGAATCAAAACTGACTAAATTACATAAGATCTGCTTAATAAAAAAGCATTTGAGTCAGTCTTATTAGTTTTGTTGAATACACGTAATATGGCAGAATTCGTTATTGGTTCCATGAAAAGTACCAAGAAAAGATGAAAAGGTGAATTTCTCAGTTGTCCATAATTCTGGAGGCGAATGGAGGCATGGATAAATCCAAAAAGGAAAATAAGCATTTATTTGGCCTTCTCTCTGATGTTTTCAGAATTCATAACATTGCCGGGGGAAATCAAGGCTACCTTACAATCTCAGAGAAAGGCAGGTGTATATAGTTGTTTTCATTCAGCTGCCTCTCTCTCTGTCATCTTGAATTAACTTTTTCTTGATCACACAGATAAAACTCTAGCTCAGTGATTTCCCAAACGTGTCTTCACATTGAAATCACCTGTGGAGCTTGGACAACTGATGCCTTTGTCTCTTTCCCTTCCCCAGCAGATTGTGATTTAATTGCTCTGAGAGTATGGCCTGGACTTTGGAATTTTTAAAAGATCCCAAGATGATCTAAAGTGCAGACAAGGCTGGGCGCCATGGCTCACGCCTGTAATCCCAGCACTTTGGGAGGCCAAGGCAGGCCTGAGGTCAGGAGTTCAAGACCAGCCTGACCAACATGGAGAAACCCTGTCTCTACTAAAAATACAAAATTAGCCAGGCATGGTGGTACATGCCTTTACTCCCAGCTACTCGGGAGGCTGAGGCAAGAGAATCGCTTGAACCCGGGAGGCAGAGGTAGCAGTGAGCCAAGATCGTACCATTGCACTCTCGCCTGAGCAACAAGAGTGAAACTCTGACTCAAAAAAAAAAAAAGCGCAGACAAGTTTGGGAACCACTGCTAGCTAAAGCAGAACTGGCCACTATGTGATCTGTGACTTTTTTCCCCCCATAAATATTTGGATAAATATTTATAAATAAAGGGAAAAATATTTTGATTTGAGAATCCTGGCTGGGCACAGTTCCAGCACTGTGATTTGATTTAAGAATCCTTAAATCCTTAAATTTGATTTAAGAATCCTGGCTGGGCAGAGTTCCAGGGAAGGTAGGGCAGGAGAATTGTTTGAGGCCAGGAGTCAGAGACCAGCCTGGGCAACATAGCAAGCATAGCAAGACGCTGTTTCTTGGGTTTTTTTTTTTTTTCCCTTGATACAGAGTCTGGCTCTGTTGCCAGGCTAGAGTGCAGTGGTGCCATCTTGGCTCACTACAACCTCCGCCTCCTGGGTTCAAGTGATTCTCATGCCTCAGCCTCCAGAGTAGCTGGAACTACAGGCGCCTGACACCACACCCGGCTAATTTTTGTATTTTTAGTGGAGACAGGGTTTCACCATGTTGGCCAAGATGATCTCGAACTCCCGACTTCATGTGCTCTACCCTCCTCGGCCTCCCAAAGTGCTGGGATTACAGACGTGAGCCACCAGGCCCCGCCAGCAAGACACCGTTTCTACAAAAAAATAAAAACAAAAAAAAGGCCGGGCACAGTGGCTCACGCCTGTAATCTCAGCACTTTGGGAGGCCAAGGAGGGAGGATCATGAGGTCAGGAGATCGAGATAATCCTGGTTAACACGGTGAAACCCTGTCTCTATTAAAAATACAAAAAAATTAGCCAGGCGTGGTGTCAGACACCTGTAGTCCCAGCTACTGGGGGGTCGGGGGAGGTGGTGCTGAGGCAGGAGAATGGTATGAACCAGGAGGCGGAGCTTGCTGTGAGCTGAGATCGCACCACTGCACTCCAACCTGGGCAACAGAGCGAGACTCCGTCTCAAAAAATAAAAAAACAAAAAAGGAAATTGCCAGGCAGTTTATTCAGCAGGATTTCCATGTAGGGTACATTAGTTATTCATTGTTGTGTAACAGATTACCACAAATTTAGCAGTTTAAAACAACATATATTTTTATTATGGCATGAGTGTCCATGGATCAGGAATCGGCATAGCTTAGATGTCTTCTGTTT
Source organism: Macaca thibetana thibetana (assembly GCF_024542745.1). Lineage (NCBI taxonomy): Eukaryota > Metazoa > Chordata > Mammalia > Primates > Cercopithecidae > Macaca > Macaca thibetana. Next base: position 65,151,994 of record NC_065587.1, read on the forward strand.
CAGGGTCTCTCACAGGAGGTAGTCAAGGTGTCAGCCAGGGCAGGTGTCTCATCTTAGCGCTTGGCTGAGGAAGAATCTGTTTCCAAACTAACTTGGTTGGTGACAGAATTCTCTTCCTGAAGGGATGTTGAATTGAGGGGCTTGGTTTCTCACTGGCTGATGGCTGAAGGCTGCTCTGAATTCCTTTCCATGTAGCTTCTTCAACATCACAGAGCTGAGAAGGGAATAGCAAGTCTCCTAGGAAGATGGAAGTCACAATTTTTTTATAATCATGGAGTGGCATCTATCACATTTGCCATAGTCTGTTAGTTAGAAGCAAATCACTAGGCCAATCCATACTCAGACAGAAGAGATTATACAAAAGCATGAACACCAGGAGGCTGGAGTAATTGGTGGCCATTTTACAAGTCTGTCTACCACAGACTTCTTTAGAAAAAACAATCCTGTAATTTGTATGGCAGGCACCACAAAAGACCTTGAGTAGTCAAAGCAATCCTGAGCAAAAAGAGCAAAGCTGGAGGCAGTACACTTCTTGACTTGAAAGTATACAAAACTATTGTAACCAAAACAGCGTGGCACTGGCATAAAAACAGACACATAGAGCAATGAAACACCATAGAGAACCGAGAAATAAATCCACACATTTACAGCCAACTGATTTTCAACGGAGACACCCAAAACACACATTGATAAAAAGACAGTCTCTTCAATGAATGTGTGGAGAAAACTGGATAGCCACATGGAGAAGAATGAAACTAGACCCCTCTCTCTCACCGTATACAAAAATCAACTCAAAATGAGCTAAAGACTTAAATGTAAGACCTGAAACTATGAAACCACTAAAAGAAAACATAGAGGAAACACTTCAGGACATTGGTCTGCGGAAAGATTTTATAGATAAGACCTTAAAAGCACAGGCAACAAAAACAAAAGTTGACAAATAGGATTATATCCAATTAAGAAAGCTTCTGCACAGCAAAGGAAACAGTGAAGAGATAACCTGCAGAATGGGAGAAAATATTTGCAGACTATTCATTTGACAAGGGATTAATATCTGGAATAAACAAGGAACTGAAATATTTCAACAGCAGAAAAACAGTCTGATTTTAAAATTGGGTACTTGATCTGAATAGACATTTCTCCAAAGAAAATGTAAAATTGTCAACCGTATATGAAAATCTGCTTAACGTCACTCATCATCTAGAAATGTAAATCAAAACCATAATGACATACTATTTCACCCCAGTTAAAATAGTGGCTATTACCAAAAAGATGGAGAAAAGGGAACTACTATATACTGTTGATGGGAATGTAAATTAGTACAGCCATTGTGGAAAATAGTTATGGCAGTTCCTCAAAAAGCTAAAAAGTCACTGGACCGGGCACAGTGGCTCACACCTGTAATCCCAGCACTTTGGGAGGCCGAGGCAAGTGGATCACAAGGTCGGGAGTTTGAGACTAGCCTGGCCAAGATGGTGAAACCCCATCTCTACTAAAAATACAAAATTTTGCTGGGCACAGTGGCGGGCGCCTGTAATCCCAGCTACTCGGGAGGCTGAGGCAGGAGAACCTCTTGAACCTGGGAAGTGGAGGTTGCAGTGAGCCGAGATCACGCCACTGTGCTCTAGCCTGGGGCCTGGGCAACAGAGCAAGACTCCGTCTCAAAAAAAAAGCTAAGAAGAGAACTACTATATGATCCAGCAATCCTGCTAATAGGTATATATTCAAAGGAAAGGAAATCAGTATGTCGAAGAGACATCTGCATTCTCATGTTTATTGCAGCACTGTTCACAACAGCAAAGAGAGAGAATCAACCTGTGTCCATCAGTACATGGCTAGATAAAGAAAATGTGGTATATATACACAGTGGAATACTATTCAGCCATAAAAGAATGAAATCTTGTTATTTGTAGCAACAGGCATCAGCCTGGAGGACATTATGTTAAGTGAAATAAGCCAGGCACAGAAAGGTAAATGCCATATGTTCTTATATGTGGAAGCTAAAAAAGTTGATCGCAATAGAAGTAGAGAGTAGAATAGGCCAGGTGTGGTGGCTCACGCCTGTAATCCTAGCACTTTGAGAGGCCAAGGTGGGTGGATCGCTTGAGCCCAGGAATTCGAGGTCAGCCTGGGCAACGTGGCGAAACCCCATCTCTACTAAAAATACGCAAGAAAATTAGCTGGGTGTGGTAGTGCGCGCCTGAAAATCCAGCTACTAGGGAGACTGAGGCACAAGAATCGCTTGAAACCAGGAGGCAGAGGTTGCAGTAAACTGAGATTGTACCACTGCGCTCTATCCTGGGTGACGGAATGAGACTGTCTCCAAAAAAAAAAAAAAAAAAAAAAAGTTATAAGAAGTAGAGAGTATAACAGTGGTTACTAGAGTCTGGGAAGAGTGGGGGAAGGGTAAAAAGGAGAGACTGGTTAATGGGTACAAAATTATAGCTGGATAGGGCTAATAAGTTCTAGTGTTCTCTAGCACTATAGGATGACTATAAATAAAAAGAATTTATTGTATATTTTCTAATAACTGGAAGAGAGGATGTTGAATGTTCCAACACAAATAATAAATGAGGTGATGGATGTGCTAATTACTCTGATTTGATTATTACACATTGTATACATGTATCAAAATATTATACTGTACCCCACATATATGTACAGTTATGTGTGATTAAAATAATTTTTTTGAAAGAGAAAGCTGAAATAACATGTTTTATATATTTTATATTTAAAATGTAAATATTTCTCATGATGTTAAGTATTCTCAAAAACATTAGTCTCAATGGGAAGCAATATTTGAGTATATTTAAATTGTTTAACCACCTCTGTTGTTGAACCATCAACAGAATATTTTGATGAACTTTTTTTTTTTTTTTTTTTGAGACAGGATCTCACTCTGTTATCCATGCTGGAGTACAGTGGTGCAGTCATGGCTCACTGCAGCCTCAACCTCTCCCAGGTCCAAGCGATCCTCCCACCTCAGCCTGTTGAGTAGCTGAGACCACAGGTGTGCCACCACACCTAGCTTGCTTTATTTATTTATGACAGGATCTCCCTATGTTGCCCAGGCTGGAGTGTAGTGGCACGATCTTGGCTCACTGCAACCTCCACCTCTCGGGTTCAAATGGTTCTTCTGCCTTAGCCTCCTGAATAGCTGGGACTACAGGGACCTGCCACCATGCCCGGCTAATTTTTGTATTTTTAGTAGTGATGGGGTTTCACCATATTGTCAGGCTGGTCTCCAAGTCCCAACCTCAGGTGATCTGCTTGCCTCAGCCTCCCAAAGTGCTGGGATTATAGGCGTGAGCAACCACATTCAGCCTAAATTTTACTTTCGTAGAGATGGAATCTCACTGTGTTGTCCAAGCTGTGATGAACTTCTTCAGGTTTTTTTTTTTTTAAACAGAGTTTCTCTCTGTCACCCAGGCTGGAGTGCAGTGGCGCCATCTCGGTTCATTGCAGCTTCCGACTCCCAGGTTCAGGCAGTTCTCCTGCCTCAGCCTCCTAGTAGCTGGGATTACAGGTGTGCACCACCACACCCAGCTCATTTTTTGTATTTTTGGTAGAGACGGGGTTTCACAATGTTGGCCAGGCTGGTCTCTCGAACTTCTGACCTCAAGGGATCCTCCCGCCTCAACCTTCTAAAGTGCTGGGATTACGAGTGTGAGCCACTGCCCCCATCAGTGATGAACTTCTTTGAATATAAATCTTTGACCACATTTTCAGTTATTTCATTGGGTTAAATTCCTAGATTGTTAAGCTTATGGTTAAGATGTTAAGGGTGATTCTGTTTGCTTATGTTTAAGCAAAATGTAAATGTTAATCTATTTCATTGTACCATTGCCACAATTATTTTATTTTTAAATCTTCTAATTTGATGAAAAAAGACACATTTCACTTTCTCTTTTTTTCTGGTTTTTTTTTTTTTTTTTTTTTTTTTTTTTTTTAAGACCAAGTCTTGCTCTGTCACTCAGGCTGGAGTACAGTGTCACAATAGTGGCTCACTGCAACCTCTGCCTCTGGGTTCATGTGATTCTCCTGCCTCAGTCTCCCGAGCAGCTGGGATTATGGGTGCGGGCCACCACACCCCGTTAATTTTTGTATTTTTAGTAGAGATGAGGTTTCACCGTATTACCCAGGCTGGTCTTGAACTCCTGACCTCAAGTGATGCATTTGCCTCGGCCTTCTAAAGTGCTGGGATTACAGGTGTGAGCCATCATGCCTGGCCTGTTTTTCTTTGATTACTTATGAAGTGTAGCAAGCTTTTTGATCATTGATTATGTTTATTTCTGATTTTATAAATCGCTGGGCATGGTGGCTCACGCTTATAATCCCAGCACTTTTTGGAGGCTGAGGTGAGTGGATCACTTGAGCCCAGGAGTTGGAAACCAGTCTGGGCAACATGATAAAACCCCGTCTCTACAAAAAATACGAAAATTAGCCAAGCATGGTGGTGTGTGCCTGTAGGCCCAGCTACTTGGGAGGCTGAGGTGGGAGGATCACTTGGGCCCAGCTACTCAGGAGGCTGAAGTGAGAGGATCACTTGGGCCTGGTGGGTCAAGGCTGCATTGAGCTGGAAATTGTGCCACTGTCCTTTAGCCTGGGCAGCAGGGTGAGACCCTGACTCAACAAACTGAAACAAACAAAAATATATAATTCTCAACTTGCATTTTGCCTTTCAATTCATGTGCATTTCGACCTGCAAAAATTTTAAAATAATATAATTATATAATTAAACCTGTATTTTGCTTAGTTCTTTTACAGTTCATGAACTGATATATTTTAATAGGTAACCAATATATGATCATAGTATTACTTCATTTTTATATTTTCACCAATTTTTTTTTTTTTTTTGAGATGGAGCCTTGCTGTGTTGCCAGGCTGGAGTACAGTGGTGCGATCTCGGCTCACTGCAACCTCCAACTCCCTGGTTCAAGCGATTCTTCTGCCTTAGCCTGCCGAGTAGCTGGGATTACAGGCATGCACCACCACGCCCAGCTAATTTTTGTATTTTTAGTAGAGACAGGCTTTCGCCATGTTGGCCAGGATGGTCTCGATCTCCTGACCTCATGATCCGCCCGCCTCGGCCTCCCAAAATGCTGAGATTACAGGCGTGAGCTACTGTGCCCAGGCTAATTTTGTATTTTTAGTAGAGATGAGGTTTCTCCGTGTTGGCCAGGCTGGTCTTGAACTCCTGAACTCAGGTGATCTGCCTGCCTCGGCCTCCCAAAGTGCTGGGATTATAGGCGTGAGCCACCGTACCCGGCCTATGAATGATTTGTTAATGTGTTATTGAATTTGATTTGCAGTATTTTGTTGAGTATTTTTGCATCGGTGTTTATCATCTTTTTTTGATGTTTCTTTTTGGTATCAGGGTAATATTGGCCTTGTAGAATGAGTTTGGAACTATTCTCTTCACTATTTTTTGGAATAGGTTGAGTAGGATTGGTATTAGTTCTTCCTTAAATGTTTGGTAGAATTCAGCAGTGAAGCCATTGGATTCCAGGCTTCTTTTTTATTACAGCTTTTCCTTATGGTTTTGATCTTGTTTTTTGTTTTGTTTTGTTTTGTTTTTGAGATGGAGTCTCACTCTGTCGCCGAGGCTGGAGTGCATCGGTGTAATACCGGCTCACTGCAACCTCCGCCTCCTGGGTTCAAGTGATTCTCCTGCCTCAGCCTCCCGAGTAGAGGGGACTGCAGGCGTGTGCCACCATGCCTGGCTAACTTTTGTATTTTTAGTAGAGACAGGGTTTCACCTGATCTTGTTACTTGTTACTGGTCTGTTCAGGTTTTGGATTTTTTCATGGTTAATGTTGGTAGGTTTTTTCTAGGTTTTTCAATTTATTGGCATATAGTTGCTTATAGTAGCCTCTAACAATCCTTTGAATTTCTGAAGTATCAGTTGTAATGTCTCCTTTTTCATCTCTGATTTTATTTATTTGGGTCTTCTCTTTTTGTTAGTTTGATTAAAGGTTGTCAATTTTGTTTATCTTTTCATATCTTGAGATATGAGTAGTTGATACACTACAATTACAGTGTTATTATATTCTGTTTCTCTGTGTACTTACTATTACCAGTGAGTTTTGTACCTTCAGATGATTTTTATTTCTCATTAACATCTTTTGCTTTCAGATTGAAGAATTCCGTTTAGCATTTCTTGTAGGACAGTTCTGATGTTGATGAAATCCCTCAGCTTTTGTTTGGGAAAGTCTTTATTTCTCCTTCATGTTTGTAGGATATTTTCGCTGGATATACTATTCTAGAGTAAATGTTTTTTTTTCCTTTTGCATTTGAAATATGTCATACCACTCTCTCCTGGCCTGTAGGGTCTCCACTAAAAAGTCCGCTGCCAGATGTATTGGAGCTCCATTGTATTTTTTAAAATTGTTATTTGTTTCTATTGTCTTGCTGCTTTTAGGATCCTTTCTTTATCATTGACCTTTGGGAGTTTGATTATTAAATGTCTTGAAGTAGTACTCTTTGGGTTAAACTGGCTTGCATTCTATAACTTCCTTGTACTTGAATATTGATATCTTTCTCTAGGTTTGGGAAATTCTCTGTTATTATTCATTTGAATAAACTTTCTGCCCCCTCTCTCTCTCTACCTCATCTTTAAGGCCAATAACTCTTAGATTTGCCCTTTTGAGGTTATTTTGTATTAATAGATCTTGTAGATGTGCTTCATTCTTTTGTCTCCTCTGACTTTGTATTTTCAAAGAGGCTGTCTTCAAGCTCACCATTTTTTTCTTCTTCTTGATCAATTCTGCTGGTAAGAGATTGATACATTCTTTAGTATGTCAGTTGCATTTTCAACTCCAGAATTTCTGCTTGGTTATTTTTAATTATTTCCGTCCCTTTGTTAAATTTATTTGACAGGATTCTGAATTCCTTCTGTGTGCTCTCTTGAATTTCATTGAGTTTCCTCTAAACAGCTATTTTGAATTATCTGTCTGAAAGGTCACATATCTCTGTCTCTCTGGAATTAGTCTCTGGTACCATATTTAGTTCATTTGGTGAGGTTATGTTTTCTTGGATTACCTTGATGTTTGTGGATGTTTGTTGGTGTCTAGGCATTGGAGAGTTAGGTATTTATTATAGTCTTTACAGTCTGGGCTTGTTTTTACCCATCTTTCTTGCAAAGGCTTCCCAAGTGTCTGAAGGGACTTGAGTGTTGTGATCTCAGTCTCTCGTCACTGCATTTGTATGTACGTTAGATGGCACCCCAAGTGTTGTAAAACTGTAGCTCTTGCAGACTCATAGAGGTACCACCTCGGTGGTCTTAGGTAAAATCCAGAATGATTCTCTGGATTACCAGGCAGAGACTCTTGTTCTCTTCTCTTACTCTCTCCTAAACAATTGGAATTTGTCTGTCTCTGCTGAGCTACCTGGAGCTAGGGGAGAGGTTACACAAGCACCCCTGTGGCCACCCCACCAATGGGACTACACTGGGTCAGACCTAAAGTCAGCACAGCATTGGGTCTCTTGCCCAAGGCCTGCAGTAACCACCACCTGTGTTATTCACTCAAGGCCCTAGGGCTTTACAGTTGGCAAGTGGCAAAGCCAGCCATGCTGTATCCTTCCCTTCAGGGTGGCAAGTTCTCTCTGTCCCTGGGTGGGTCCAGAGATGTTTGGAAGCCAGGGCCTGGAGTCGGAAACCTTAGGAATCTATCTAGTGCTTTGTTCTGCTGCAGCTGAGCTAGCACCCAAGTAACAAGACAAAGTCCTTCCCATTTTTTTTGGTCCTCTTTCTGCAAACAGAGGCATCTCTCCAAACAGAGGCATCTCTCCCTGTGGCTACCACCACCCCAGACCTGCGGCAGGTACCACCTGGCTACTGCCAGTGTTCACTCAAGGCCCGAGGGCTCTTGATTTAGGTTGTGATGAATGCTGCCAGGCCTAGGACTCTCCCTTCAGTACAATGGGCTCTTGTCTGGCCCAGGACAGGCCCAGAGCCTCTTTGAAAATACAGTCAGAGGATACAAAAGAAAAAAGAATAAAAAAGAATGAAAATGCCATCCAAGAACCAAGTCCTAGAGTTGGGGACCCCAAGAACCTGCTTAGTGCTCTACATAACCCAAATAGTAAAGGGAACTTTGTCTTGTAGCTTAGTGTCTCCGGTACCTAAGCTGGAAACTCTGTTTCCCAGGCTGGAGTACAACGGTGTGATCTTGGCTCACTGCAGCTGCCGCCTCCCAGGTTCAGGATCAAGCAATTCTTCTGTCTCGGCCTCCTGAGTAGCTGGGACTACAGGCATACACCACCACGTCCAGCTAATTTTTGCATTTTTAGTAGAGACAGGGTTTCACCATGTTGGCCAGGCTGGTCTCGAACTCCTGACCTCAGGTTATCCACCCACCTTGGCCTCCCAAAGTGCTGGGATTATAGACATGAGCCACCATACCCGGCCCCTTTACTCTGCTTTCTTTTCTCAAGCAGAAGGAGTCTCTCCCTGTAGCCACCACAGCTGGGAATGTGGTGGGTCATACCTGCAGACAGCATGTCTCAGTCTCATCCACGGCCCCACGGCAAATACCACCTGGCTACCAGTGCTGATTATTTGGGGCCTCATGGGTCTTTAGTCAGCGGGTGATGAATGCTGCCAGGGCTGAATCCTTCCTTTCAAGGCAGTGAGTTCCTTTCTGGCCCAGAGTATGTCTAGAAATGTCATTCAGGAGCCAGGGTCTAGAGTGGGGACTTCAGAACGCTGCCTTCTCCTACTGTGGCTGAGCTGGTATCCAAGTTGCAAGACAAAGTCCTCTTTACTCTTCCCTCTCCTCTCCTCAAGCAGAGAGAAGGGGTCTTTCCCAGAGCTGTGAGCTGTGCTGCCTGGGTTTTGGGAAGGGGTGGCACGAGCTCTCCCTTGGCCATCCTGGCTGATGTCTCACTAGATTATGTGTCCCCGAAATCTACTGGCTCTGAGCCCAGCACAGCATCAGGACTTGCCCAGGATTTGCAGTCCTTGTGGCTGAGACTACCTTTCAGGTTTATTTAGGACCCCAGAGCACTTTAGCCCACGGCAGCAAGGGTTGCTGGAACTCAGGTTCTAGCCACTGAAATGAATGATTCCCCTCTGGCTAGGTCCGGACTAAAATGCTCCCTCCATGGGTACGTGGGTAGCGGCTGAGTTTTGCCCAGGGTTACTTTCTGCTGTGACAGAGTAGCACTGAGTTCCAATGCAAAATTCCACAGTAACTGTGCTCTCCCTGCTTCAAGTGCACAAATTCTGTCTCCATGCCACACAGCCACTGCCGGGGGATAGGGGAAGGGTGGTATTGGCAATTCAAGTTTTTCCTACCCTCTGCAATGCCTCTTTCAGTGATAGGGAGTTAAAACCAGGTCCTGGGATCACTTACCTGACTTTTGGTTGTTTTCAAGGTGCCTTTTGTGTGGATAGTTGGTCAATTTGTTGTTCCTGTGGGAAGGATGATCAGTGGATGCTTCTATCTGGCCATCTTGCTCCTCCTTCTCCTTCCTTGGGGCAAATTCTTTAGCTACATTGCCCACCTACTCAGTTACCTCATTTAAAGGAAAAATAAATAATGTTGGAAGTGTAGTTCTAAACTTTGGCTGTACTCTTCACAATAGCAAAGATGTGGAATCAACCTCCATGCCCATCGGTGGGCTGGATAAAGAAAATGTGGTACATATACACCATGGATTACCATGCAGCCGTAAAAAAAGAATGAAATTATACCGTTTGCAGCAATAGGGATGCAGCTAGAGGCCATAAAAAAAGAAGAAATTATGCCTTTTGCAGCAATAGGGATGTAGCTAGAGGCCATCATCCTAAGCAAGTTAATTCAGGAACAGAAAACCAAATACTGCATTTTCTCAGTTATAAGTAGGAGCTAAACATTGAGTACACAAGGACGTAAAGATGAGAACAATAGACACTGGGGACTATTGGGGGAGGGAGGGAGAGAGGTAAGGATTGAAAAACTGTTGGGTACCTGGGTGATAGGATCATTCGTACACCAAACCCCAGTGATACTCAATTTACCAATTTAACAAACCTGCACATGTATCCCGTGAACCTAAAGTAAAAGTTGAAAAAAATAATAATAAAATAAACTTAGGTTGCATATTAGAATTGCCTGTTTAAATACCCAAAGCTCAGGCTATAGTGCAGACCTGGTTGGATCCTGGCATTATTTTTCTTAAGTTTCCCAAATGATTACAATGTAGAGCCAAGGTTGAGAGCCAGTGAAGTTCTTTCAAAGCACATACCCATTTGATCTTGGGTATTCTGACTTTAGTCATTTCAGAGTAGCTAGGGAAGTTCTAATTGGGGGGTATTGGCTTGATAGGCCGAATCTCCTTCATTCTCATATTTCTACTAATAGTGTGCTGTGTATATACAGTGGGGTAAAATCACCCTGGTGAGAAGCAAGTTTGGTATATGGTGCAAGAAGCACTGAACTTGAGGTTGGAAGATCAGGATCTAGTCCTGATCCTGCTACAATCTTTGTAACTTTAGTCAAGTTACAAAACCACATACTTTATTTCAGGCTGGGTGCTGCTGCTTATGCCTGTAATCCCAGCACTTTGGGAGGCGGGGTGGGCAGATAACTTGAGGTCAGGAGTCCAAGACCAGCCTGGCCAACATGGCAAAACCCTGTCTCTATGAAAAAGAGAGAAATAAATAAAAAGACAATCTGTGTTTCCATTTTCCTTATCTGAAAGAGTGGGGAAAATAAGACTAATAGTCTGTAAATTCCTTTCTAGCTCTAAAACTTCAAGTTTGTGAGCCAGTGGGGATAGGGGAGAGGCAGGTGGACTTCGTGTGCCTGAAGAATAGGTGAGCAAGAGGAGCCACAACACTGATGTGATAGGACATTGTTGAAGGAGCGAACAGTGGGATAAGAGGAAAGAAACTGTGTGAATAAGGAGGTTTATTACCTGGAGGTAAGGGGGTGGGATGGGACTAGATAGGGATAAGTAGAAGAGACTGGCCTAAGGGAATACAGAGTTGGGGATGGTGGCGGTAGCTTGGCACCTGGTAATGATGTGGTCTAGGTTCTTATCATGAGTCAAATGGCTCATGGGGAAATGTGGCCAGAGGAGCCCCCTTCAAAAAAGGAGATAAAAAGCAGGAGATATTTTTGTCGTTGCATATCTGAGATGAGGTAAGAGCAGAAATATTGATACTAAGGGTTTAAGAGGTTTTATTGATCGCTAACTTTTGTTTTCAATAGGTAATATATTCACATGATTCAAAAAGAAAAACATTATTTGAAAAGATACACAGTCAAAAGTCTTGATCTCACCCTCAGCTCCCTGGACCTTCTCTATGCTCTTTTGCTTCCAACTTTTTTTTTTTTTTTTTTTTTTTTTTTTTTTTTTGAGACGGGAGTCTCGCTCTGTTGCCCAGGCTGGAAAGCAGTGGAATTTCAGCTAGCTGGAATGCTGATGATGGCACACTGCAGCCTCAGTCTCCTCAGCTCAAGTGATCCTCCCAATTCAGTCTCCTGAGTAGCTGGGACTACAAAACCCAGTCGATTTTTTATTCTTTTTTTTTTTTTTTTTAGTTGAAACAATATCTCACTATGTTGCCTGGGCTGGTCTCGAACTCATAGGCTCAGGCTGGAGTGCAGTGGCACAATCATGACTCGCTGTAACCTCTGCCTCCCGGGCTCAAGTGATTCTCCCACCTCAGCCTTCTGAGTAGCTGGGACTACAGGCACACGGTACCACACCTACTAATTTTTTGTATTTTTTTGTAGAGGCAGATTTCACTATGTTGCCCAGGCTGATCTCGAATTCCTGAGCTCAAGCAGTCTGCCCTCAGCACCGCCAAAGTGATGGGATTACAAGCATGAGCTGCTATACCTGGTTCCAACTTTTTTAATATGAAAAATTTCAGGTTGGGTGCGGTGGCTCACACCTATAATCCCAGCACTTTGGGAGGCCGAGGTGGGAGGATTGCTTGAGCCTAGGAGTTTGAGATAAGCCTTGGCAACATAGGGAGACCCTATCTCTACAAATAATCAACAGATTAGCTGGGCATGATTGTGTGCACCTGTAGTCCCAGCTACTCTGGGGCTGAAGTGGGAGGTTACTTGAGCCCAGGAGTTTGAAGCTGCAGTGAGCTGTGATCATACCACGACACTCTAGCCTAGGTGACAGAGCAAGACTCTGTCTCAAAAAAAAAAAAAAAATTCAAACATATACAAAAGTTGAAACAATAATACATTGTACACCATGTAGTTTAAACAAGTGTTAACATTTTGCCATTTTGGGGCCAATATCTACCTTTGTTGAATAATTTGAAAACAAGCTGCAGACATAATGACACTTTATCCCTGTGCTTTATGCATCTTCTAATAATAAAGAATATTCTCTACCTAATTACAAATAACATTACCACACCCAAGAAAATTAAAAATAATGCCCTAATATCTTCTACTCAGTTCACATTCAGTTTCCCCCAGCTGCCTGAAAAATTATTTTATGACTCTTTTCTTCAAACCAGATCGGAGTAACATTTCTGCATTGCATTTGGTTGTTATGACTCTCAGTCTCTTTTAATCTATAACTCTATCCTTCCCCTATTTTTTCCCCCAGGGTTTTGGCTTTTTGAAGAGACCAGACCAGTTTTATTATAGCAAGTTCCATATTCTAGTTCTGTCAGATTATGTTTTCTTCTGATTTTTCTTGTTGCTCTATCTCTTGAATTTCCTATGAAGGAGAAATTACGTTTGAAGACTTGTTTAGACCCAGGTTAGGCACTTTTGGTAATAATACATCATAACTTAGGCTGTGTACTTAAAGTTACATCACATCAGGAGGCATAAATGAAGAGTCTCATTCTGATTGTTGCTGAGTTTGATCACTAGGTTAAGCTGGCGACTGTCACATCTCCCGTTATAATGGTACTCAGTTTTTCCCCTTTGCAATTAGGAAGTAATCTCTGGAATGATCCTTTGGCACTGTGGTAACCTTCTGTTTTCCAACAATTTTCGATTATGCAAAAATGATTTTTAGCAACCTGTGATCATCCTTGCCTGAATCATTTATTTCATTTGGGGTTGCACAGTGGTGATTTTCTTTCTTTCCTTCTACATTTATTGACTGGTAGTCTTCTGTAAAAGAGAGCTTTGCTGCTCTACTGAGGATGAACCCTTCTAAAAAGGCTGTAAATTGCTTAATTCTTTCTCTTTAATTGTCAGTCTTCAGAATAAGTCATTAACGTCATAGGTACCTCCAATGATGGGAAGAGGTGTTTTTGTTTTTGTTTTTTTTGGTTTGTTTGTTTTTCTGAGAAGGAGTCTCACTCTGTTGCCCAGGCTGAAGTGCAGTGGCATGATCTCGGCTCACTGCAAGCTCCCCCTCCCGGGTTCACGCCATTCTCCTATCTCAGCCTCCCGAGTAGCTGGGACTACAAGCGCCCGCCACCACGCCCAGCTAATTTTTTGTATTTTTAGTAGAGACGGGTTTTCACCGTGGTCTTGATCTCCTGACCTTGTGATCTGCCCGCCTTGGCCTCCCGAAGTGCTGGGATTACAGGCGTTTGCCACCGCGCCCGGCTGAAGAGGTGTTTTTTTGTTTTTTCACTCTCTGAGTTATTGCTGGGGATTCATGGATTCTTACTTATTCATGATATAATCAATTTTAGTAATTTCCCATTCTCTTTTGATACTCAAATTGACTCAAATTTGCCCAGTGGAAAACCTTAAAACTGGCTCCTGTGTTCTTGTAACACACTCCTCATTAGTATGAGTGCTTCCTTCCCTCTGGTATAACATCGTTTTTTAAATTCACCTTGTAAGATAACCATTTTTATTGGTCTCATATTTCTTTCTAGAGTATTTTAACACTAGCATATGTAAAATATTTTTTCTCCCCTTTCCCCCAAAAAGGTAGCGCAATGTACTCAACGGTTTACTCTGTTTTTTTCTTTCAAAAATATACCTTGGAGATCTTTTTGTGTCAGTACACAGACAGCATTCTCCTTCTTGCTGTGTCTTTTTTTGTTTTTTGTTTTTTGTTTTTTGCATTTCATTTGCATGGATGTTCCGTAATTTAAATCAGTCCCTATTGATGGACATCTGGGTAATTTCCTAACTTTTGCTATTATAAGCAATGCTGTAGTGAATAACACTATACATATGTCATCTTGTATGGTGATAAGTGTATCTGTAGGATTGCTATCCAGAAGTGGAATTGCTAGGTTAATGGTTTATGTAATAGTAATTTTTTTTAAGAGATGAAGTTTCATTGTGTTGCCCAGACTGGAGTGCAGTGGCTATTTACAGATGCTATTATAGCTCACCACAGCCTTGAACTCCTGGCCTCAGGCAGTTCTCCTGTCTTACCCCTCAAGTACCCAGGTTTACAGGTGTGTGCCAGCACACCCAGCTTGTAATTGTGATTTTGAAAGACATTACCTAATTGCCGGTGTTGTACCACTTTTCTCTAATACCAGCAAAGAATAAGAGTGCCTGTTTCACCATAACCTTGCTGGAACAGTGCATTATCAAATTTTTGGAATTTTGCTAATCTGATAAGTGAAAAATTGTTTTTTGCTGCTTTTGTGTGAGGGTAAACATCTTGTCATATGTTGAATGTTCATTTGTATTTCTTTTTCTGTGAATTTTCTGATCATATTCTTTGTCCATTTTTATATGTTTGTCCCAATTGATCTTTTTATTTTATATGTCTGTATAAGCACATACACGTACACATACCTATGCATATATTTTTTTCTATATCATTCTATATAGGGAGATTTGTTCTTTTATCACTGATAAGATTGCAAGTATTTTTTTCTTAGTTTGTTGTTTTTTTGATTTACAATGTTTTTTGCTTTGCAGAATTGATTTTTTTGCATTTGAACTTATCAGTCTTTTCTCTTATGGCTTTATTATTATTATTTTTTAGAGACAGGATCTAGCTCTCTTGCCCAGACTGGATTGCAGTGGCATGATCATAGCTCACTGTAACCTCAAGCTCTTGACCTCAAGTGGTCCTCCTGCTTTAGTCGCCCGAATAGCTGGGACCACCAGCATGCACCACCACGCCAGTTCCATGTATAAGTTTTATATCTACAGTAAAGAATATTTCAAGACTTAAACTGAAAATTTAATGAAAAATATAATGTATAGATATTATGGATAAAATCGGAAAAAAACTTATACCTAAAACTTTGTGAAGTTTAAAAAGCTAAATTTGAAATCCTGTTAGAAAAGCAGGTCTTATATTTCATATATGTACAAAATATTTTGTTTTGGGCTGTAAGCATATACAAATAGTGTGACATGTTAATTCATCTTAATTTGACAGAATTAGGAATGAAGGTATAGAGAGGGCTCTAAGGCTTAAAGTCACAGTTTTGTGATTCCTAAATGAAGCTGCTGTAAGTCTGTGAATTTTGCTTCTACAGTCTTTGAATGCTTGCTGATGAGTGGCCTAAAATCTCAAAAAAGGCTGCGGGCAGTGGCTCTTGCTTGTAATCTCAGCACTTTGAGAGGCTGAGGCAGGTGGATCGCTTGAGCCCAGAAGTTCAAGACCAGCCTGGGCAACATGGTGAAACACTGTCTCTACCAAAAAAAAAAAAAAAAAAAAAAATTACCCAGATGTGGTGGCATATGCCTGTGGTCCCAGCTACTTGGGAGCCTGAGGTGGGAGGGTTGCTTGAGCCCAGAAGGTTGAGCTGCAGTGAGCTATCATCTGTTACTGCACTCCAGCCTGGGTGACAGAACGAGACCCTGTCTCAAAAAAAAAAAAAAAAAAAAAAAAAATCTCCAAAAAGGTAATCTTTGTAGACTTAATGAAAACCCTATTTTAACATTCTCTAAAAATGACAATGTTGACTTGATAACTTGTGATATTTACATTGACTTTTGTTGAAAAGATAGGTTAAGTCTAATTTCTGTATAATACAGTGGCTTTATTTTATTTTTCTCTCTCTCTCTCTTTTTTTTTTTTTTTTTTTTTGTTGTTGTTGTTTGTTTTTAGAATTTTGATTTGGCTACTGGGCTGCTACCTTGAAATCCAAGCCCTAAAAATGCCGGCTTCTTTGGACTTAGAAGATGACCTGGATAAATGATAAAAATTAAGAAACAGATTTTGGTGAGTGAAACCTTATATGAGAGCCAATTTAGTATATATATTAAGCCAACTTAATGGCTTATATAAAGCCAACTTAATGCTTATTTTGTTTTTTTCTGATACTGTCTTTCTTTTTGGAAAAACTGTCTAGAATGTATTTATTAATCTTGGAGACATTTAATAAAATACAAATGCCATTCTTCTGTTTTTAAATGGGTTTTTTACTACAAACTATGTAGTTTCTCATCTTTTTTATAAATGATAATCTTAGGTTTCACTGTAGAAGACAATGAAAGACCAGTAAACAATACTTATTTTTAGAATTTATGTTGATTAAAACTATAATAGGGTATTATACTTCAAATAAATACCTTTGATTAAAAATAGAAATAAATATATGTTGAAAGTTGCAAACTCAGCATAACTCATAGTTTGATACTGTATTTAGATCTGAGGTGAGCTAAAGCCCAGCAAAAATTAGATTGTTTTTATCTTGAAATTTGTATTTCCCTCCCTCCTAGCTTTTGTGTAGCACTCCAATAACAGATCCTGGCAGTCCCCTGCTGGGAGATATGTCATAATGGGTTTAAATTGGCACAGGGGACTCTTCAGAAGTGCTTCATAAGCCCACATGAGAAGTTGTTAATATTAAAACATTTTTTGCATCATCTCCCTGCCCTCTCTCCTTCTTCTTTTGAGAATTTCCTTCATGTACAGTATTATGACAGGGGCTTGGATATGTGCCTTGGTGCCCTAACATCCTTAGATTTTTATCTCAGTTTGTTGAAGTGACGACTCTGGCAAGCAGTCGTTGTTTACGTTAAATGTAATTTAAGAGTTTATTGCTGGTTTTCCTTAAAGACACTGGCATTTGCAAGTTGCTAAGAGGTAGTTTTTATATCTAGAAAGTTTTTTTTTCTTTCTTTCTTTCTGAGACTTAAGAACTTTGTGCCAGGAGCAGAAGCCCATCATTTCTGCCAGGGTGAGCAGTGCATTGAGGTATGTACAACCAGTCCTTCATTCCAGATCCTAGGAGGAAAGAAGGAGTGCTATTAGGAGCAAAGAGGGAAGGAAGCAAGCACTGTAGAGCTGTTGCCACAAGCAGCTACTCTTCTGTGTAAATCTTTATCTGACTAACAAAGACTGCCGCTCCCTACTTAGAGAATACTCATGCTGGGTGCACAATTGACATTTTAAAGCAGTAAAAAGATACAAGAAAAATTCCCTAGGGAAAATATTTTTCTAAAAGCATGTTTTGAGAAGAAATTAAATGTGCTACTTTCTCTGTGGAGTGGGCTGAGTTCTGAGTTGTTAAAGATGCATCAGGTTGAAATGCACATAACATAAATTAGCCATTTTAAAGTGAATAATTCAGTGGCATTTAGTAGATTCACTGTGTACAACCACCACTTCTGTCTAGTTCCAAAACATGTCCGTCACTCCAAAATGAAACTTCATAACCATTAAGATGTCCCATTCCCCATCCCGCTTCCACTCACAACCACTAATCCTTCTGTCTCTATGAATTTACCTATTCTAGATATTTCATACAAATTAGGCCGCGTGCGGTGGCTCACGCCTGATATCCCAACACTCTGGGAGGCCAAGGCAGGTGGATCACTTGAGTCAGGAGTTTGAGACTAGCCTGGCCAATATGGTGAACCTCATCTCTCCTAAAAATAAACAAAATTAGCCGGGCATGGTGGTATGTGCCTGTAATCCCAGCTACTTGGGATGCTGAGGCAGGAGAATCACTTGAACCTGGGAGGCAGAGGTTGCAGTGAGCCAGGATCACGCCACTGCACTCCTGCCTGGGTAACAGAGCCAGACTCCATCTCAAAAATAATAATAATAGGCCGGCTGCCGTGGCTTACGCCTGTGGTTCCAGCACTTTGGGAGGCCGAGGTGGGCAGATCACAAGGTCAGGAGATCGAGACCATCCTGGCTAACACGGTGAAACCCCGTCTTTACTAAAAATGCAAAAAATTAGCCGGGCGTGGTGGTGGGCACCTGTGGGCCCAGCTACTTGGGAGGCTGAGGCAGGAGAATGGCGTGAACCTGGGAGGTGGAGCTTGCAGTGAGCCGAGGTCATGCCACTGCACTCCAGCCTGGGCGACAAAGCGAAACTCCCTCTCAAATAAATAAATAAATAATAATAATAAAATAAATAAATAGAATTGTGCAATATATGACCTTTTATGTCTGACTGCTGTTACTTAGCATGTGGTTTTTGAGGTTTATCTACATTGTAGCATGTATCAGCACTTCATTCCTTATTATATCTAAATAATATTCTGTCTATATGTATCTACCACACTTTGTTTATCCATTCACCTGTTGATGGACATTTGAGTTTTTGGCTATTGTGAATAATGTTGCTGGGAACATATGTGTAATTTAGAGTTATTCTTTTTTTTTTTTTTTTTTTTTAGTAGAAACGGGGTTTGCCACGTTGGCCAGGCTGGTCTCGAACTCCTGACCTCAAGTGATCCACCCGCCTTGGCCTCCCAAAGTACTGGGATTACAGGTGTGAGCCACCGTGCCAGCCTTTCTTAAATTTTGTTTTTACATTTTTTTTTCAGTGAATATTCTTCCATTTAAGGCAGGAATAATTGCCATAAAGAATATTATTTTATTGTTATGCTGTGTGTGACTGTAACACTTTGACATTTACTGAGTGTTTATAATCATTTTTAATTTTTTTGAGACAGAGTCTCACTCTGTTGCTCAGAGCAACAGTAGTGCAGTAGCACAATTTCAGCTCACTGCAACCTCAGCCTCATGAGTTGCTGGGACTATAGGCACACACCACCAGGCCCAGCTAATATTTGTACTTTCTGTAAAGATGGGGTTTCACCATGTTCCCCAGGCTGGTCTCAAAAGCCTGAGCTTGAGCTGTCTGCCCACCTTGGCTTCCCAAAGTGCTGGAATTACAGGTGTGAGCCACCACACCTAGCCATAGTAAGCCTTTATGCAAAGTTGGAGTAGGAATTTGCGGAACTGCTGATAAACCTATGACACAATATCAAGATACCTACCTGTAAATGCAATGTCAGGCATTTGATGCCTCAATAGTCAGAAAAACTGTTGGATTTCCTCGCTGTAGGGCTTTACAATAACGCTTTTATCCTTACATTTTTCTAAAGATAAATTATTTGTTAGATGAGTAAGAAAGATACCATTGTTGTCATTGGTTGACTTCAATAGATTGAAACTTGAAGAAATTGCATTGGATCACTGCTATTCACTTAACTTTTCTCATTACTACTACCATAGTTCCCTCAAAGTTTGTTGAATAAAGCTTTCTAGATGCTGCTTCATACAGCACATAGATGAATTGTTGATTTCCTAATATCAGGCCCCCACGTAACCTATGGTATATACTTTTTTGTAAGCTGTAATTTGAAATTTTCAGATGCTTTGAACTTGACACATAATCAAGCAATTCATTGGCACACCAGGGCAAAATATCAACCTGCTAAAGAGATTTATTTATTTATTTATTTGTTTATTTATTTTTGAGACAGAGGTTCACTCTTGTTGCCCAGGCTGGAGTGCAATGGCGCTATCTCGGTTCACTGCAACATCCGCCTCCCAGGTTCAAGTGATTCTCCTGCCTCAGCCTCCCAGTAGCTGGGATTACAGGCATGCGCCACCACACCCAGCTAATTTTGTATTTTTGTAGAGACGGGGTTTCTCCATGTTGGTCAGGCTGGTCTCGAACTCCTGACCTCAGGTGATCCACCTGCCTCGGCCTCCCAAAGTGCTGGGATTACAGGCTCTTTATTTAATCTTCAACTTTAAAAACTAGCTGTCATTCAGTTAAGCCTAAATATGAGGTAGGAGGTGGGAATCGACTCCAGAAGCAGGGCTTGAACACCAGACCAAATTGAGGACTAGCTAAAACAGGGGTGGGGCAGGAGCAACTTTCCATAAGACATGTCCACCCGTGTGCCATTTCAGTTTACCATTGCCATGACAACACCCAGGACTTACCAACCCTCTCCATGGCAATGACCCAAGTTACCATACTTTTGCTAGCAATTTCTGCATAAACCACCTGTTATTCTACACGCTTAAAAGTAGGTATAGGCCAGGCGCGACAGCTCACGCCTATAATCCCAACATTTTGGGAGGCCGAGGCGGGTGGATGACCTGAGGTCAGGAGTTCGAGACCAGCCTGGGCAACACTGTGAAACCCCATCTCTACTAAAATGTGTCACTGCACTCCAACCTGGGCGAGACAGAGCTCGACTCAATCTCAAAAAAATTAAAATAAATAAATACATGAAAGTAGATATAAATATAACCCCTGGCTGGGTACAGTAGGAGGCTGAGGTGGGCGGATTGCTTAAGCTCAGGAGTTCGAGACCAGCTTGGGCAACACGGTGAAACTCCGTCTCTACCAAAATACAAAAAATTAGTCAAACGTGGTGGCATCCGCCTATAGTCTCAGCTAATTGGGAAGCTGAGGCAGGAAAATTGCTTGAACCTGGAAGGCGGAGGTTGCAGTGAGCTGAGATCACACCACTTCACTTCAGCCTAGGTGACAGAGCGAGACTCCATCTAAAAAAAAAAAAAAATTTGGTGTAAATATAACTGCAAAACTGCCCTGAGCTGCTAGTCTCAGCACACTGCCTATGGGGTAGTCCTGCTCTGCAGGAGCAGTCACAGAGTTGTAACACTGCAGCTTCAATAGAGCTGTTTTCTTCTACCCTACCCTGGCTCACCCTTAGGTTCTTTCCTGGGTGAAGCCAAGAACGCTTGAAGGCTAAACCCCACTTTGGGGGCTTGCCTCTCCTGCATCAAATACAGGTTAATTTGTAAATGGCAAAGTTTGTTTTGAGGTTTTTCCTCAATAACTTGTTTCCTAGGCCTGTTAGGCCATCTCTAAAATAGATCTTGCTCTTTTAATTTTTTTTTTTAAGAGCAGGATCTTGCTCTCTTACCCAAGCTGGAGTGTAGTGGCACAATCATAGCTCACTGTAGCCTTGACCTCCCAGGCTCAAGCAGTTCTGCCACCCTAGCCTCCCAAGTAGCTGGGACTACAGGTGTGCATCACCACATCTGATTAATTTTTACATTTTTTTTTGTAGAGATGGGCTCTTACTGTGTTGACAGGAGTGGTCTCAAAATATCCTCCAACCTCAGCCTCCCAAAGTGCTGGAATTACAGGCCCGAACCACCACACCTGGCCTATTTTGTGTTTTAAAAAGATCCCTCTGGCTGCTGTCTGAAGACAGATTGGAGGCAGGAGACACCTGAAAGCACACTTTTTAATGGGGTTGTTTTTTTGATAAATTTGTTTAAGTTTCTTGTGGACTCTGGATATTAGACCTTTGTTAGATGGGTAGATTGCAAACATTTTGTCCCAGTCTGTAGGTTGTCTGTTCATTCTGGTGATAGTTTCTTTTGCTGTGCAGAAGCTCTTTATTTTAATTAGATCCCATTTGTCAATTTTTTTGTTGCAATTGCTGTTGGCATTTTTGTCATGAAATCTTTGCCCATGCCCATGTCCTGAATGGTATTGCCTAGATTTTCTTCTGAGGTTTTTTAGTTTTGGGTTTTACATTTTAGTCTTTAATCCATTTTGAGTTAATTTATGTAAGGATGGTGTAAGGAAGGGGTCCAGTTTCAATTTTCTGCATATGGCTAGCCGGTTCTCCCAGCACCATTTATTAAATAAGGAATCCTATTTAGTCATAACAGTCTCTCAGATCACAGCACAATCAAATTAGAACTCAAGATTAAGAAGTTCACTCATAACCACACAACTAAGTGGAAATTGAACAACCTGCTCCTGAATGACTTTTGGGTAAATAATGAAATTAAGACAGAAATCAAGAAGTTTTTTGAAACTAATGAGAACAAAGAGATAATATACCAGAATCTCTGGGACAGTGTTAAACAGTGTTAAGTGGGAAATTTATAGCACTAAATGCCCACATCAAAAAGCTAGAGAGATCTCAAGTTAACAATCTAACATCTCAACTAAAAGAACTGGAAAATGAGCAAATAAACCCCAAAGCTAGCAAAAGATCAAGAAATAACCAAGATTAGAGCTGAACTGAAGGAGATAGAGACACGAAAAACCCTTCAAAAAATCAGTGAATCCAGAAGCTGGTTTTTTGGGGGAAAAAAAAAAATAATAATAATAATGATGGGGCCGGGCGCGGTGGCTCAAGCCTATAATCCCAGCACTTTGGGAGGCCGAGGCGGGTGGATCACGAGGTCAGGAGATCGAGACTATCCTGGCTAACATGGTGAAACCCCGTCTCTACTAAAAATACAAAAAAAAAAACTAGCCGGGCGTGGTGGCGGGCGCCTGTAGTCTCAGCTACTTGGGAGGCTGAGGCGGGAGAATGGCGTGAACCCGGGAGGCGGAGCTTGCAGTGAGCCGAGATCACGCCACTGCACTCCAGCCTGGGAGACACAGTGAGACTCCATCTCAAAAAAAAAAAAAAAAAAAAAAAATAATAATAATAATAATGATGGATCACTAGTTATAATAGACCACTAGCAAGACTAATAAAGAAGAAAGAAGAATTAAATAAACAATCAGAAATGATAAGGGGGCTATCACCACTGATACCACAGAAATACTATAAACACCTCTGTGTACATAAACTAGAAAATCTAAAAGAAATGGATAAATGCCTAGACAAATACACTCTGAACTGAACCAGGAAGACTGAACCAGGAAGAAACTAAATCTCTGAATATAGCAGTTAACAAGTTCTGAAATTGAGGCAATAATAAATAGCCTACCAACCAAAGAAGTTTCTTTAAAAATTATTTTTTTGGAGGGAAGGCCAGCAATTTTTCATAGACTTTCTATTTCTCTCTCTTTTTTTTTTTTATCGTACTGTGTAGTGCCCATAGTATTGTTAAACTGACAATTCCTGTATCTGCCAGCATAAGGTTTTCCAGATCTAGATACACAGTCTTCATGTCATGACCAATGGCCTATTTAGGGAGACTATCAAAGTCCAGGCTTTTTAGTTAGTCTCCTTTCTGGTTAAAGATTCTTTTGGAAAATGTTTCTTAGATTTTAAATTGTTTTCTTGCAGTTGTTCCAACTTTGGAATAGTTGCTAAATAGCTATAGCTTTGTAGGCAGTCATCATTTTTCCTGCTAAGCAGCAACTTTTAAGCCCTAAAAATCTTTATTAGTTGTGTTTAATTACCTCTAAAGTTTATTAAAAATCTGTAAAATGCAGATGGCAGTTAAATAAGGACAGTGGTATTAATTTGAGATTTTCTGACTGCTGTTGTTTCTTTTGTTTTTTTAATTTTTTAAAAAATTGAGACATGGTCTCGCTGTTACCCAGCCTGGTCTAGAACTCCTAGGCTCAAGCAGGCCTCCGGCCTCTGCCTCCCAAAGTGCTAGGAATACAGGTATGAACCACTGACCCTGCTGTTGTTTCTTAACCACCCAAATCAGTTTCATTGTAACAGTCATAGTACAAGAAAAGGATATAATTGCCAGAACACAAGGTGCTCTGCTGAAATTTGGAAGTATTTTTTCTTATAACGGAGGAATTTTTTCCCCAAAGGTTGCTTAGGTTGGTTTTTGCAAAGCCTTTGCTGTTGAAGTTTAGTCACTAGCAATTATTTTATTTTATTTTATTTATTTATTTTTGAGACGAAGTCTTGCTCTTGTCCTCCAGGCTGGAGTGCAGTGGTGCGATCTCGGCTCACTGCAACCTCCACCTCCTGGGTTCAAGTGATTCTCCTGCCTCAGCCTCCCAAGTAGCTGGGATTATAGGTGCCTGCCACCACGCCCAGCTGATTTTTGTATTTTCAGTAAAGACGGGGTTTTACCATGTTAGCCAGGCTGGTCTCGAACTCCTGACCTCAGGTGATCCACCTGCCTTAGCCTCCCGAAGTGATGGGATTACAGGCATAAGCCACTGTGCCCGGCCTATTTTATTTTTATTTTTAGAGACAAAAATCTTGCTATCACCCTTAGTGGAATGCAGTGGCAGTATTGTAGCTCACTGCTGCTTCAAACTCCTGGGTTTGAGGGATCCTCCCGCCTCAGCCTCCTGAGTAGCTGGAGCTATAGGCATGCACACCCAGTTAATTTTTTTATTTTTTGTAGAGACAGGGTCTCAGTGTGTTGCCCAGGCTAGTCTTAAATTGCTGCCCTCAAGCCATCCACCAGCCTCACTATTTAAAAAAGAAAAATTGACTGGACATGGTAGCTCATGCCTGTAATCCCAGCACTTTGGGAGGCTAAGGTGGGAGAATCACCTGAACCTAAGAGTTTGAGACCAGCCTGGGCAATATGGCAAGATGCAATCTCTATAAAAAGTTTTAAAAATTAGCTGGGCATGGTGGTACATGCCTGTAATCCCAGCTGCTTGGGAAGCTGAGGTGAGAGGATCACTTGAGCCCAGGAGGTTGAGGCTGCAGTGAGCCATGTTTGTGCCACTGCATTCCAGCAACAGAGTAAGACCCTGTCTCAAAAAAATAAATTAAAAAAAAAAGTTAAACAGTTTTTCAGTTACTTTTTTTTATTTATGCACGGAATATAACCATATTACAGCAGTTTTGTATTTCCTAATGATTTGCAGCATATTTGGAAAATAGGAAAATAAAATTTATCAATGATCCTACCAACCTAATATAGTTGCTTTTTAGGGGATTAATGTTCATATCCTTTTTTTTAAAAGAAACTTGTAATTATAGTTACAAGTATAAAGTAATAATTTATAATATTTTAATAATATAAATAAGTGCCATAAATAAATAAAAGGCTGGACATGGTGTCTCACGTCTGTAATTCTAGCACTTGGGGAGGCCAGGGTCAGTGGCTTGCCTGAGCTCAGAAGTTCGAAACCAGCCTGGGCAATGTGGCAAAACCCCATCTCTACTAAAACTACAGAAGATTAGCCGGGCATGATGGTGCTTGCCTGTAGTCCCAGCTACTCAGGAGGCTGAGGCAGGAGAATCGCTTGAACCTGGGAGATGGAGGTTGCAGTGAGCCAAGACTGTGCCACCGCACTGCAGCCTGGGCACCAAAGTGAGACTCTGTCTCAATCAGTCAGTCAATCAATCAATGTTGTGTTATAGTTAAAATTATAAGGGATTATTTTATTAGAACATTTGTGGGAGGTTCTTAGGTTTCCATGCCATTTTTGCTTACCACAAATGCTGGAAATTAATGTTCATTCATTTACTTTTGGGTTAAGTATGTGATCTTCAGTCCCAAAGCTAACAGAGGAAATGGCCACACTGTGTGATCTACATGTACTTTTTGGTAAGCAGTATACCTGAAAATAGCAGAAAATGTAACTTCTTTATATCTAAAAGTTAGGAAGCAATTTAATTCTGTCCAGAACACAGTTCTTTATTTTCATAAACGTCTATCAACCCCTTTTTTGGTTTTTTTTTTGTGTGTGTGTGTGTGTGTGTGTGTGTGTGTGTGTGTTTTGAGATGGAGTCTCACTCTGTCGCCCAGGCTGGAGTGCAGTGACACGACCTCGGCTCCTTCAACCTCTGCCCTTCCGGATTCAAGCAATTCTCCTGCCTTAGCCTCCTGAGTAGCTGGGAATACAGGCACACACCACCACACCCAGCTAATTTTTGTATTTTAGTAGAGACAGGATTTCATTATGTTGGCCAGGCTGGTCTCAAACTCCTGATCTCAAGTGATCTGCCCACCTTGGCCTCCCAAAGTGCTGAGATTACAGGTGTGAGCCACCGCACCCAGCCCTTTCATGTAAGAATTTTTAAGTGTTTATTTCTGAATCATTATTTTCAGCCATTCCACTGTTAATAACCCTTTAAACATTGTTTAAAATGGCTCATGAAAGACTTCAGAATTTTAGGTAATCATCCAGTTGCTATTAGTCAGGTCTGGTTGTGCTTTGTAGTTTGGAGAAGGAAGAGGGCTTTAGAAACCTTGGCTCCTTTTAAGCTTTTGTCAGGACAGAAGTAGGGAGAGTGTTGGGGAGCCCCTTGCTCTGTGGGGTCAACCAGCCTATAATTCCCAAAAAGTATGTGCTTGTTTTATTTTTTTGTGATCCTTTGTTCCCTTCTCCTGACATTCTAGGCTTACAAAAAAGTGGCATATAACATAATAAAAAGAATGTTAAATTTAAGACTGGTGTATTTTTATTTTTGGTAATAACTGTAAGAACTAATTGTTTTAGAATATCATAATTAAAATAGCTTATCTTCTTTTTTGTAATTTCTTAATTATAGTATTTCCTTTTTGTCAAATAAATTATAATTTTCATAGAACTATGAATTATACATTGTTGAATGCATAACTATGCATTGTAATGCTCTTTTGAATCTTCTCTTTTCAGAAGTTTTCTTATTGTCGGCTTGGCACATGCTTCTGGAATAATATTCACCATGGTTTTGGATGACCTTCCAAACCTAGAAGACATCTATACTTCCTTGTGTTCATCAACAATGGAAGACTCAGAGATGGATTTTGACTCCGGACTAGAAGATGATGACACAAAAAGTGATAGTATTTTGGAGGATTCCACAATTTTTGTGGCCTTCAAAGGAAATATAGATGATAAAGACTTCAAATGGAAATTAGATGCAATATTGAAAAATGTGCCCAATTTGCTACACATGGGTAATTTGCTTTAATTATTTTTTATTCCTGTTACTGTTTTTGAAATGTTTGCCCTTCTATGGCTATCTTGAGTTTTACAAAGCAAGTTTGCTAAATTGGGTCAAAAGGCCGAATTTAAGTGCAAAGGTAGAATTTTAGGATTTTAAAAATATACATGTTTTCTTTCTTTTAAGTAACATCGAAGAGCTTAACATAAAGTATTTCTTATCGTGGAAATTGTTGGATAATCTGCTGTAGTGGATAAAAGTAATTCTCAATATCCAAATTTATTTGTTTTTAACTCTCTGGACTTCATTTTCCTTATCTGTAAATTGAAATCTTTAAGGACCCTTAAAGCTTAGAAAACTTACTATTCCATGAGTCTGCTTATAATGCACTTTAAATTTATTCCCTTAACTTTTATATCAGAAGTCACTAGCTGACAACTTGCTGGATCCAGTCTGCAACCATGTGTTATTTGGCCCACATTAGTGTTTGAGATTTAGTTTGTTTTTAATGTTTGAGTTTCATTGCCAGTGCTTTAAAAATTGAGATATATTGCATGAAAATCCAGAGTTTTACATTTATCTTTAAAAATAGGAAGATCTGGTAACATTGAGTTCTCCCTCTTTCCCAGATGGTACTAAGTAGCAGCTGCTACTGAGAGCAACCCCACTTCACCACAGTTCCCATCTGGCTTCTTCACACATTTAGATTACCTGTCCAGATCTTATAGGCATTTGTGGTTTTGAACCTTGATTTAGATGTTCTCTATTCTAGTTAGCACAATTATCTAATCCGTTCAGACACAGTGAAAAGCCTAGATTTATTCCTTTAATCACAAATCCTAAATTGATCAAGAGTTAATTAGCTTTTTTTAGGCTTGGGGGTTTTATCTTTGAGATTGTTATCTGGAGGGAAGCTGTTTTTTCAACTGCTTTTTACTGTGTTGTATACGATTCTTCATAGTTATGTATTATTTTTAGCATACAATTAAGAATTTTTCATGTCGTTATCAACATTATTGTAACCATAATCATAGTTAAAATATATATTATAAAGGTCTAGCTAGGCCTGTAATTGTTCATTGCTCTTTATTAATTACTACATTTTTCTGTTGTTTATATATTGCTGAATCAATTTATTTATGGCTTTCAAATAAATTACCAAACCTAGGCCAGGCATAGTAGTTCTTGCCTGTAATCCCAGCGCTTTGGAAGGTTGAGTTGTGTGGATCACTTGAACCCAGGAGTTCAAGACCAGCCTGGACAATATAGAGAGACCTCATCTCTACAGAAAATACAAAAATTAGCTGGGTATGTTGGCGTGCGCCTGTAGTCCCAGCTACTCGAGAGGCTGAGGTGGGAGGATCACTTGAGTCCAAGGAGGTCAAGGCTGCAGTGAGCTCTAATAGTGCCCCTGCACTCCAGCCTGGGCAACAGAGTGAGACCCTGTCTAAAAAAATAAATAATAAATAAAAGTGGGCGCAGTGGCTCGCGCCTGTAATCCCAGCACTTTGGGAGGTCAAGGTGGGCGGATCAATTGAGGCCAGGAGTTCGAGACACGCCCAGCCAACGTGGCGAAACCTTGTCTACTAAAAATACAAAAATTAGCCAGACGTGCTGGCAGGTGACTGTAATCCGAGCTACTCGGGAGGCTGAGGCACGAGAATTGCTTGAACCCAGAAGGTAGAGGTTGCAGTGAGCTGAGATCACGCCACTGCACTCCAGCCTGGGTGACAGAGTGAGTGTCAAAAAAATAAAAATAAATAAATAACCAATTCTAGATTTATGGTGCTATCAGATTATATTCTTGGTCCAAAAAAATTTTAAGTCAAATCTCTCAAATATGAAAGTTCAAAAAGATTTTGATAAGATATAACTATTAGGAATATGGATTTTTCTGCAAGCATATTACAAGTGTTAATACCGTAAGCAAATTTGATGTTTGTGTAGAATATGTACAAGATTCCAGTACACTTCAGAGTGGGAAGAAGTCCTGCAGTGTCTATGATTGGTGGCCAGGATCCCCAAACTTCCTGCCTTTTGCTGTTTGGAAGCCTACGTGTAATGGAAAGGAAATTGCCCTGAAAATCAGAGCTGGGTTTTAATGTCATCTCTGATGCTACTAGTTAGCCACAAGATTCTGAGCAGATCACTTTCTGGGCCTTGGTTTCCTCACCTGTAAAATAGTCTTGGACTAAATATTGTCTAATCTTTTCTAAATTCCTGTGATTGTGTTATCTCATTCCTTTTAGCAAGTTTTCCCTTTTTTTTCCCACATTAGAGCAAGTGAACTCCATATCTGGAAAAGTTAACATTCAGTGTACAGTGGTTTAAGAGCTGGAAGGGGCTGTAGGCAACATGTAGGCACTTTCCTCTATCCATAGATATTTCTCATTTTGAGAAAAGATATTCCTCTATGACCATTATCTCTTTTTTTCCTTCTTTTCACAGGTGTTGAATGACCATTATCTTAATATTAGAATGTATAACTGAATGAAGGATACAGAAGATTCAGTTTAGCTGAGTTAATAACAAAAGAGAACATTGTTTTGCCTGAGGTTGTTGAATAACTTTTTTTGTTTTTTGAGGCAGTGTCTCACCCCATCACCCAGGCTGGAATGCAGTGACATGATCTCAGCTCACTGTAGCCTTGACCTCCCAGGCTCAAACAATTCTCCCACCTCAGCTTCACAAGTAGCTGGGACTACAGGCGCACACTACTGCACGTGGCTAATTTTCTGTTTATTTTTTGTAGAGATGAGTTCTCACTATGTTGCCCAGGGTGGTCTCAAACTCCTGAGCTCAAGTGATCTGCCCACCTTGGCCTCCCAAAGTGCTAAGATTACAGGCATGCACCACTGCACCCAGCCAAATAACTTTTTTATCAGCTAACTATGCCTGGGATTTGCTTTCCAACCTGTAAAATGTAACTACATTTAATAGTACCTCCTCAATTACTTAACTTTTTTAAAAATTATTTTTTATTGTATAATACACATAAAATTTACCATGTTAACCATTATTAAGCATACAGTTTAGTGGAAATTAAATATACTCATAATGTTGTGCAACCATCACCACCATGTGTCGCCCTAACTCTTTTCATCCTGTAAAATTAAACATCTCTGTCCAGGCACGGTGGCTCACGCCTGTAATTCCAGCACTTTGGGAGGCCGAGGCAGGTGGATCACGTGGTCAAGAGATTGAGACCATCCTGGCCAACATGGTGAAATCCCGTCTCTACTAAAAATACAAAAATTAGCCAGGCATGGTGGCGGGCGCCTACAGTCCCAGCTACTTGGGAGGCTGAGGCAGGAGAATTACTTGAACGCGGGAGGTGGAGGTTGCAGTGAGCCGATATCGCGTTACTGCGCTCCAGCCTGGTGACAGAGTAAGACTCTGTCTCAAAAAAAAAAAAAAAATATTGAACATCTCTAACCATTAAATAACAACCCCCCATTTCCTCCTTGCTCCTAGCCCTTGGAAACCACCATTCTACTATCTGTTTCTATGATTTTTGACTACTTCCTTCATATAAGTGGAATTTTGCCTTTTTGTGACTGGCTTATTTTACTTAGCGTAAGATGCTCAAAGTCCATTGATGTTGCACCATGTGACAGGATTTCCTTCCTTTTTAAGGCTTAATAATATTCCATCGTGGCCGGGTGCAGTGGCTTACGCCTATAATCCCAGCACTTCAGGACGCCGAGGCAGGCATTCATGAGGTCAGGAGATCAAGACCATCCTGGCCAACATGGTGAAACCCTGTCTCTACTAAAAATACAAAAATTAGCTGGGCGTGCTGGCACACACCTGTTGTCCTGGCTCAGGATGGTGAGGCAGAAGAATTGCTCGAACCCAGGAGGCAGAGGTTGCAGTGAGCCAAGATCATGCCACTGCACTCCAGCCTGGTGACAGCAAGATTCCGTCTCAAATAATAATAATAATATTCCATTGTATATATATACCATATTTTACTGATTCATTCATCTGTCAGTAGACATTGGGTTGCTTCTATATCTTAGCTATTGTGAGTAATGCTGCTATGAATATGGTGTACAAATATCTCTCTGGGACTCTGCTTTCAGTTCATTTGAGTGTGTACTCTGAAGTAGAATTGCTACATCTTGTGGTAATTCTGTTTTTAATTTTTTTTGAGAAACTGTCGTTTTCCACAGCAGCTTGTATCCTTTTACATTCCCGCTGACAGTGCACAACGGTTCCAGTTTCTTTTTTTTTTTTTTGAGATGGAGTCTTGTTCTGTTGCCCAGGTTGGAGTGCAGTAGCGCAATCTTGGTTCACAGCAACCTCTGCCTCCTGGGTTGAAGTGATTCTCCTGCCTCAGCCTCCTGAGTAGCTGGGACTACAGGTGTGCACCACCATGCCTGGCTAATTTTTGTATTTTTAGTAGAGATGGGGTTTTGCCATGTTGGTCAGGCTGATCTCAAACTCCTGACTGATCGAACTCAAGTGATTCACCAGCCTCAGCCTCCCGAAATGCTGGGATTATAGGTGTGAGCCACCATGCCCTGCGGATTCTATTTCTCCATATCTTCACCAATGTTTATTTTCTGTGGTTTTGATAGTATCATGGTAATGGTTGTGAGGTGGTATCTTATTTTGATTTGCATTTCTCTAATGATTAGTTATGTCAAGCATCTTTTCATGTGCTTATTGGCCATTTGTGTATCTTTTCTGGAGAACTGTCCTTTGCCTTTTTTTTTTTTTTTTTTGAGACGGAGTCTCACTTTGTTGCCCAGGCTGGAGTGCAGTGGCACAATCTAGGCTCACCACAACTTCCACCTCCTGGGTTCAAGCAATTCTCCTGTCTCTGCCTCCCGAGTAGCTGGGACTACAGGTGCGTGCCACCATGCCCAGCAAATTTTTATATTTTTAGTAGAGACAGGGTTTCGTTATGTTGGCCAGGCTAGTCATGAACTCCTGACCTTGTGATCCACCCACCTCGGCCTCCCAAAATGCTGGGATTATAGGCATGAGCCTGTTCTATTAATTTAAACTTAACCTCTCTCTTCTTTTTTATGATCCTTTCTCCATCTTACTGCTTTCCATTTATTCATTGCCTGTGATGTGCCAGGTACTATGCTAGGTTTTTCTGCATGTGTTATCTAATTTGTACTCAAAATCTCATGAAGTAGTTTTTTTCATAGTTTTAGAAAAGAAAAAGGTAAGTTTCAGAAAGGTTAAATAGCTCATTCATGGTCATCCATGTGCTAAGTGGCAAAGCTAGGATTAGATTTGAGTATATAGCTCCAAAGCATGCTCTGTTAGCTATTCCAAGCTGGTGCTCCACCTTATTCTTTTACTCTTTTGGTTTGTTGTTAATTCCATCTCTCCTCTGGTGGATAAAAGATTACTAATAAAATTCTTTTTCTTTCACAATCAAGAGTCCAGCAAGCTAAAAGTACAGAAGGTGGAGCCCTGGAACAGCGTGCGTGTGACATTCAACATCCCCCGGGAAGCAGCAGAGCGGCTACGGATCCTTGCTCAGAGCAACAACCAGCAGCTTCGGGATTTAGGGATTCTCTCCGTTCAGATTGAAGGTCTTTTACTTTGCCATGTGCCCATCTAGACCAGAATCATTACAGTAGTAGAATATAGCATGATTTTCTATGCTGCTTTGTCTGTTCCTCTGCTCTTGTGTTTCAGAATGCCAAGCAACTCATGTAACTTGTACTTTGCAGCACCTTAGATGAAGAGGGACTGACTGAGGTTATTGCTGGGTCCTGATGGTCTTTACATCTGTAGTCTTGGTTTCCATTCCTTTGGCTAATTTTGACCATCAGTCTTTCAGACTTTGATTTTGCTGGCATCCTGACCAGGAATTGGTTTGTCTTATTTATTTAGTTGTGTGGTTTTCTTTGTTATTGTTGTTTTTAGAGATGGTGTCTTTCTGTGTTGCGCAGGCTGGACTCAAACTCTTGGCCTCAGATGATCCTCCCATCTCAGCTTCCTGAGTAGCTGGGACTACACCTGTACCACTGTACCCAGCTTAACATATAATTTAATTTGCTTCCTTCCTTCCACCAAATAAAGTTTAGTATTTTCTTTATTCGTCTAACAGATTACGAAGCCTTCAACAGTCCTCTCCTTTTGTAGCAGTGTTCATTTTTCCTTTCCTTTCCTTTCTTTTCCTTTCCTTTCCTTTTTCCTTTTTCCTTTTTCCTTTTTCCTTTTTCCTTTTTTGAGGCAGAGTCTCACTCTGTTGCCCAGGATGGAGTATAGTGGCGTGATCTCAGCTCACTGCAACCTCCACTTCCCAGGTTCAAGCGATTCTCCTGCCTTAGCCTCCCGAGTAGCTGGGATTACAGGCACGTACCACCATGCCCAGCTAATTTTTGTGCTTTTAGTAGAGACGAGGTTTCACCATCTTGGCCAGGCTGGTCTCAAACTTCTGACCTCAGTTGATCTACCTTCTTCAGCCTCCCAAAGTGCTGGGATTACAGGCGTGAGCCATCATGGCGGCCCACAGTGTTCATTGTCAATATTTTTACCAGAATGATCTTTTTCAAAATGAAAATTAGATGAGCAGGCGTGCACACACACACACACACACACACACACACACACCCCTACACCCCTAGATTAAAATCCTACTATCTCTTGGTACACACACACACACACACACACACACACACACACACCCCTACACCCCTAGATTAAAATCCTACTATCTCTTGGTATTATTCAAAGAATGAAGACCAGACTCCTTACCATGACCTCAGGCCTTGCATGGTCTCACCTCTACCTTCTTCATCCAGCCTTATCTTATATAACTCTCCTCCCTTGCCCCCTGTGTTCCAGCTTCTCAACTTTCTCTTCCTGCTGCCACAGGTCCTTTGTATTGATGTCTTTTCTGAATGAAATACTATCCCCTACCAGCCCCCCTTCCCCTAGTTCATGCCTGCTCAGCCTTCAAGTATCAGCTTAAATCTTGAGGATGTATTCTCTGAACTCCTTTGGCAAGTCAGAGTCCTTTGCTATGTGCTCTCACAAAAGTTTGTTTCTCTCCTTCAGATCATGTATCTCACACTTTCATTAGAGCAATTATTGATTGTTGTTTTATCCCCCATAGACTATAAGCTTTAGCATTTGGAATACAGTGATAAATATTGTCCTTACTGTTATAAACTCGGAAGAGCTTATGACTTTAGTAAGGAAGACAAACCTGTGAGAGATATAAGTACCTACCATGTGTGGGAGAACTCTTTGGAAGCTCAGTGAACTAGACCCCCCTCTTCCCCTCCTGTGTTGATACAACCAGGTGACAACCAGCAATTCCAACTTTCCCTTCCACAGTAGGCCAGGTCCTCCTGGCCCTGTGCTTACGTAGAACCTAAATGCTCCGTGAAACCTCAGCAGCCGAGATCATCATTTTGTTTATAGGAGTGAGACACATTTTATGCAGTCTAGCATTGTAGGTTGCTGTGCCCTCAAAGGGGAAATACCAACAAACAGATTATTTAGAAAGGGTTATATGTAGATTGAGAAATGGGATAAATTTCACCACTTGATAAATGAGGGGATAGTGGCTTCAACAATAATCACTTTAATTTGAAAAATGTGGAACTATCGAAAAGGATCCAGAAAAGTATAGTTAATTCACAGCAATCTGTAGGAGGAACTATTAGGAAGAGTGGAAGTCGAACAACTGTTGGATAAAATAACAGTGTGTGGGCTGTTCATACTTTAAGGGACACATAAGTGGTTTCTTTAAAACCCCACGTTTTATGGTCTCTGTTCCTATTTAAAGACTTCAAAACCTTAATTGATAGTGTTTTTCACTGGAGAAAGAAGTACCAGTTTTATCTCTTAAGCAGACCTACTTCCTAAAAGGATAAAATGCTGGTTCTTCCTTAATATTATAGCCATAAATTCAAACATGAGTACTAGCAAGGAAGCAAATAGATAACATATTTTAAGAAATTATGAAATTCACATATGACAATGATTATCACAATACAGAAAGAGTTCTTTAACTTTTAGGCTACATGTGTGTCCCAGATGATCTCTGTTCTTACAATCCTGGGAATTCAGGCAGGAGTGAAGTGATGGCAGCAGCTATTGCTTTTGTGGAACTGGGCTATTGATTTTGTAAATTGTAAGAAGGAATGTTGGCCAGTCATGGTGGCTCACGCCTGTAATCCCAATACTTTGAGAGGCTGAGGTGGATGGATCACTTGAGGGCAGGAGTTTGAGAGCAGCCTGGCCAACGTGGTGAAACCCCGACTCTACTAAAAATATAAAAATTAGCCCAGCATGGTGGTGCATGCCTGTGGTCCCAGCTACTCGGGAGGCTAAGGCAGGAGAATTGCTTGAACGCAGGAGGCAGAGGTTATGGTGAGCCGAGATCATGCCACTGCACTCCAGCCTGGGCGACAAGAGCGAAATTTTGTCTCAAAAAAACAAAAAGAAGGAATGTTGCCACTGTCATGTCTGCTGCAAGGCTTGAGGGACAGGTTGTTCTCGCAAGAGTCCATTCTCCATTGACTAATACTCCCTGTACCCTTCCTTTTTTAAGTTTTGGCCAGGGAGTTGGGGAAACATCTTTTTGAGGACATTTTGTGCCACCTCTGTAAATTCATGGTGATCTAAAGTGGTAGTCTGCTAACTTTTTCTATAAAGGGCCAAGAATAAATATTTTTGGCTTTTCAGGCCATAAGATCTCAACTCAACAAGTACTCAGCTCTGTCTTGTAGGGCAAAAACAGCCATAGGCAATATGTAAACAAGTAAACATGGCAGGATTTCAATAACACTTTATTTAAATAAACATGCAGTGGGCTGCATTTGGCCCACAAGACGTAGTTTGTGGACCCCTAATTGGCAAGTTTGGGAGCCCGTAGTGTTCTCTTTGACATGAATTGGCATATATGCAGTTGGCAAATAGGGGAATAATAGCAGTATAATGTGGAAATTCTGTTTATTAAGATGTGATTTTTTTTCTTAGGTAAGAGGAGCTGGAATAGTAGAAATAGAATTATAATTATCAACAAGAAAAAGCTTTTCACTCAGCTGTTGCATGTGTGGGAGTCTTTTCAGCTCTATTAAAATTAAGGATGAGAGTGTGCATTTGTGTGCCTTCCTGATGTGCG
Organism: Macaca thibetana thibetana; assembly: GCF_024542745.1. Classification (NCBI taxonomy): domain Eukaryota; kingdom Metazoa; phylum Chordata; class Mammalia; order Primates; family Cercopithecidae; genus Macaca; species Macaca thibetana. The sequence goes on from NC_065587.1 coordinate 65,187,745, forward strand.
TCCCCCAGCCTTGCCTGGCTCTCAGCTCATGACAGGTTGCATTTCTTCCTGTGTCCACCTTAATGGCAGCCCCACTGGCTCAGAGCTCCACTACATCTGCATTATCTCAGCAGCTTTAACCAGGCATTTCCACTGCATTTTTTCTGGTATTTTGCCTCCACCAGTTACTGCTTTTATTAGAGCTCTGGTTACAAAGTCTCATAGGTTTTCAGTTTGCCCTAACCCTCTTATTGTGAGTATGAGATTTGATAAATGTGAGGTTTTCCAGAACTTAATTTGTCATGTAGAAAAATGCCTATAATCCTTTGTAAGGTTATAAATAAGATGACTGTTTTTATTTTAAAAATAGCTAATGAGCACCTGCCATGTACCAGGCACTATTTTATGTATAAAGGATATATTATAGATCGTCATATAATTTATCATTAAATTAGGACACTTTTCTTTCTTTTTTATTTGAGACAAAGTCTCACTATGTTGCCTGGGTTGGAGTGCAGTGGTACAAACACAACTCACTGTAGCCTCAGCCTCCTGGGCTCAAGCGATCCTCCCATCTCAGCCTCCTGAGTAGCTAGGACCACAGGTGCATGCCACCATGGGCCTGACTAATTTTTCATAGCGATGGGGTCTCACCATGTCGCTAGTCTTGAACTCCTGGTCTGAAGCAATCCTCCCACCTTGGCCTCCCAAAGTGCTGGGATTAACAAACGTGAGTCACCATGCCCAGCCTAAAGTAGGACACTTCTGAAAGTGAAAGAGAATGCTATTAATTATGCTGGAACAACAGATGTAAAGGAATAAGGACAGACTTGTGATTACCCCTGTATAGTGATGGGGGAGGCAAGCAAGAAAATGAGTGAGTGAATGATTACATGGAATGTGCTCTGCAGAAATAACAAGATGTTCTGATAAAAGTTACCTAACCTTGGATAAGATGGTTGGTAGAGGCCTTTTTGGGCATGTGACACTTAAGATTACGTGAAAATTGAGAAGCTAGCTATGCGAAGAGTGCAGAGAACTGTTCTAGGCAGAGGAAACCACATGAGCAAAGGCCTTGGGGTAAGAAGCAGCCTTGTGTGCCTAAGAAACTAAAAAGAAACACTGGGGCTGAATCCTTGTTATTGAAGGAGAAAAATAGCATGAGATGAGGTTAAAGAGATAGACAGGGCTAAATATGGGCAGTCCAGTATTGGTAGCCACAGACTGACTGTATGTTGCTTTTGAGCACTGAAAATGTGGCTAGTTAAAACTGATATGCGCTGTAAGTATAAAATACATATTATATTTTGAAGATTTGGTATCCCCCAAAAGAATGTAAAGTATCTCAATAATTCTTATATTGGCCAGGCTCAGTGGCTCACACCTATAATCCCAGCACTTTGGAAGGCTGAGGCCAGGAGGATTGCTTGAGCGCAGGAGTTTAAGACCAGCCTGGGCAATATAGTGACATCCACCCTGTCTCTACCAAAAATTTAAAACTGAAAAAAATTAGCCAGGCATGTTGGCATACTCCTGTAGTCCCAGCTACTTGGGAAGCTGATGTGGGAGGATCGCTTAAGCCCAGTAGGTCAGTGCTGCAGTGAGCTGTTATCTCACCACTGCACTCCAGCCTGGGCAACAGAGTGAGACCCTGTCTCAAAAAATAAAAATAATTTTTGCATTAGTTACATGTTGGAATAACAATACATTGGATGTATTAAGTGAAATAAATGATAATTAATTTAATCTGTTACTGTGGCTTCTAGAAAATTTTAAATTGTATCTGTGGCTCATATTATATTTGTGTTGAACAGCACTTGGCTAGGTAGATAATTTGAGCCCTTGTGTAGACTGTTAAGAAGTTTGGCCTAGCCAGGCACAGTGGCTCATGCCTGTAATCCCAGCACTTTGTGAGGCTGAGATGGGCAGATTGCCTGAGGTCAGGAGTTCGAGACCAGTCTGGCCAAAATGTCTCTACTAAAAATACAAAAGTTAGCCGGGCGTGGTGGCAAGCACCTGTAATCCCAGCTACTTGGGAGGCTGAGGCAGGAGAATCACTTGAACCCGGAGGCGGAAGTTGCAGTGAGCTGAGATTGTGCCATTGCACTCCAGCCCAGGCAATAGGGTGAGACTCTGACTCAAAAAAAAAAAAGTTTGGTCTTTATTTCTAAAATAGTGAGAAGCAATGGACCTGTTTTAAGCAGAGGAATGATACAAACTGACAAACTGATGTCCTTTTCCAGACAATTTTCTTTCTACCTAGAATGTCTTAACAAATTTTGTATATTAATAGTTCCCTTCCTTTGGTGGAAACCCTCATGACCTGTATTCTCTTTCTCTTTTACGCCTGATTTCTAGAGGCAAGCCAGAGCATCTGGTAGCTCCCAGTGATTGCTTCCTTTTTGGTAGGATGTTTGTTCCCTGTGACCAGTGAACCTCCCTGGTTAAAATAGACATAGAAAGCTGACCTAGGCCAGGCACAGTGGCTCACGCCTATAATCCCAGCACTTTGGGTGGATCACAAGGTCAGGAGATCGAGACCATCCTGGTAAACATGGTGAAACCCCGTCTCTACTAAAAATACAAAAATTAGCTGGGTGTGTTGGCATGCGCCTATAATCCCAGCTACTCGGGAGGTTGAGGCAGGAGAATCTTTTGACCCCGGAAGGTGGAGACTGCAGTGAGCCAAGATCACACCACTGCGCTCCAGCCTGGTGACAGAGTGAGACTCCGTCTCAGAAAAAAAAAAAAGAAAGAGAAAGCTGACCTAGATCAGTGACAGGACAGAGGAAACTGCCTTGTCTCATTAACTTTCTACTTTGTCATCTGACCCTATGAATCTGAACCCTAGTATAGAAGGACTTGGGTGAGTGCAACCTTTCAGCTCAGCAGCCACAGACTAGCTATATTTTAACTCTCCACAAGGTGGTGCTCTCTTATAATAAGAGTAGTCAAAATTTTGGATTAAGTGCAAGAAACATTCTGTAGCTTGTTTCAGAGACCTTTTTATCATTGGACCAAGTAAGATTTAAGTTTCCTCTAAGTTTAGAGTCTACTTAATTGGAACACTTCTAGTAACATTACCTGTGAGGGTACCGTGAAGCTCAAATAAGATAAAATTAAAAATCCTATACAGGCTAGGCACGGTGGCTCATGCCTATAATCCCAGCACTTTGGGAGGCTGAGGTGGGTGATCACATGAGGGCAGGAGTTGGAGACCAGCCTGGCCAACATGGTGAAACTCTGTCTCTACTAAAAGTGCAAAAATTATCTGGGCGTGGTGGTGGGTGCCTGTAATTCCAGCTACTCGGGAGGCTGAGGTAGGAGAATCCCTTGAACCCAGGAGACGAAGGTTGCAGTGAGCTGAGATCATGCCACTGCACTCTAGCCTGAGCGACAGAGTAAAACCCCTTCTCAAAAAAAAAAAAAAAAGAAAGGCCAGGTGCGGTGGCTCATGCCTGTAATCCCAGCACTTTGGGAGGCTGAGCTGGGTGGATCACAAGGTCAGGAGATCGAGACCATTCTGGCTAACACAGTGAAACCCCATCTCTACTAAAAATACAAAAAAATTAGCCGGGTGTGGTGGCGGGTGCCTGTAGTCCCAGCTACTCAGGAGGCTGAGGCAGGAGAATGGCATGAACCCCGGGAGGGGGAGCTTGCAGTGAGCCAAGATTGCACCACTGCACTCCAGCCTGGGCAACAAAGTGAGACTCGGTCTCAAAAAAAAAAAAAAAAAGGAAAATCCTATACATAGCCGGACATACTGGTATGTGCCTGTGGTCCCAGCAACTCAGAAGGCTGAGGCAGGAGGACCCTTTAGGCCCAGGAATTTAAGGCGGTGATGAGCTATATGACTGTGTCACTGCACTCCAGCCTGGGTGACAAAGTGAGACCCCGTCTCAATAAACAAAAACCTATACAAATACTGGTCCTGTCATTTGGTGTCTCAGAAAGTAGATTTGTAGCAACCTATCTCCTCTTCATTGCATGATTTTTTTCCTGCTGGATATAGGTTTATGTTGCAGTTATTGAATGGAAGTGGCATTTTGTTCACAAGTGCTAGTATCCCTGCACCAGTATATGTTCTTTATTCATTAAACCTACTTATATTTAATATCTACCTTCTGATCATAAATTATCAAAAGAAAGTCTAGGATTTTGAGAGTTTTTGAGAACATTTTCTTCCATTATACACACACACCCCCCACACACACAATTGGTAAGATGGTTGAAAATAAATATTCAGAGTTCCAGGATCTCTGTTGATACTAAGCATCATTCATGGTCACCCTGCTTCCTTATTACAAGAATTGGTTAAGGCCGGGCGTGGTGGCTCACGCCTGTAATCCCAGCACTTTGGGAGGCCGAGGTGGGCGGATCACAAGGTCAGGAGATCGAGACCATGGTGAAACCCCGTCTCTACTAAAAATAGAAAAAATTAGCCGGGCGCAGGGGCGGGCGCCTGTAGTCCCAGCTACTCGGGAGGCTGAGGCAGGAGAATGGCGTGAACCCGGCAGGCGGAGCTTGCAGTGAGCCGAGATTGCGCCACTGCACTCCAGCCTGGGCGACAGAGCGAGACTCCGTCTCAAAAAAAAAAAAAAAAAAAAAAAAAGAATTGGTTATATCTCTTTGTGCTTAATGAAACCTACTCAGATGGGTTGAAGAAAGACCCATCTACATTGAACCCACCATTGTTCTGGTGGTAAACTAACCATGATTCTTCAAAAGCACGGATAACTACAGCACTTATATAGCTATCTATAAACAAAATTTGCATTTTATTCTAATGATTTCCTTTTTATCACTTGACTGTCATTCTCAGGGGAAGGTGCTATCAACCTGGCTTTGGCTCAGAACCGAAGCCAAGATGTGAGAATGAATGGACCCATCGGAGCCGGAAATTCAGTTAGGATGGAGGCAGGATTTCCCATGGCAGGTGGTCCAGGTAAGACCTCCGACTCAATTGTATGACATTTTACTAGTTTCCTTTTTGGCTTATTTGATCATTTGAGCCCTGCAAGATAGGTGGGGGTTCATGGCATACTTACATCTCTATTTGTTGAATCAGGAAAGCTAGACATGAGTCATTCCTGGAGGCTAGGGGTCACAGCATGAAGCATCTTTGCAATCTTTTGGTCTCATGCTTAAAGGTTGATGAACACTGAGCCATGCAGCAAACATTTATTGACTTCTTGTTGTGTGACAGGACCTGTGCTGTTGGAAATAGAAATGAATGAGACATTTTCTACCCTCATTATGTTAATATTAATAGTACAATGGAGAATGTAGCTTTCCAACTCCCACTTTCTCTGAGGCTGAGAATATCTGTAAATTGAATTCTTGTGTGTTTATGTGGATTCTGAAGATGTATGTGGAAGAATATGAGTTTTTACGTGTTTAGAATTTGAGAGTTATAAATTGCCTCCTTTTCTAGTAATCTTGAAATCTCTTCTTCAGAGATTGAACTCAATATTCTGTGAATATCAGAATATTAGAATTGAGCTGACTGTCATTTAAAGCTGAGGAAGCTGTGGAACTCACATAAAGGAAGTGATTTGCCCAGGGTCAAGGAGCAATAAACTAGTATCACAGATCTTCTAACGCCCAGTTTAGTGCTTTTTTCACTGCACTAGTGGCTTTCAAATTTTTTCAGCTGCAGGACCCTTTATTCAAATAAAACAGAAAAGCAGAGCTGCTGTGGTTGAACCTGAGTAAGAACCTGCTTACCCAGTCATTCCCTTCCCACTCTACCACAGTAGCTCTTAGAGAAATGCAGCAGTATAGAGGAGCTCAATTTATAAGGTGCTATTCTTGGCCGGGCACGGTGGCTCACGCCTGTAGTCCCAGCACTTTGGGAGGCCGAGGTGGGTGGATCACCTGAGGTCAGAGTTCAAGACCAGCCTGGCCAAGATGGTGAAACCCCGTATCTACTAAAAATACAAAAATTAGCTAGGTGTGGTGGTAGGTGCCTATAATCCCAGCTACTCAGGAAGCTGAGGCAGGAGAATCACTTGAACCTGGGAGGCAGAGGTTGCAGTGAGCCGAGATTGCACTACCGCACTCCAACCTGGGAAACAGAGTGAGACTCTGTCTCAAAACAAAAAAACATGCTATTCTGAACTGTAACTAATGAATTGATCATAGAATTGAACTAGGTTTTTATTCTGGTACTACCATTTACTGGTTGCCTCAAGCTAGTTACTATACTTCCCCAAGCAATACTTTCTTCACAATAAAATGAAATAATAATACCTACCATCTTTTGAGCTCATGCTTGAAGGTAGAAGGGCCCTGAGCAGTGCAGCAAACATTTCCTAAGTTCTTGTTAGGACTTAGGAAAATATATATGTCAGGACCTGTGCTGTTGGGCTGTTGTGGAATACCATATAATAGGTGTAAAATATCCAGCCTGGTATCGTGTACATAGATGTAGTTCCCCACAGAAGTCTGAGCATTTGGTGTTAAGGTAGCTTTATGAGAAATTATAGACGACACTGTTGCCACTACTGGAAAGACATGGGCCAGAAGCAGAGTGGGAAAAGCCTAGCCAAGTTACATATAGTTAATGAAAGAATGAATAAACCTATAGTTACCATATAGTTACGTATAGTTAATGAAAGAATGAATAAATCAGGAAACTGGGTTCTAGTCTCAACTCTTTTCCAAAGGACTTAATATTTACTGACCCTAGTTGCTTATAAACATCTTTAATTATGTTCTAGAAACAATGCTAGAGATCCCTTCTAGGCTTAAAATGTTAAGACTCCACTTAATTGTTATTAGTACTGTAATTACAAGCTCTCTTAGGCTAGTATCTGGCAGATAGCAAGCATGTTTACTAAGTATCCCTAAGAAGTGCATGTAAATTATAGTGCTTTTTTTTTTTTTTTTTTTTTGAGACAGGGTCAAGTGTTCCTCCTGTCTCAGCCCTTCGGTAGCTGGGACTACACCCGGCTTATTTTTGTTTTGTTTTGTTTTGTTTTTTTGTAGAGACAGGGTTCTGCCATGTTGACCAGGCTGGTTTAACTCCTGGGCTCAAGTGATCTGCCCCCTCAGCCTCCCAAAGTGCTGGGATTACAGACATGAACTGAGCCACCGTACCCAGCCAATTATAGTACTATAGTTGATTATCAACCTAGGAAACTGAGAAGCTTTAGATTGAAATCAGGTTAGATTTGTATTTAATGAAGGACTCAGATTGAGATAATGTGTATGGTATAAAGTTTCAGGAATAATCAATTAGTAATGACCTGTAGTAATAGTAACATTTTAACCCCCAAGATATCTTTCTTTACTGCCAAGCATATTTTAGGATTGCTTTTCTCTGTTGTCTATTGAGACTTGAAGGATGCAAACAAAGTTTAATATTAGGTTAAACAGCTAAATTTTTCTGGGGAAAGAGACCTTAAATCTCTTCTAAAACTATAATAAATAACTTTAGAATTGTGTATCTACAGCAGTTGGTTTTTCAATCATTCTTAGTACTACTTTCTTCTCTTAGCGTGGGGAACAGAAAGTTTCCTAATAAGAGTCTTTTGCAATTAAAACTAAATCCATAGCCTGTTTTTTTTCATAGCCTTATAGAATTCAAAGATTTGTTAGATACCATAGTAGTCATTTAATTCAAGTTTCTCAGCTTCAACACTGTTGATGTTTGGGGCCAATAATTTTTTGCTGTGGGAGACTGTCCTGTGTGTTGTGGGATGTTTAGCATCCGTGGCTTCTACCCACCAGATGCCAGTAGCACCACTACTTCCCTGCAGTTGTGCCACCTAAAAATGTCTCCCGACATTACCAAATGTCCCTTGGGGGACAAAATTTCCCCTAGATGAGAACCTTGGATCTTGTGCAGATTCCCATTTAGTACTGGAATGCATGTTATAGTGTCACTATTGAACATGTAGTCAGCATATACTTGAAATTTTCTGGGATTAGGAAGCTTATTATGGACCAAGAAAACCTTTTTTTCTTTCTTTTTTTTTTTTTTGAGATGGACTCTCGCTCTGTTGCCTAGGCTAGAGTGCAGTGACGCAATCTTGGCTCACTGCAAGCTCCACCTCCTGGGTTCACGCCATTCTCCTGCCTCAGCCTCCCGAGTAGCTAGGACTACAGGCAACTGCCACCACGCCCGGCTGATTTTTTTTTTTTATTTTTAGTAAAGATGAGGTTTTACTGTGTTAGCCGGGATGGTATGGATCTCCTGACCTCTTAATCCGCCTGCCTTGGCCTCCCAAAGTGCTGGGATTATAGGCGTGAGCCACTGCGCCGGCCAAAAACCTGTTTCTTATCTCACGAGAGCTTTCTCTCGCTTTTTTTTTTTTTCTTGAGAAGGAGTCTCACTCTGTCACCCAGGCTGGAGTACAGTGGCATGATCTCAGCTCACTGTAGCCTCCACCTCCTGAGTTCAAGTGATCCTCTCACCTCAGCCTGGAGAGTGACTAGGATTACAGGCGGGTGCCACCACACCCGGCTAATTGGCTAATTTTTATATTTTTAATAGAGATGGGATTTCACCGTGTTGGCCAGACTGGTCTCGAACTCCTGCTCTCAGGTGATCCACCTGCCTAGACCTCACAAAGTGCTGGGATTACAGGTGTGAGCCACCACACCAAGCCCTCATGAGAGCTTTCTTAATTGTCTAACTACCATCTTTAAAAAACCAGGTGCAATTCCTCAGAAACAAATCCAGTTTCAATAGATAAACATTAGCCTAACTGTCCTCTCCAACTACAAAATACCTTAAAATACAACTTTTTTTTTTTTTTTTCGAGACAAAGTCTTGCTCTGTCACCAAAGCTGGAGTATAGTTGTGCGATCTCGGCTTATTGCAAGCTCTGCCTCCCAGGTTCAAGCAATTCTCTGCCTCACCCTCCCTAGCAGCTGGGATTACAGGTGCCCACCACCATGTCTGGCTAATTTTTGTATTTTTAGTAGTTTCACTGTCTTGGCCAGGCTGGTCTCGAACTCCTGACCTCAAGTGATCCACCCGCCTCAGTCTCCCAAAGTGCTGGGATTACAAGCGTGAGCCACCGTGCCCTGCCTATAACACTTAATATGTAGCTGGGCGGCCGGGCACGGTGACTCACGCCTGTAATCCCAGCACTTTGGGAGGCCGAGGCGGGCAGATCATGAGGTCAGGAGATCGAGACCATCCTAGCTAACACGGTGAAACTCTGTCTCTACTAAAAATACAAAAAATTAGCCGGGTGTGGTGGCGGGTGCCTGTATTCCCAGCTGCTTGGGAGACTGAGGCAGGAGAGTGGCGTGAACCCTGGAGGCGGAGCTTGCAGTGAGCCAAGATCAAGCCACTGCACTCCAGCCTGGGTGACAGAGCAAGACTCCGTGTCCAAAAAAAAAAAAAATGTAGCTGGGCTTGGAAGCAGAGGGGTGGGGAAAGAAAGTAGAGGAACTCCCTAGGGCCAAAAAAAAAAAAAAAAGTCAAAGGTGAATATTTAAACAGCAGTAAACAAATGAGATTCTGCAGGGTCTAAAGCATTTGGGTTTTAATGGCCGGGAAGGGATAAAAAATAAAGCCTTGGGTCAACATGAAGAAGCAAGTTAGAATTCAAAATTCCTCATGAAACCAGAATTTTCAGTGAAAGATAGATTAGGAAAATGTCACCCTCTGGCATAGGGAAATTAATGGGAAATTAATAGGAAATTTGTCTGTGTTTGCTGGGGCTGTAGACATGAGGTGGGAAAATGGGTGTTGTGGAATTGTCTTCTCTACCCTCTTGTATTTTGGACATTTAATATGTTAGTGAATACCCATTAACAGGCTAAGTCATTAACATTAGGTGGGTCTAGACTGGTGATAACTGTTGAAGCTGTGGAGGGGCATATTCTCAACCCTAGTCATTGCAGACTTCTAGTTAAAACCTGATATAAATGAGCTTATATTCTGAATTTATACAATTTAGGATTAGACTCGCTCCCTCCAGAATTTTAGGTAATAGGAATATCAAAGTATTAACAATTACAAGAATCATAAGAAAACAAGACACTATTAAAACATAAGGAGAGATGGGGGAACAGAACTTACAGAAATTAAAAAATAAAGTGAATAACTTATTCAGCAAATTAGAAATAGCTGGATTGAAAGGTGAATTTGAATAAATCACTTAGGATGCAGCAGAGAAAAAGAGATGGAAATATGAAAGAGGTCAAGAGACAAGAAGGATAAAATGATAAGGTTTAACATGTTTGAAAAGAGTTCCTGAATAAGATAAAGAAATTGAGGAGGGATGACAGTCAGAGAATGGCTAAAATTTTTCCAGAATGGATGAAAGACATAAGTCCTCAGATTCAGAAGCCCAGTAATCCTGAGCACTACAAAATAAAAATAAATCTACATCTAGACACAATATTGTAAAACTTCAGGGCCGGGCGCGGTGGCTCAAGCCTGTAATCCCAGCACTTTGGGAGGCTGAGATGGGGGGATCACAAGGTCAGGAGATCGAGACCATCCCGGCTAACCCGGTGAAACTCCGTCTCTACTAAAAAATACAAAAAACTAGCCAGGCGAGGTGGCGGGCGCCTGTAGTCCCACTACTCGGGAGGCTGAGGCAGGAGAATGGCGTGAACCCGAAAGGCGGAGCTTGCAGTGAGCTGAGATTCGGCCACTGCACTCCAGCCTGGGCGACAGAGTGAGACTCGTCTCAAAAACAAAACAAAACAAAAAAAACTTCAGAACATTGAAAAACAGAATGCTAAAAGCAACCCAAAAGAAAAGACCTATTATTTGCAAAGGAAAGACTATCAGCTTTCCTTGATTTCTCAACAGCAGCATTGGAGGCCAGGAAACATTGGAATAATTTTTTCAAAGTGCTGAGAAAATAATTGACCGCCTAGAATTTTAAACATAGCTATACTATCAAGAGTAGTATGAAATAAAGAGCTTTTCAAAGAGACTAAGAGAATTTACCATTAACAGACCCTTGCTAATTGAACTGCTCAAGGATGTACTTCAGGAAGAAGAAAATTGAACCTAAGATGGAAGAAATAAGATCTAAGAAGGAATGGTGAGCTAAATAATTGATAAGCATGGGGTAAATCTAAATAAGCCTTGACTTATTTAGTAATAATGATGATCATATATTGTCTTTAAACTTTAAGTGAGATATGTCTGTTGACATTTTAAAGATACCAGTAAAATAATGTGAATGGAATATATAACTTCTAAACTAGTAGTAGAGGATTAAAGAGGAAGACCATGATAAAAAAAAATTAATCCAGTAATATTCAGGAAAAATAGGAAGACAGCACAGAAAAAAAGGGTAAATAGAAATCATAAAATGACAAAATAAATAAAATTATACTAGTAATTAACAAGGTAAATGGATTATGAACACTGATAAAAAGGAAATGATTAATCAGAGTAGTATTCTCAGGTTTACCTATGTGCTGTTACAGGAAACACATAAAATATAAGGACTCAGAAGGTTCAAAGTTAGAAAGATAGAAAGATTAACAAGGTGACTATTAACCAAGAAAAGTATAAGAATAGTTTTATCAGATAAAACAGACATTAAAATAAAAAGCATCACTGAAGGTAAATAGGGCCACAATATAATGTAAAAGGAAAAATTCACCAGGAAGTTGCTAAACTCTTATGTACTTAACAACCTAGCCTCAAAACACTTAAGAATTGCATGTAAATAGCAAACCTTAGGGGAGATTTAACACACCTCTGTGAGTAATTGATGGCCAAGTTTGTAAAAAATTAGGATAAAGGAAAGCTTGAATAACAATATACCTTTTATATAATGGACATACATAGAAACCATGCAGTCAGCCGGGCATGGTAGCTCACGCCTATAATCCCAGCACTTTGGGAGGTCGACGCAGGCAGATCACGAGGTCAGGAGTTCAAGACAAGCCTGGCCAACATAGTGAAACCCCGTCTCTACTAAAAATACCAAAATTAGCCAGGCATGGTGGCGTGTGCCTATAGTCCCAACTACTTGGGAGGCTGAGGCAGGAGAATCGCTTGAACTTGGTAGGTGGAGGTTGTGGTGAGCCAAAATCGCACCACTGCTGTCCAGCCTGGGCAACAGAATGAGACTCCATCTCGAAGAAAAAACAAAAAAAAATAAAAGTGCAGTCATAATTCAAGAATTCTTAATATTCCCAAGCATAAATGGAAAATTTGTACAGACTGACCAGGGATTATTCCAAGAGCAAGTTTCAGTAAATACCACATATTAATATCACACAGATCCTGTTCTCTAACCGCAGTGCTGTTAGGTCAAGTCAGTGGCAAAAAAAAAAAACGCAACCAAAATATCCCATATTTTTGGAAATGTGGTAATGCATTATAAATACTTAGTGATTTAAAAAAGCAATCCTGATGGAAATTAGACAATATTTAGAATGGAATTATGAGAATAATATATACTGAAATTTGTGAGATGTGGCCAATACAACACTTGGAAGAAATTTTAAGCCTTTAGAAATTGGTATTAATGAAGAAAGAACACCAACTGAAAATTAACAAACTAAGTGTCTGACTTAAGAATTGAGCAGAGCAGTAAGTTATGAGGGAAGTTATACAGATAAGAACAGAGATAAGTAAAATATGAATCAAAAAAACAATGGAACAGCAAAACCAAAAGATTCTCCTGCCTCAGCCTCTTGAGTAGCTGGGATTACAGGCGCCCGCCACCTTGCCCGGCTAATTTTTGTATTTTTAGTAGAAATGGGGGTTTCACCATGTTGACCAGGCTGATCTCGTACCCCTGACCTCAAGTGATCCACCTGCCTCAGCCTCCCAAAGTGCTGGGATTACAGGCATGAGCCACCATCCCTGGCCCAAAAGATGTTTCTTTGAAAGGACAGCTAAAACTTATGAATATGGTAAGACCACCAAAGAAGAAAAGAGGGCACAAACAATGTAAAGAATGAAAAAAGTACAAATTTTAAAAGGTGAATATTATAGTATATGAGTTATGTATCATTTTTTTTAAAAGAATGGAAAAGATATTCCACAGTTAACTTTATACTAATAAATTTTAGTGTTGGCAAAATTATAATTTAATAAAAATTGACTTTTAATAAGGCATTGAAAACTTGAAAAGTCTATAACCATTTAAGAAATTGAAATAAAAATCTGTTTCCCTGTAAATCAATTAGTATGACCTATAGGCCCAGATGGTTTTACAGGAAAGTTTTATCAAACATTTAAAGAACAGATACACAGAGCACAGAAAAAGAAGAAAGATGCTTTCCCAGTCATTTTGAGGTTATTTTCACCTCGATGCCAAAAATCAAAGATGTCACAAAATCTGCCCTTCAAGCTAAATGTCATCATTTTCATTTTAGAATTTTTCATTGTTCTCTTATTCATACCTCAACATTCCTAAAAGTGTGCTTTGGCCTACTTAGTCCTGCAAGATGCTCCATGACAGAGAATTCTGTAGCCAAGGAAAGGAAAAGAGAATAAGTATAGGTGGTTATCACTTTTTTTCTTGAAGACAGGCTCTTACCCTGTTGCCTAGGCTGGAGAGCAGTGGCATGATCATAGCTCACTGCAGCCTCAAACTCCTGGGCTCAAGTGATCCTCCTGCCTCAGTGTCCTAAATAGCTAGGAATCCAGGCGCTTGCCACCACACTGGCTGATTTTTTTTATTTTTTGTAGAGATGGGATCTTGCTATGTTGCCCAGGCTGGTCTCAAACTCCTGGCCTCAAGCAGTCCTCCCACCTTGGCCTCCACAAGCTCTGGGATTACAGGCATGAGCTACCATGCCTGGCCTGTTCTCAGGAGCATGGATGATAAATTCTGAAAAGTTTAGCAGTATCAGAAATTTTCAGATGTGGAGAAAGAGGAGTTCTCAAACTGCTAGTTTGAGTATAAATTGGTATAACCAACTTTTGAGAGCAGTTTACCAATACCTAGTAAACTTAAAGATGCTTAGACTTTAAAACCTAGCAATTCTAAGTATATAGTGTAAAAACACTCTCATATATCCACAAGAATTCATGACAAATACACAACATTGCAAAATTATAAGAATAAAGGAAAAATAAAACCTTAGTATTCATCAGCAGAAGGGTGGATATATGGTTCTATACGATGGAGCCCTTGTAACAGTCAAGAGAGATGTGAATCTCCAAAAATAACATTAAGTGAAAAAGGAAGCCGATGAAGAATGCATATAGTAAGATGCCATTTATACAAAGATTAAAAGCATACAAAAAATGCTGTTTACCTACAGAAAAATTGCAGTTTACCTACAGATACAGAAAAGGTCAATAAACATGCACAGAACTGTTAACCCCAACTGCAGTAACAGGGAGGAGGTGGAATGGAAGGAGTAGGGGGCTTCTGCTGTATCTACATATATATCTGAAGGAGATAAGAGCAAATTTTTTAAATTTAAAAAAGGTAGATGATGGGTGTAGAAACTTCCAGGCCGGGTGCAGTAGCTCACGCCTGTGGTCCCAGCACTTTGGGAGGGCTGGGCTGGAGGATCGCTTGAGCCCAGGAATTCGAGACCAGCCTAGGCAACATAGCGACCCCATCTCTACAAAATATAGAACAATTAGCTGGACACAGTGGTGTGTGCCTGTGGTCCCAGTGACATGTGCCCATGGTCCCAGCTACTTGGGAGGCTGACTCGGAAGGATCACTTGGGCCCGGGAAGTCGAGGTGGCAGTGAGCTGTGATTGTGCCACTTGGCAGACTGGGCAACAGCTTGACCTGTCAAAAAAAAAAACAAATTTTCCATATCTTTTCATATTCTTGAAATAACTCATTAAAAAACAAAAATTGTGCAAATTCCAGTACTCTATTCTAGGGATCTTTTTTCTAGGAATAATAAGGATGAACAACCCTGCCACTGTTATGATACCCCCGGGTGGAAATGTGTCATCTTCCATGATGGCACCAGGCCACAATCCAGAGCTGCAGCCCAGGACTCCTCGCCCTGCTTCTCAGTCAGGTAATGACTTCCAATCTTTGAGGATGAAGAGTCTGAAACTTTCTGCACAGATCATTACAAAATTCAGTTATCTCTGATGCTGAATTTCTAATTTCGAAACTCACACTGTCACCTTCTTTACAAAATATGACCTGATTTCTTCAAGCTAAATGTCGTTATTTTCTTCTCAGAATTTCTCATTGTTTTCTTATCAGTTATACCCTAACTTTTCTAAAAGCGTGCCTTGGCCTGCGTAGTCCTGCAAGATGCTCATTACATAGAATTCTGTAGTCAAGTAAATTTGGTAAATGCATCATTCTTTACCCTCCCTCCTGGAGATTCAAAAGTCACATATTGGAGGCACTGAAAGCCCTACAGTGAAGAAACCCATCTAAGTTTGTTAGGTTCATTGTTTCCCAAACCTAAGTGTTTTGTTTTCTTATAACGCTAATTAACATAGTTCTCCAGAATATGATTTGGTAAATACTGCTCTCCATGTTTTACATTTTGCTTTTAATGTCCACTGCTGACCAAGCTCTTTTTAAGGCAGAATTCATCATCTTGGTATGTTGCTTCACACATAGAAGGTATTCACAAGCATTTATTTTATCAAATAGTAGCAGCAGATTTTACTCTGTGTATCCAGAATTACAAAGGCCACTGCTCTAGGATCTAGATTGCAGTAGGTTAATTATTGCTTTGTTGACTATCTTTAAACAGATGCAATGGATCCACTCCTCTCTGGGCTCCATATACAGCAGCAAAGTCATCCCTCAGGATCTTTAGCTCCCCCACACCACCCAATGCAGCCTGTCTCTGTGAATAGACAAATGAACCCAGCTAATTTTCCCCAGCTGCAGCAGCAGCAGCAGCAGCAGCAACAACAACAACAACAGCAGCAGCAGCAGCAGCAGCAACAGCAGCAACAACAGTTGCAGGCAAGACCCCCACAGCAACATCAGCAACAACAGCCACAGGGAATTCGACCCCAGTTTACTTCCCCAACTCAGGTGCCTGTTCCTCCAGGCTGGAACCAGCTGCCTTCTGGAGCCCTTCAACCTCCTCCAGCCCAGGGTTCTCTGGGCACAATGACTGCAAACCAAGGGTGGAAGAAGGCTCCCTTGCCTGGCCCAATGCAACAGCAACTCCAGGCAAGACCATCCTTAGCTACGGTACAGACGCCTTCCCACCCTCCCCCTCCATATCCCTTTGGCAGCCAGCAAGCCTCACAAGCCCACACAAACTTTCCTCAGATGAGCAACCCAGGCCAGTTCACAGCTCCTCAGATGAAGAGTTTGCAGGGAGGGCCCTCTAGGGTCCCAACTCCCCTGCAGCAGGCCCACCTCACCAACAAGTCTCCTGCCTCCTCACCCTCCTCCTTCCAGCAGGGATCCCCTGCATCCTCCCCAACGGTTAACCAAACTCAGCAGCAGATGGGACCAAGGCCACCTCAAAATAACCCACTTCCCCAGGGATTTCAGCAGCCTGTCAGCTCTCCGGGTCGGAATCCTATGGTTCAACAGGGAAATGTGCCACCTAACTTCATGGTGATGCAGCAGCAACCACCAAACCAGGGGCCACAGAGTTTACATCCAGGCCTAGGAGGTGAGGAACACTGTAGCTATTTGTGTTGGTAAATTTGCTGGAGCTAGATCTTAGTAGAACTTCAGTTTTTAGAGTTAATGGAGGGAGTGAAATAAGGATGTAATTATTTGGTTTTGTGGATATGGTGGTGACACTTGATATAACTTAGTTAACTTGATACATTATGCAGCATCTTACTAGTTAAATTTAAGCTAGCTCTCTGAACTGAAATTCAGGTAAAAGTCAACGTAGAGATGTTCATTTTGTTTTTCAAATTATTTTTGCTTGATCTTTTACTAGTAAATTAAAATGTCCAGAAGAAAAATGCATTTTGTTAACAATTTAAACTTCTGAGTTGCTGAAAAATTAAGATTATGCAATAGAGCAGAAATAAAAAGAACAGGGTCTCATTGAAGAAAAGGCCCTTTTAGTCACCAATTTTTATAATCCTAGTTAATAAAATAGTAAGCATGGTACTTGTTAAGTTTGATTAAAGTATTAAAGGGGAATAAGTTCAGAAATCATTGACTTTTATAGTTTTATAATGCCAATGCCTGCTCCTTAGAGAGGGAATTCCACCAGTTATACCTAAAGGAGATTTATTTATTTATTTTGTAAGGTGCCTCTTGTATGAAGAAAAAGCAATGGAGCTTAATGTGTGAGAGGTAAAACGATTACAGTAAAACTTATCCATCTCCATGTTTATTATTTATTCTTATTAATCATTGATCTAGTGCACATGAATGTGCTTGGAGCTTTTCAGTAAGGTATAGAGTATCAGTAATACTGTCATCTGATAAACATACCCCCCACCAAAAGACACCCATTGCCTATCCAGAAAAAAAGTCCTTGCATCTTTAGTGCAACATAGCAAAGGCATGTTCCCATGGTTTCTGGTGAAGTTAAGTTGCTCATCAGCCTTTCACTCTCTTGTAATTAATTTTGCTGACATGCAGGCTCTAATATTTGAATCGTAAGAAGTTCTTAGAAAAGGCCGGGCGCGGTGGCTCACGCCTGTAATCCCAGCACTTTGGGAGGCCGAGGCAGGCGGATCACAAGGTCAGGAGATCGAGACCATCCTGGCTAAAACGGTGAAACCCCGTCTCTACTACAAATACAAAAAAATTAGCCGGGCGCGGTGGCGGGCGCCTGTAGTCCCAGCTACTCGGGAGGCTGAGGCAGGAGAATGGCAGGAACCTGGGAGGCAGAGCTTGCAGTGAGCCGAGATCGCGCCACTGCACTCCAGCCTGGGGGACAGAGCGAGACTCCGTCTCAAAAAAAAAAAAAAAAAAAAAGTTCTTAGAAAATGCAAGAATGTTTCAGCTCCAAATTTCACTGTTCTGGGAATCTAGCCCCGGATCAGTGGAAGCTGGGTAGTCCCTCCTGCAAATGTGATTACTGATATAATTACAGTGGGACCATGCAAGTGGGACTTGTCACTGTTAAAGAAAGGACAAATGCATATTTGTCTACAAAGAGTTTTTCAGGACATTGAAAATTTGGCCCTTAAAAAAATAAATGGCTGGGCGCAGCGGCTCATGCCTGTAATCCCAGCACTTTGGGAGGCCGAGGCGGGTGAATCACCTGAGGTCAGGAGTTCGAGACCAGCCTAGCCAACATGGTGAAACCCCATCTCGACTAAAAATACAAAAATTAGCCGGGTGTGGTGGTGCACACCTATAATCCCAGCTACTCGGGAGGCTGGGGCAGGGAGAATTGCTTGCACCTGGGAGGAGGAGGTTGCAGTGAGCCGAGATTGTGCCACCACACTCCAGCCTGGGCAACAGAGCGAGACTCTGCCTCAAAAAATAAAAATAAAAGTAAATAAATAAATGAATGAATATAATAAATTTTTAAGTGAGTTTAGGTCTTGATGCTTTCATAGAGCAGATGATATGCTCACCTAGGTGATCTGGCCACATCAAGGCCTGTGTTGTAAATGATAAGTGGGTTCTGAGATTCTCGTTATTACAAATTTTCTAAAATTAGCCCTTCCAAAAAGGAACTGATACTTGAGAAAGATTCCATTAGAGTATGGTTTTTGGTACCAAAGCTGTCAGAATCACAGCAAACCTTATGAGAGGAAAGCATAATGATTTAATATAGCATCACTTTGAAGCTCCCATGAACTGTTTCCAATCTGTCTCTTCCAAAGAGACAAGCGCAATATTGGGGGGAAATTTTCTGCAAAGGAGATTGTCATCAGTTTCCCTCAAAGGAAAAACAATCACCAATCTATCCTTAATATCAGGACCCATCTCTTTGTTTTATACTATTTCACATCAATTTGTTTGAAATGAGAGAATTTAGCATATTCCTTTGGTGCCTGTGTTAAAATATGTAAAGTTTTGGGGTCCATTGTTAATTACAGAGAAAAGTGAGCCCTCAAACCTTGCTGTGGCGTGGCCTCAGATCACATTTAGGGAGCAGATTGCCATCTTTTCCTTGGCATGTTCTAAGTGTAAATTTTTTAGTATTTATTTTTCATTTTGACAATGCCTCATATAAGAGATTGTGTTGATTTTTTTAACCATCTTTCCCAACCTTATTATTAAAGATCCTACCAGTGTGACAGAGAGAGCTAAGCCAGTGGAGACTTCATGCAGCTCATCCTTCCTTATTCATTCCATATCTAAGCAAGAGTATAAATTTGCTAGGTAACTGCCTTACTCATTGTTTTCTATTAAGGAATGCCTAAACGCCTCCCACCTGGCTTCTCAGCAGGACAGGCCAATCCGAATTTTATGCAAGGTCAGGTGCCTTCGACCACAGCAACCACCCCTGGGAATTCAGGAGCCCCTCAGCTGCAAGCAAATCAAAATGTTCAGCATGCAGGTTTGTTTTCTGTGATTTGTTCAGCCAGCATTTATTAAGCATTGTGTGGTAGACTTGATAGACAACAGGAGTATACAGATAAATAGTAAGTCTTGGTCTCTCCCCTTAATTTCAAGCCCAAAATAATTATTCTTTCAGGGCAGTAACTTTTGTCAATATATCAAAAGTCGGTAAAATGTCACAGGAACTCAGAAACATCTAAAAGGAGATGGAACTTGAGTTAGAGCAGGAATCAGCAGTTTGTTTTTTTTTTTCTCTGAAGGGGCAGATAGTAAATATTTTTGGCTTTTCAGGTTATATAGTCTCTTGTTGGAGCTACTCAACTTTGTTATGATACCACAGAAAGTAGCCATAGACAATACATAAACAAACGAGCATGGCAGCATTCCAAGCACTTGTTTATTTACAAACCAGCAGAGGGCCATAGTTTGCTGACCCCTGAGTTAGAGCTTGCTCAGGTAGTAAAAGGGAAAAAGGCATTTCTGGCAAATGAGAACCACATACACAAAGGCATGGAGGCATGTTTGGACAACTGCAACTTTTTACATTTCTACATGATACATGTTAAGCTTTGTTTATGCTTAGTGTCTGAATTCTGGTTTACAGTGTGATATTTTTCAAACTTCTTCAGTTCAGATTTAATACCAACAGTGTACTACAAAAAGAAGAAATTTTGGAGAGGAAATAAGATACAGGGGAATGGCTAAAAAGTATTTGCAAAGCAGTAATGTATAAGCTCAAACTTCATGTTTCCGGTTGCTTAAGGACCACATGACCCTTTCTTGTTGAAGCAGTTTGGACTGAGGTAGTGCAACTAGTTTCTGAATTCTCATCCCCACTGGAGTTAATTTAGTAATGTGACTCCAACTTTAATTGTAAATCACTAAGGAATGAGACAAAAATCTGACTTTTACAAAAAAAGTCCACACTATTTCTGGCAGGGAAACGGAAGGGTAGTGCAAACTGCTTAAATTTCCCTATCTGCTAAAGCAAAACTTCATTCCTGAGTTACATGAATTCTTGTTTTTTTTTGTTTGTTTGTTTTGTTTTGTTTTTTGAGATGGAGACTCGCTCTGTCGCCGAGGTTGGAGTGCAGTGGCACGATCTCAGTTCACTGCAGCCTCCACCTCCCGGGTTCAGGCAATTCTCTGCCTCAGCCTCCCGAGTAGCTGGGATTACAGGCACTGGCCACCACGCCTGGCTAATTTTTGTATTTTTAGTAGAGACGGGATTTCACCATGTTGGCCAGGCTGGTCTTGAACTCCTGACCTCATGATCCACCCACCTCGGCCTCCCAGAGTGCTGGGATTACAGGTATGAGCCACCGTCTGGCGAATTCATTTTTTTTATAGAAAGTTTTAAAACAGGCAGGGTGCGGTGGCTCACGCCTATAATCCCAGCACTTTGAGAGGCTGAGGCAGGCGGATCACTTGAGATCGTAAGTTTGAGACCATCCTGGCCAACGTGGTGAAACCCTGTCTCTACTAAAAATACAAAAAAATTAGCCAGGCGTGGTAGTGCACACTTGTAATCCCAGCTACTTAAGAGGCTGAGATGGAGGATCGCTTGAACCTGGGAGGCAGAGGTTGCAGTGAGCTGAGATCACGCCACTGCACTCCAGCCTGGGCAACAGAGAGAGACTCCATCTAAAAAAAAAAGTAAGTTTTAAAACAATGACAAAATCATTTCTCATTGTTGCACCCTATCACAGCTATTTTGTGTTTTTATATAGTACCTTCCACGTGTACATTTTTTTGTTTGTTTTCTTTTGTTTTTGGTTTTTGGTTTTGTTTTTGTTTTTTGAGATGGAGTTTTGCTCTTGTGCCCAAGCTGAAGTGCAATGGTGCAGTCTCGGCTCACTGCAGCCTCTGCCTCCCAGGTTCAAGCGTTTTTCTGTTTCAGCTTCCCAAGTAGCTGGGATTACATGCCCCACTAATTTTTTAATTTTTAGTAGAGATGGGGTGTCACCATGTTGGCCAGGCTAGTCTAGAACTCCTGACCTCAGGTGATCCACCCACCTCGGCCTTCTAAAGTGCTGGGATTACAGGCCACTGTGCCTGGCCCACATGTATGTGTTTTAATTTCCCCATCCTATCTAAAGTAGCTCTACTCCTGTCTCTTACTTTCTCTTCTCTTACCCTACTTTCTCTTGTTAGCTTTTACCGCTTCCTGAAAAAATACTTGTCTGTTTGTTAATTGTGTCTCTTGCCAGTTAGACTGTAGGCTCCAAGGATGCAGGGATTTGGTCTGTCTTATTTATTGATGTTACCTCAGCACCAAAGTGCCTTCCACATATTAGGTACTTAATGAATAATTGTCAGTTGAGTGAATATACACAGTATATTTAGTGTATACAAGCATATACAGTGGTCATGGAGTTCCACTTCAAGTTTATAAGGCTGGTTTAGAAAATCTTCCTTGGAGTTCAGGAAAAGTCTGGATAGTGTGAACAAGGTAGTTTGTCCCCTGCCTTCATAGTTGGAGCATGGACTGGCTTCATAACTTCATTATAGGGAACTTTCTAGTCCCCATTTAAAGATGAAAAATAAGGCCAAGTGTGGTGGCTCATGCCTGTAATCCCAGCACTTTGGGAGGCCGAGGCGGGTGGATCACCTGAGGTCAGGAGTTCGAGACCAGCCTGACCAACATGGTGAAACCCTGTCTCTACTAAAAATACAAAAGTTAGCCGGGCGTGCTGTTGTGCACCTGTAGTTTCAGCTACTGGGGAGGCTGAGGCATGAAAATCACTTGAACCCAGGAGGTGGAGGTTGCAATGAGCTGAGGTTGCACCAGAGCGAGATTGTGTCTCAAAAACAAAACAACAGAAAAAGTGAAAAATAAAAGGGATAAAATAAACTACAAAGTTATGCAATTAAACGGGGAGATAATGCAAGTAGCTATAGGAAAATCCCAAAGACCCAGTAAATAAATAAGCACTACAGCAAGGCGGGTAGCAACTTTTGTCTAAATTGGAAATAGCTGAGAAGACTAGGACATGTGCCACATGATTCACCAGGGACTGTGCAGGATTTGCAGCTTCCAGATGGGTCATCTAGTCAGTTGGCTCCCACCAGAGGCTCAGCTTCCAGATCAAGATTAACTACTTTTTACCACATCAGGGCAGAGGAAACCTGTCCTTGGTGTTCTTTTCTTTGAAGTGCAGCATCCAGATATCACACACATAGCCTTTGAGAGTCATTATTACTACAGTTTTCCAAGAAGCATTTTTAAATGTCCTCATCATTGTTGAGGTTTTCCTAAGAGGACACTTCACATTCTTTGTTTCTCTGGCTCATTTATAGCAGAGTTATTTCACTAGCCTATAGTGCTTTTTAAATTTAATTTAATTTAACTTTTGAGACAGGGTTTCTCTCTGTCACCAGGCTGGAGTGCAATGGCGTGATCTTTGCTCACTTCGACCTCCACCTCCCAGGCTCAAGCAATTTGCCTACCTCAGCCTCCCAAAGTGCTGGAATTATAGGCATGAACCACCCGAGCCCCGCCACTACAAGTCATTTTAAAACAATGAGATGCTGCCTTTCTCATTATTTAATCTGAAAGAAAGTAAACTTTCTTAATCTTTGATATGTTAAATCTTTAAGATACCATATGGGAATATAGAAACTTTCTCCTTCTCTATTATATGGTCATTGGGAATGTAAGCATTTATCCCACAGCCACATCTTCATAGTTTAGAAAACTCACAGGAAATATGTCAACAGCACATTTATGTTGGTCAGTGGATATGTGGGTGATGGATGTCTTTCTGAGTAATGTAACTTGAGTATCTTAATACCAATAAGATAAAAATATTTCTGAAACTATGACTTTTTTTTTTTTAAGGTGGTCAAGGAGCTGGTCCTCCTCAAAACCAGATGCAGGTGTCCCACGGGCCACCAAATATGATGCAGCCCAGCCTCATGGGAATTCATGGCAACATGAACAATCAGCAGGCTGGTAGTTCTGGGGTTCCTCAAGTGAACCTCAGCAACATGCAAGGCCAGCCCCAGCAGGGCCCACCATCTCAACTGATGGGCATGCACCAGCAGATTGTGCCCTCCCAGGGCCAGATGGTCCAGCAACAAGGAACCTTGAACCCTCAGAACCCTATGATCCTTTCAAGGGCCCAGCTTATGCCACAGGGCCAGATGATGGTGAACCCTCCGAGCCAAAATCTTGGGCCCTCGCCCCAAAGGATGACCCCACCCAAGCAGATGCTTTCCCAGCAGGGCCCACAAATGATGGCGCCACATAACCAGATGATGGGGCCTCAGGGACAGGTTTTGCTCCAGCAGAACCCAATGATAGAGCAGATCATGACCAATCAAATGCAGGGGAATAAGCAGCAGTTTAACACTCAGAACCAATCCAGTGTCATGCCGGGACCAGCCCAGATAATGAGGGGACCAACTCCGAACATGCAAGGAAATATGGTGCAGTTTACGGGACAGATGTCAGGACAGTTGTTGCCCCAGCAAGGGCCTGTGAACAACAGTCCATCTCAGGTTATGGGGATTCAGGGGCAGGTCCTGCGGCCACCAGGGCCCAGCCCACACATGGCCCAGCAGCATGGTGATCCTGCTACTACGGCAAATAATGATGTCAGTTTGTCTCAGATGATGCCTGATGTTAGCATGCAACAAACCAACATGGTTCCCCCTCATGTACAGGCCATGCAGGGAAACAGTGCCTCGGGAAACCACTTCTCAGGCCATGGGATGTCTTTCAATGCGCCTTTCAGTGGAGCTCCCAATGGAAATCAGATGTCCTGTGGTCAAAATCCAGGCTTCCCAGTCAATAAGGATGTCACGCTAACGAGCCCATTGTTGGTCAACTTATTGCAGAGTGATATCTCTGCAGGCCATTTTGGGGTAAACAATAAGCAAAATAATACCAACGCAAATAAACCGAAGAAGAAGAAACCCCCTCGGAAGAAGAAAAACAGTCAGCAAGATCTAAAGTAGGTTGTGATGGTTTTGCCTCAAATTTTATTCATTTGTTTTCTATGTGGATAACTTTTTTTGATGGAAAATTTTACATAATATAAAACTAGAATAGTATAATGAAATCCCCCTGCTTCAGCAATTATCAACTCATAGCTTATCTTGCCTTCGTCTGTACTCTCTTCCATTACCCTCTTGAGTATTTCAAAGCAAATTCACTTGGTAAATACTTCAGTGTGTGTCTCTAAAAGATAAGGACAGTTTTTAATATTCCCGCACAATATTGTTAGCACACCTAGAAAACTAATACTTCCTTAGTACTCTCATATCTGGTGTTCAAACTTCCCTGATTATCTCAAAATTTTTTCTTACAATTTGTTCAAATAAGGATCCAAACAAGATTCATATGTTGCAATTGGCTGGTATATCTCTTAATTCTACAGTGTCAGGGGGGTTTTGGCAATCAGAGCCTGAAAAGTAACCAGTGCTTCCATATGGTAACTCCACAAAGCACTGACTTCAGGCCTATGATGGCTATTGGGGAACCAGAGAGGCCAAATGTGTTTTGGAAATTAAAACTACTGCTGTCTCTCAAATAGAAATGGTTTTTTTGCACAGGTGCCTTTCCTTTAAAGGCTCTTTATCATCCCTAGAAGCTTAAAACCCCACGCTAAGATGATTGGACCTTTTAAATCAGTTACCCTTTCAGTAAACGTTCTCCAGGTGAGTTATATTGCAAGATCATAGCAGGAAAGGCAATTAACAATTTATATTTCATTTCCTGAAGCTAAGTATTAATTTGTGTTTCTGGGTTTGATAAAATGTTTCCAGAAGGAATATTCATTGAGCTATATTTTGTGCCTTTAATCATAAAACTAAAATTTAGAGACATTTATTATGAGGAAATAATGGCTAATGAATGTAAAACAGGTTAATTGAAACAAATTGTTAGAATTATAGAAAAAGAATCAAGAAACTTTATTTCAACAAGCTTAAATGTTCAAAATTAAACCAACTACCTTTATCCCAGCCTTCCCACAATATTCTTTGTACTGTGTTATATCATGCTCACTTGCTGCTTCTTGAATCTTATACTTTAAAAGCTTATCATGGTATATTATTAATAGTAACATATTTTTCTGAATTCAAACATAATTATCTAATTTTTCTGATAGCTCTTTCTCAGTTAAATTCTTTACTAGTATCAATCTGTGGGAATAATTATTTAATAAATATTTTATTCTCTCGATAGTCTGGGAGTAAAATTGCAAGGTTATTCAGTTGCCTCTAGTGTGCATTTTTTGCCATCTTCACCAGCCCTTAGGGAAATTGCTTACTTAGGTCTACAAATTGTGAAAGCGACCTTATACAGCATCAGGACTCCTAGGAAAGGGAGACAGTGGGTTTAGAGGAAAAGTACCTGCTTCCAGCTCTACCACTAGTTCACTGTGAAATCTTGGGCCTGTTTCACACACCTTTTTGGGCCTTTGTTTTCTCATTCATAACATGAGGGGGCAGGCGGGGCATGGTGGCTCACGCCTGTAATCCCAGCACTTTGGGAGGCCGAGACGGGCAGATCACGAGGTCAGGAGATCGAGACCATCCTGGCTAACCCAGTGAAACCCCGTCTCTACTAAAAAAAACACAAAAAAACTAGCCGGGCGAGGTGGCAGGCGCCTGTAGTCCCAGCTACTTGGAAGGCTGAGGCAGGAGAATGGCGTGAAGCCAGGAGGCAGAGCTTGCAGTAAGCTGAGATCGCACCACTGCACTCCAGCCTAGGCCACAGAGCGAGACTCCGTCTCAAAAAAAAAAAAAAACATGAGGGGGCTGGACCAGATATTTGAGATTTCTTAGCTCTACAATTTTCTGAAAGTAAGGGTTACCACTGAATCTTTGCCTGTAATTTAAAGTGAGAGAAGTTTTACAAGGAGCACATTGTTACGGGGGTCTGGATGTGCTAAAGATCTGCTTCAGGTTCTAAATTTCCATGTGCTAGGGGGCTTTTAAAATGGATTTTGGTAGCTTATGAAACTGTACACAGTAGAGTGAGACAAAACACTACCTAAAAGTGGGTGAACAAAATCAGGGCAAAGGGAAACTAAAGATAGAAAAGAAAAGTACAATTAGTGTGAGATTACAAACAAAATGAGGCCCATGATCTGTCTTGTTCTTTGAGAATGTGGATGTTAGTAGCTACATTTTCTTCATTTTTTTCTTCCCCACTGAAAATTTTAAGCTACACCCAGGTAAAAGTGAAGGCATCTCAAAGCCAATAGAGATGTCTGCACATTCTGCAGCAAAATTTTTGTTGTGGTGGTCTCAATCTTTATTTGTTCTCTGAACACCATTTCCATCAGCCAACCTATACACCCTTTTGCAAGGTGTTATGAATTGAGCCCCCACTGTTATATCCACAAAAAAGAAACAATCAGACCCTGTAGTTGAATTTGATCGCTACATTGGAGATAGTGTGGTTTCACAGGAATAATATCTTATAACATTGATAGCCCTATGATCAAGTCTTAAAAACATCTAAGGAATGGGTGATTACATGAAAATTATTGCATCAGGAATTTGTGGAAAGCATTTTGAGTAAATACAGTGCTGTTAGATTAAGTGGATTTTAACATTTAATGAAATTGCCAGATTATTTTTATGCCAATATTTAATGTTTTATCCACACTAGAGAGAGATGAATAATGGTAATACAAACATTTTAGTTCTTCAGAAATAGAGGAAGGGTTAAGCTAGTTTTGTGTATTTTCTATGCAACTTATTCTAAAATATGTTACTTTTTTTTTTTTTTTAAGCACCCCAGATACTCGCCCAGCTGGTCTGGAAGAGGCTGATCAGCCACCATTGCCTGGAGAACAAGGAATTAACTTGGATAACTCAGGCCCTAAACTGCCAGAATTTTCAAACCGGCCACCAGGTGATAAAATGTTAGCTAGATTATACACTTATCACATGTGCATGTGGCATTACAAGGCTTCATTGTCTTCAAGGAAACAATAGTATTTTATCTGCTAACTAGTCTACTTCAGTGATTTAATGTGTCTCGCCTTGGTATTGAGTAAAAATTTCAGATATAACTTTTGAAGGCACATACACACATTCTATTCAAATTTGTCTTTGTTATTTTAAGTCCTCATAAAATTGGACTGAAATGGGGTTGAGCACGATGGCTCATCCACCTGTAATCCCAGCACGTTGGGAGGCCAAGGTGAGCAGATTGCTTGAGCCCAAGTGTTCAAGACCAGCCTGGGCAACATGGTGAAATTTTGTCTCTACAAAAATTTTTTTAAAATTAGCTGGGTATGGTGACACACACCTACAGTCCCAACTACTCAGGAGGCTGAGGTGGGAGTATCACCTGAGCCCAGGAAATTGAAGTTGCAGTGAGCCATGATCATGCCACTGCACTCCAGCCTGGGCTACAGGGGTGAGACCCTGTCTCAAAAAAAAAAAAAAAAACCCTGAAATGTGAAGTGCCTCTTTATTCTTGTCAATGTCAAGGTTCTAGTTGGCATCAGAACAGGATAAGATTAAATGGAGAGATGATTTCACTCTAATCCTGCTTACCTGCCTTTCCTGCAGCGTTTCTTCCTGGGGCTTTTTCAAAGCAGGGAACTACCAGGGTTTAAAACAAGGTGATCTTTTTTATAGAAGTTTCATTATTGAGTCTTTAAAATATAAAAAAAGATATAAAGAAATAAAAGAGACACCCATTTTTCTGCCACGTAGGTTAATAATTTATAATAAATAGGACCAATATTGGAAGCCCCCTTTGTTGTACCCTCTCTGATTATAACATAATACTATCCTTTAAATGTTGAAAAATTATGTCAACAATGGAAAAGCTCCTAAAACTAATTCATTCAAACATGGATATTATAGAACCAAAGCCAGCTGCCACAATATCTCTAAACCTAGTTATCTTGGCCTGAGCAATGACTTGTAACTTTATTCCCCTATGACACGGTTGAGAATGCACAACCCTTCACACTTAGGCTACTCTCTCCTGTATGTACAGAGGGTATGTTTTGTTTCTTCCTCACTAGTTATTTCAGCTCCTTTTTGGCATGAAAATGAGAGTGACATTATTTTAGGAATAAACTTTAATCTACCCCTGATTTATGTATTTTAAAAGTGAATCCAAACAAAAAGCTAAATCCATCATTATATCAATATTTTGTGTTATTTATTACAAATTGTTTGGGCATATCACACTTCCCATCAGTGAGATGCAGCGGCATAGCTGAGACTGGGTGGTCATCAGTCTTTGGGGAATATGTCCAGAAGGCATTGAGAACAGGAACATGCCTTCTTGCCTCAGACACATCTGAACTCTTCTATATTATATGAATCCCAGGGTCTTTGTATACATTTATTGCCTTCTTTCTGCAAACTGGGGACCTGCAGGCTGAATTTGGCCTATAATGGGTTTGAGTTGCTATGCAGTGTCTTAAACAAAAGTCTGAATTTAAATGCCTTTAAAGAGGGCATCTGCTCTGCAGTTTGGCATTGTTGACAGGACTCTTGCTATCTTATACCAGTCCACTTCTATTCTCTACTACCTGCCTGACCCCTAAAGGCATAGGAGTTTGCATTCGCTGAGTAATAAATTTGGTTTGTGATTGTGTTATGGGCACTGTGTGTGTCCTGGCTTTCCCTCTTCACCATTCTGTCACATCAACCCCAATCTGTCTTATCATTAGTGCCTTTTGGACTGCTGCCTCCAGCTTCTAGACTCTGTAGCAGCCATGCCCTTAACTGTTACCTTTGAGAGGCTGCTGTATTGTCTATGCTGTCCTCTTTGGTATTTACTGTCTGGTGGGCTGATTTTAAAGATAAAAGGCATCCATGTCATAGCCCTGACATCAACAGGCTTTTGCAGAAATTATGATTTTCTTAATGTGGGAACCCCAGACTGAATGTGAAAAATAGGAACCTGCTATATTTGACTATATAGTCTAAAGGACAATTGAACCATAGAAATGCCATATGTTATTGGCTTTATAAAGGTCAAGAAGGTACTCGGGCCTAAAATAAAAAAGGATTTTTAAAAAAAAATCTTCAAAACTGGATTCTACACATTGTATTTGTTGATACCATGGAAATCTTTGGCCAGAAGACATTAATTAGCTATTGAGTACTGAGTCTGACCCACAAAATTTGGTAGCTGCTCTATGAAAATGTTGAGTCAGCATTTCTTTTGACCGCCAGAGCCAATTGCTCTTATTCCTACACCTTCTTAAAACCTCCCCAATGTACTCTTCATGCAACAATGGAATAAATCTAGTTTGTGGAACTGGAATTGTATCCCACATGTGCACAGCTGTATGCCCACTTTTTCCCACAGAACTACCGTTATTCTTGGTTTGCGTATCTTTTTTTTTTTTTTTGAAATGGAATTTTGCTCTTGTTGCCCAGGCTGGAGTGCAATGGCGCAATCTTGGCTCACCACAACCTCTGCCTCCCGGGTTCAAGCGATTCTCCTGCCTCAGCCTCCCAAGTAGCTGGGATTACAGGCATGCGCTACTATGCCCAGCTAATTTTGTATTTTTAGTAGAGACGGGGTTTCACCATGTTGGTCAGGCTGGTCTCGAACTCCTAACCTCAGGTGATCTGCCCGCCTCGGCCTCCCAAAGTGCTGGGATTACAGGCATGAGCCACCGCGCCTGGCCAGTTTGTGTAACTTTTTATCTTTTCTGATTGTAAGGTTTTGGTTCTAAAATGCCAAGTAAAATCTTCACAAAAAAGAGAATAATTTGAGATGTTGCCCTCTGCATATCTAGAAGACATTGTCCTTCAGGGTTCTTTTTCCAGAATTATTTTTTATTCCTGAGGGCTATGCTTCCGCCTTCCTTATACTCCAACTGTGGATTCATGGAAAATATTTCTCCAAATAGAGATTTGCATGTAAGAAAGTTAAGTGCAAATTAATATCCATAAAAACTTCAGTGCCCTAATTTTATTTTCAATGTGTATATCAGCTTCCTTTAACTCCTACTGTTTATTAAACTGATTTACATCTGAAGGGCAATTTTAATTCAGTTGGTTTCCCCCAAAGGATTAATCCTGAAGGATGCGGCATAGTGTATGGAGCCAATGAATTGGAATAATTTTAAATTTCTCTTTCTTAAGGAACTGAATTCTAGAATTTTATATTTTACTTCTGTTGAAAGAATAAAAAGGCTGTCTTCAATGCTGTTATTTTCAATAAAACCACATCTTTAAAAAAATTATTCCTATGCTAACAGAAGAAGTGAATCCTAAATGCTTTACTTCATTCACAAGTACATTGAAATATTGATTATGACTACATGAGATCTGAATCTTGGGTAGACAGGCACTTGCTGTTGATGGAGTTTTTCTCATTTCATCTGAATGTTTGGCTGGTATAGACACAGCCATTTTCAGTGCATAGCACAGAAAATCAGGCTCTTAGTACAGTCATGGCTCATTCAGACCCTACACACCAAGGAGCTCCAGGTTTTTTGATGCTTTGCTTTTTGCTTCCTTAAGCACTGTGCCCCTTTTGCTTATGTCAAGTAATGAGGGGCTGCCCCCTGCCCCAGGAGTGGGCATGCCTGAGCTGTTTGTGCATAGTCTGTGCCACCTAGATGAGTATTGCTTGGCTATACTCTAAAGGTAGCAACATTTTCTTGCTGAAAAATCTAACTTCCCTGATTTGGGGGGCTTGTTTTAGGTTATCCTTCTCAACCAGTTGAACAGAGGCCACTTCAGCAGATGCCTCCTCAACTCATGCAGCATGTGGCACCCCCACCACAGCCACCACAGCAGCAGCCACAGCCACAACTGCCTCAGCAGCAGCAGCCACCACCTCCCAGTCAGCCACAGTCTCAGCAGCAGCAGCAGCAGCAGCAGCAGCAACAAATGATGATGATGCTCATGATGCAGCAGGATCCCAAATCAGTTAGGCTTCCAGTCTCTCAAAGTGTCCATCCTCCAAGGGCCCCCCTGAACCCCGACTCCCAGAGAATGCCCATGCAACAGAGTGGCAGTGTGCCTGTCATGGTCAGTCTGCAAGGACCTGCCTCCGTGCCACCATCACCTGATAAACAAAGAATGCCAATGCCTGTGAATACTCCTTTGGGAAGCAATTCAAGGAAAATGGTCTATCAGGAGAGCCCGCAGAATCCTTCCAGCTCGCCACTGGCGGAGATGGCCTCGCTCCCTGAAGCAAGTGGCAGTGAAGCACCATCTGTCCCAGGAGGCCCAAACAACATGCCTTCACATGTAGTACTTCCCCAGAATCAGTTAATGATGACAGGGCCAAAACCTGGACCATCGCCCCTTTCAGCAACTCAAGGTGCAACTCCCCAGCAACCCCCTGTAAATTCTCTGCCCAGCTCTCATGGCCACCACTTTCCAAATGTGGCCGCGCCAACCCAGACATCTAGGCCCAAAACACCAAACAGAGCCAGCCCCAGACCCTATTATCCTCAGACACCCAACAACCGCCCTCCCAGCACAGAACCTTCAGAAATCAGTCTGTCACCAGAAAGACTCAATGCTTCCATAGCAGGACTCTTCCCTCCACAGATTAATATTCCTTTACCTCCTAGGCCAAATTTAAACAGGGGCTTTGATCAACAAGGCCTAAATCCAACAACTTTGAAGGCCATCGGGCAAGCACCTTCAAATCTTACCATGAATCCTTCCAATTTTGCTGCCCCACAAACTCACAAATTAGATTCTGTGGTAGTGAATTCTGGAAAGCAGTCTAATTCTGGAGCAACAAAACGGGCAAGTCCAAGCAACAGTCGCAGGTCTAGTCCTGGGGCCAGTAGGAAAACCACTCCAAGCCCCGGGAGGCAAAATTCAAAAGCCCCTAAACTTACTCTGGCCTCTCAGACAAATGCAGCCCTGTTGCAGAATGTGGAGTTGCCGAGAAATGTATTGGTCAGTCCCGCTCCTCTGGCCAATCCCCCTGTACCTGGGAGCTTTCCTAACAACAGTGGGCTGAATCTTCAGAATCCTACTGTGTCTGTGGCTGCAGTTGGGGGTGTTGTTGAGGATAACAAGGAGAGCTTGAATGTGCCTCAGGACAGTGATTGCCAGAATTCCCAGGGTAGGAAGGAACAGGTAAACATTGAACTAAAAGCAGTCCCTGCCCAAGAAGTTAAAATGGTTGTCCCTGAAGATCAATCCAAAAAGGATGGGCAGCCTTCGGATCCTAACAAACTTCCCAGTGTCGAAGAGAACAAAAATTTGGTGTCTCCTGCTATGAGGGAAGCACCAACATCGTTAAGTCAACTTCTTGACAACTCTGGAGCTCCCAATGTGACGATTAAACCCCCTGGGCTTACAGATCTGGAAGTAACACCTCCAGTAGTTTCTGGGGAGGACCTCAAAAAAGCATCTGTCATTCCCACACTGCAGGATCTGTCTTCTTCTAAAGAACCCTCTAATTCCCTAAACTTACCTCACAGTAATGAGCCGTGTTCAACCCTTGGGCATCCCGAATTGAGTGAGGTCAGTTCTAACGTTGCACCAAGCATCCCTCCAGTAATGTCAAGACCTGTTAGCTCTTCCTCCATTTCCACTCCTTTGCCCCCAAATCAAATAACTGTATTTGTCACTTCCAATCCCATCACAACTTCAGCTAATACATCAGCAGCTTTGCCAACTCACTTGCAGTCTGCATTGATGTCAACAGTTGTCACAATGCCCAATGTGGGTAGCAAGGTTATGGTTTCTGAGGGACAGTCAGCTGCTCAGTCTAATGCCCGGCCTCAGTTCATTACACCTGTCTTTATCAATTCATCCTCAATAATTCAGGTTATGAAAGGATCACAGCCAAGCACAATTCCTGCAGCCCCACTGACAACCAACTCTGGCCTGATGCCGCCCTCTGTTGCAGTTGTTGGCCCTTTACACATACCTCAGAACATAAAGTTTTCTTCTGCTCCTGTACCGCCTAATGCTCCCTCCAGTAGTCCTGCTCCAAACATCCAGACAGGTCGACCTTTGGTCCTTAGCTCACGAGCCACCCCTGTTCAGCTTCCTTCCCCTCCTTGTACGTCTTCTCCAGTAGTCCCTCCTCATCCCCCTGTCCAGCAAGTGAAAGAATTGAATCCAGATGAGGCTAGCCCTCAGGTGAACACCTCAGCAGATCAGAACACTCTTCCCTCTTCACAGTCAACCACAATGGTTTCTCCCCTTTTGACCAATAGTCCAGGGTCCTCTGTCAACCGGCGAAGCCCAGTCTCGTCTAGTAAGGGCAAAGGAAAAGTGGACAAAATTGGCCAAATTTTGTTGACCAAGGCGTGTAAGAAAGTTACAGGCTCTCTTGAGAAAGGGGAAGAACAATATGGTGCAGATGGAGAGACTGAAGGCCAAGGGCTAGACACCACAGCTCCGGGGCTCGTGGGAACAGAGCAGTTACCCACAGAGCTGGACAGTAAAACCCCAACGCCCCCAGCACCCACTCTGCTAAAAATGACCTCTAGCCCCGTGGGCCCGGGCACTGCCTCAGCAGGACCCAGCTTACCTGGCGGTGCTCTCCCCACCAGTGTACGCTCGATAGTAACCACTCTGGTACCCTCCGAGCTCATCTCTGCCGTAACGACCACAAAAAGCAATCATGGTGGCATAGCATCTGAGCCACTTGCGGGTGGCCTAGTGGAGGAGAAGGTGGGATCCCATCCAGAACTTCTACCCAGCATAGGTATGTACTTGGGGCTTCATCATCTCTTTGTGTCAGTTTTTTGATGACCTAATCCCACAAGAGAAAGCATGACTCGTTTTTTACTTGGAGGAGAGTGGGCTAAATGGAAGTAGTTTTATTTATTGAAAGTACGTTGGAAAATATGCTTTTAAATCCCATGTTAAGTTTGCATTCATTAAAGAGAGCTAAGGGCCGGGTGTGGTGGCTCATGCCTGTAATCCCAACACTTTGGGAGGCCGAGGCGGGCGGATCACTTGAGGTCAGGAGTTCAAGACCAGCCTGGCCAACATGGTGAAACTCCATCTCTACTAAAAATACAAAAATTAGCCAGGCATGATGGCACACACCTGTAATCCCAGCTACTCAGGAGGCTGAGGCAGGAGAATCGCTTGAACCTGGGAGCAGAGGTTGCAGTGAGCCGAGATCACGCCACTGTACTCCAGCCTGGGCAATAGAGCGAGACTCTGTCTCAAAAAAAACAAAGAGAGCTAAGGCTCTCAAAACAAAGAGCTCCTGAAATAATGACACCTTTCATTTATATAAAAGTTTTTCAATTTACAAGGAAGCATTTTTACATATGTTGTCTTGCATCATCTTTATACCAACCATATCAGATATTCTTAATCCCATTGTATGGGTGAGAAGACTGAAGCTCAAAGAAGTTCAGTGTTTGTTCAGAGTCTATACTGTGAACCTCCCATTTAACACTGTACCTTACGTGTGAACAGCAGCTTCTGCAGATTCTCTTTACCAGGGTGAAGATTTGCTCATGACTTTCAGAACAATGGGTCCTCATTCTCATTGTACTCTATCTCAGGAACCATTCTTTTTTTGTCTGGGCTACTCTAGAGGAGAGCTGGAAGAAAACTGGGTTTCATGATAGTGGACACGGCAGAAACAAAGTGGTCAAGAGCCTGTAGGCTTGGGTTGGTATTATAACACCAGCATTTACCAGCTCTGTGGACTTGGGCAAGTTACCTGACCACTCCAGACTTTGGTTTCCTCCTTTGTAATATGGAACAATAATAGTTGTAAGAATTCAATAAGGTAGTACATATAACATTCTTAGCACAGAACCTAGCATATATTCAATAAGTGGTAAAAATTGTTATTCCCAGTTTTTTTTTTATGTAATCTCTTTGTTGATTGGTGCATTCCATTTGTGTGTATCTAGTTCAGGCTATTTCCTATGTACTGTTAAAATGGGCTAATGATGGAAGCATAGGTGTCCTTACAACCGCCCCTCCTTCCCTTCTTCCCTTCCCCTACATGATCCTCCTCCTGTGAGGCTTAAGTGAAGAAGCTCTATTTCCTCAGAGTGGAGTCAGTCACACACTGCTAGAGCTGAGAAAGACCTTTGCAATATCCTAGGCCAGCTAATTAAGTGCCTATCTTATTTATGCAGCTAAAATGCTTCGAGTGCCTACCACTGAGTGGTAAGCACCCAGGTGGAGAGGCAGAAAGAACACAAGCTTCGGGGTAAGATCAGAGTTCAAATTCTAGCCCACTGGTTACCAGTTACAGTTGATACATTCCTTAACCTCTCCTAAGCCATGTACTTCACTTGTAAAATGGAGATTGTACATTCTACCTCCCAGAATTTAGGATTCTGAGAGAGGACTCAATGAGAAAATTTGTCAAGTGGCCAACACACTGCCTCACACCGAGCTCTGGAAAGGTTATTTCCCCTTCTCTCTGCCTCTTCACCTCAGTGTTAGAGATATGGGGGCAGGATAAAGGCCTTCAAGGAGTTTGCTGCTCTTATAGGAGACAGTCT
This sequence comes from Macaca thibetana thibetana, assembly GCF_024542745.1. Lineage (NCBI taxonomy): Eukaryota > Metazoa > Chordata > Mammalia > Primates > Cercopithecidae > Macaca > Macaca thibetana. The sequence continues at coordinate 65,223,479 of NC_065587.1, forward strand.
TCACAAGACTGGGTGCTTATTCTATCTTGTTCTAGTTCTGTTGGTGTAGATGAACCTTAATAATTAAAAGGGAACCTGCTGTAAATTAAGTATATCCTTCACTATTAATTAAATATTTCCACTTCTCCTTTCAGGAGACTTTTCCCTCTGGTATCAAGAGAAAAATGATGAAGTAATTAGAAATTTTTTTTATCTGGATCATATATTATACTAGAGAAATATGTGAGCCTTGAGGAGATGAACCACACTTGGAAAAAGTTCTCAATTTTAGTTAAGAATACTCACTTTGCTTATAAGTGATTATTTCTATTCTTTTTCAAGGGACTTCTGTGCTTTTACTTTGAAAATGTGAGAAATTGGCCAGGCGCAGTGGCTTATGCCTATAATCTCAGCATGTTGAGAGGCTGAGGCAGGTGGATCACTTGAGCCCAGGAGTTTGAGACCATCCCGGGCAACAAGGCAAAACCCTATCTCTACAAAAATATATATATATAAATTAGCCGGGCATGGTGGCATGCACCTGTGGTCCCAGCTACTCAGAAGGCTGAGGCGGGAGGATTGCTTGAACCCACGAGGCGGAGGTTGTGGTGAGCCGAGATCCTGCCATTGTGCTACAGCCTGGGCGACAGAGCAAGTCTGTCTCAGAAGAAAAAGAAAAGGAAATTTGAGAAATGAACACTAAAGTTAAAAGTAGAAGTTAAGATACAGTTTTAAGGTTTATCAGATGAGCATCCAAAATAAATTCTTATACATAAATGCCTAATTTACTGCTTTAATAAGCAGGGAGAGAAATATACAAAATTCACAGTTTCCACAAGAGAGTAAAACGTATTGTCGCAGAGTTTATCTAGGATTTTAGACTGAGGTGTCAAGATGTGACTGTGGCATATCCACGCCATAATCTTTACTGTATCTTCCAGGATGGTTCCCTTCTAGAGTGCATTATGTATTTTATTCCATTCCTTAAGGGCCTAAGTTCTCTATGTCCTTTGAAGCCTGATTCTGATGTTTCTCCCTTTAATGTGCCTCCAGATTTCTCAACCTAGAATTGCTAACCCTTGCTTTGGACTTTTGTAGTATTTTATACTTTGTGACTCCTTCATATGACATCAGAGTGCACTCAAGTGCACCACATGTATGTATCTTATCTTTAATACTAGACTGAGTTCCTGATGTGCAAGAGGATGTAGTTTGGTCTCTCAGGGTACCTGGCACAGTGTCTTGCCCCTAGTAAGTTCTTTGCAACTATTTGTTAGATAAGTAAATAACATATGAAATTTATTTATTTATTATGTATGAATTGAATGCCTGCTTTATGCCCATCACTTTTGCTGAGTGCTGTAGAAAAGTACAAAACTATGTGACCATTTCCACTCTCATGGAGTATAGTCTTTAGGGAGTAAGACTAGATTTTTTAAATGCTGAGGGGAATGTATAATTGTACCTCTATGGTTTGGGTTGCCTACTAAGGTATGCTTTGGGACTTTTTCGAGTAGTGTTCAGAACCTGACCCCAAGAAGCAGAAAATATGAGTGCTGTGTTCTTATAGCCATCTCCTTCCCTTATTATTATACATACCAAAAGGAAAAGCTTATACCCCTAAATGGTAGTCATTGGTACTGAGTGTTATGGTAATTAATTTTTTTAGTAAGTCTTAAAATGTACTTGTAATTTCGAGGCCAATTTTGAGTACTGCCCTCTAAGAGTATATTGTTTCAGCAGTTACTTAGCCCTTGATTAGGTTAATGCTTTCTTTTTGTTTAGAAAAGAAAGTAAAAGGTCTGTAATTTTTTTTTCCTTGCCTTAGCCCCGTCGCAGAATTTAGTCTCAAAGGAAACTTCAACCACAGCACTGCAGGCCTCTGTTGCCAGACCAGGTAAGGTGTACTTTGGAAAAACATCTTGGAGTGGGATGGGTTACATGTGAAGGAACTACTGCTGTCCTCAGCATCATGTGTTCTTATGCCAGGAAGTAGCTGGAACTATTTTATCTGTTTGTTTCAGAGCAGACTTTGGTTGAGCAGCAGAGCTTGTGCAGTTCTACTTGAGATTATTTTCCCCCTGACCAGCTTGCTCTCTTATGCATTCATAGTCTCGCTAAGGAACTCAAGAAGGGCATCTCTGTGCCCATTGTCTGCCACCCAGCCATGGGTTTCTGTTGCAGAGTTTTCCCTGTTCTATGACCCTGGCACCCATGGTTGGCAGCTGAATAACTGGCATATGGTGACTTACGGGGCTGGCAAGCATTAATGCACTTTGTAATTTTATTATCATGACAGTAGTGGAGTCTTGTTCATAGAGTCTCTGCCACAATGTGGTAGCCATTCCTCCAGGGAGGCAGAGTCATTTCAGTCATCTCTGGGTGGCATTAAGTTTCTCCCTGTGACCGATATATTGTAAATAGCACAAGGGATGATAGTTCTGGAAGTAGGAGCCCATGGTAATCTGACAAATAACTGCTGTGGGATCAGGGTCAGCTCAGAATACATGAGGATGATGGCAGTAACAGCCCTTGGTTTGCCTTTACACACTGGAGGCAGATGAATATCAGATATGGTACAGTTTAGTCTCGCCTGATTCTTTGTCACTGTAGATCACTGAGGAGTTAAAAAAAAAAAAAAAAAAAAAAGGTCTGACTGGTTCCCACAGAGGTAAGAATCTGTTGAAACTACAATTCACATACTTGACAAAGTAAGAAAAAAAAAATAGTAGCCATGCTTAATTTTGTGAATCTGAGCCAATAAAAGTAAGGTATAGTTTGTGATTATTTTAAAACCTACTTCAGAATGCTACATCCTATGTGATGGATAGGACTTTCTACTGCGCACTCTGAATAAAATCAGGCCTCTGAAAGTAGTGTGCGAGCAAAAAACATTTCAGTCACCCAGAGTCTTTTTTTTTTTTGAGACAGAGTCTTGCTTTGTCATCCAGGCTGGAGTGCAGTGGTGCGATCTCTGCTCACTGCAAGCTCTGCCTCCTGGGTTCACACCATTCTCCTGCCTCAGCCTCCCGAGTAGCTGGGACTACAGGTGCCTGCCACCACGCCTGGCTAATTTTTTGTATATTTAGTAGAGACGGGGTTTCATCATGTTAGCCAGGATGGTCTTGATCTCATGACCTCGTGATCCACCTGCCTTAGCCTCCCCAAGTGCTGGGATTACAGGTGTGAGCTACGGCACCCGGCCCAGCCACCCAGATGCTTTCTTTGTTGCCATTGCCCACATGATACCTGACATCATGTTGATATTTGAGAAGGGTAGGAATGGAGCACATTATTTAAAGGAGGGGTCATACAGCAAAACTCATTTTTGGTAAGAAAAGGAGTAACTATAAAGAGAAAGGGAATTCCATTTCCTGCCCCAACCCTACTCTAGAAAATAGGATTTACCATATCATTTTTCCCCCCTTCTCACAGTAATTGGCTGAAGAATCCTGTTCCATTTTGAAGTTTGGTATAAATGAATCTCCTTATACTTAACATCCCTCAGAGCCACTGATTACCTTCATCGAACTTTCTTGATCTCTACTTATGAATCAGCAGTGATAGTGTTAAGATTCTCAAAAGCATCAAACTTTCTTGTTTTAAAAGAGGAACCTAGGCCAGGCGCGGTGGCTCACGCTTGTAATCCCAACACTTTGGGAGGCCGAGGCGGTCAGATCACCTGAGGTTGGGAGTTCGAGATCACCCTGACCAACATGGAGAAACCCCGTCTCTACTAAAAATAGAAAATTAGCTGGGTATGGTAGTGTGTGCCTACAGGTACACATGGCTGTAATCCCAGCTACTCTGGAGGCTGAGGCAGGAGAATCGCTTGAACCTGGGATGCAGAGGTTGTGGTGAGCCGGAGATTGAACCATTGAACTCTAGCCTGGGCAACAAGAGCAAAACTCTGTCTCAAAAAAAAGAGCAAACTAGGCTGGGTGTGATGACTCATGCCTGTAACCCCAGTGCTTTAGGAGGCTGAGACGGGGGGAATGATTGAGCCCCAGGGGTTCAAGATCACCCTGGGCAACGTAGCAAAACGCCATCTCTACAAAAAATTTTTAAAAATTAGTTGGGCTTGGCATGCATGCTACTTGGGAGGCCGAGGTAGGAGGATCATCTGACCCCAAGGAGTCCAGTTGAGGCTGCAGTGAGCTGTGATCCCACTGCACTCTAGCCTGGGAGACAGAGTGAGACCGTCCCCCCAAAAATAAAAACAGGCCAGGTGCGGTGGCTCATGCCTGTAATCTCAGCACTTTGGGAGGCCGAGGCGGGCGGATCACTTGAGGCCAGTTCAAGACAAGACTGGCCAACATGTCTAAACCCTGTTTCTACTAAAAATACAAAAATTAGTTGGGCGTGGTAGTGTGTGCCTGTAGTCCCAGCTACTTGGGAGGCTGAGGCAGGAGAATTGCTTGAACCCTGGAGGTGGGGGTTGCAGTGAGCACCACTGTACCCCAGCCTGGGGGACAGAGTGAGACCCTGTCTCAAAAAAATAAAATAACAGTAGGAGCACCTCTTTTGACTTGAGTCGTTTTCACTTTTGAGCACACATTACCTGAGTTTATATCTTCCAGCCAGGCCAGCAAAGTAGCAGAGACTCAGTGAATTGGTGTCTATTTCTTGTGGATGGGTTTTCAGGCTTTGTGGGTACAAATACAGGAGGCTAAACAGCAATGAGAAGCAAAGATTCCCTTCCCTTTTTTTTTTTTTTTTAAGACGAAGTCTTGCTCTGTCACCAGACTGGAGTGCAGTGGCGTGATCTTGGCTCACTGCAATCCCCGCCTCCTGGATTCAAGCAATTCCTTTGCCTCAGCGTCCCATTAAAGATTCCCTTCTACTAGCACCTTGCATTAAAGGCAGAGTAGTCCAACCTCCTTACATGGAAGGCTGCATCAACCTGATCTTCATAGCAATAATAATAGCTAATAAGATTGAGTTATGACTAAGTGTCAGTTGCCATACTAAAATTTCTACATGCATTATTTCATCTTCTTAACTTTGAAGTGAGTAATGTGGTTATTCCCATTTTTTAGATAAGGCACTGAGCACAGAGATGTCAGGTAATTTACCCAAGGTTACATGGCTAATAAGCATTGAAGCCAAAATTTTGAACCAGGCACTCTTAACTTCACTGCCTTTAAGGTTACCATGTAATTAGTAGAGTAGGTTAGACATATACACTGAGTAATGAGGTGCTGAATTCCCTCAATGGGGGAACAGGTGTAGGGCTATGGGAGGCCAGAGGCAAGATAGATCACCACTCTCTGGTACATCAGGGAAGGCTTTTGGAAAAGATGGAACTACCTAAAGGCACATAATAGCGAAAGCAAATGTTTTTCTGCTGGTGCTGAGGAAGAAGTGCCTGGCAAACCCAGAGTGTGCTCATTGATGCAAAACGCTGTGAGACGAATTACTGAGATTTTCCTTGCTTGGAGGGCATTGCTGGGAGGTTGAGAAAGAAAGGAATAGAATGGGGTCTAAAGGCAATATCTGAAAGCAAAGCACTATGCCCTCTAACACTCAGTGAGGAAGTCCTTTTGAGAAGAATGCATCCTTAATAGATATTCAAGACATATTTGAAGATTGCTTTTTTTAAAAAATGCCAAGAAGGTGGAGATGTTTTAAAATGAAAACAGTCTCTTCCACATGAGAGGAAGAGACTTATTTTGCTAACCTGGTTGTAACTGGATGAGATACAAACGAGGAAGGGTGAACTTAGTTCTATTAATCCAAACAGGTTATTTCACAGTGTGGCGTAGAAATAAAAATAGACCAAGTGTCTTATGTCTCAAACAAACCAAGTTGTATCTGTGCCAGCTTTGTCTCCATACCATGTAGGGTGAGAATCCTTCTGGGCACAGGGACACTTTAGCCTAAATAGGGCATTGAGAATTCTTGTAGACTCCTAGCTTCTCTCCGTGGCAGCTCCCACATTTCATTTCTATCCTTTACATTTTTTTACAGAGCTGGAGGTAAATGCTGGCATAGTCTCTGGACAAAGGTAAGATGATCATTTCTGCAGACGTAGCATGAACACAGCATAAGCCTCTTTGAAAGGTATCAGGTTTCTCAGTCTTTAAACCTCTCTTCACCTTGTCCTTTTCCTTCACTCTCACGCCAGTCTGTTTTTACTGCTAACGTAGAGAGATGTCTTGAGTCCTAATCCCTCAGAGGTAACATTTCTCTTAATAAAACTTGGAGGCTAAGTTTCTACCTTTTATGGTTGTTTTCAAAGCTGAATGAGGTAACACGTTCAGCACTCAGCATAATGAGGAAATAGTAAATGTTCAATATATGGGAGCTGTTGTTACCATTGATATTAATAATAGTCCTTGCAACTGTCTTCTAAAGAACAGTTGTTTGACCCTCAAGGCGAAAGAAGGAGAAAGCCAGGCAGGATCTGACCTAAAACCTGTGCTTTTTTCTGTTACACTGTGCTGCTCCACATAACCCTACAAAATGAAATACATCTATGGCTTCAACTTCATTAGCTCTATGGAGAGGAATATTACCGTTTTCCAAAAGTCATGGCTTTTTTTGGAGGCAGTCTTGCTCTGTCGCCCAGGCTGGTGTGCAGTGGCACGATCTTGGTGCACCACCACGCCCAGCTAATTTTTGTATTTTTAGTAGAGACGGGGTTTCACCATGTTGGCCAGGCTGGTCTTGAACTCCTGACCTCAAGTGATCCACCCGTCTCAGCCTCTGGGATTACAGGCGTGAGCCACCATGCCCAGCCTTGCCTCTTTTAGTGTAGGAATGCACTGGATAATATTTTAAAGAACTTCTCATAATTGTACAGCAACTTCATAAAACACTTTCACAATATTTTTTTCATTTAATCTTAATATCATCCCTGTGAGGAGGTTAATAGCCACCATTTATTTGAATGTTGTTCCATGCCATGCATCCTTAATAGTTTGAGCTACAAGCGCCCTAGATGTATTATCTCATCTAGTTTTCACAGTATCTATTAGGAAAGTAAATTCTGTCTTATAGATGAGGAATCTAAAGCTCAGAAAGGTTAACTAAATTCCCCAAGGTCACAGAGTTAGTAAATGGTGAAGGTTAGATTCAAACCCAAGCCTTCTGACTTCAGAGCCCTGACATTTAACCTATGTATTGCAGCAGACAAGATGGGATTTATAGATCAAGAGTCTAGAACAAGGCTGGGCGCAGTGGCTCACGCCTGTAATCCCAGCACTTTGGGAGGCCGAGGCGGGCGGATCATTTGAGGTCAGGAGTTTGATACCAACCTGGCCAACGTGGTAAGACCCCGTCTCTACTAAAACTACAAAAATTAGCCAGGCATGGTGACGCATGCCTATAATCCCAGCTGCTTGGGAGGCTGAGGCAGGAGAGTAACTTGAACCTGGGAGGCGGAGGTTGCAGTGAGCCGAGATCATGCCACTGTACTGCAGCCTGGGCGACAGAGTGAGATTCTGTCTAAAAAAAGAGAGAAAAGAAAAAAGAGTCTAGAATGGCCGGGCTCGGTGGCTCACACCTGTACTCCCAACACTCTGGGAGGCCAAGGTAGGCAGATGGCTTGAACCCAGGAGTTTGAGACCAGCGTGGGCAACATAGTGAAACCCTGTCTATACAAAAAATTAGCTGGGCATAGTGGTACGCGCCTGTAGTCCCAGCTACTTGGGAGGCTGAGGTGGGAGGATCACCTGAGCCCAGGGAAGTCGAGGTTGCAGTGAGCCGTAGTCCTGCCCACTGCACTCCAACATGAGCAACAGAGTAAGACTCTATCTTAAAAAAAAAAAAAAAAAAAAAAAGAGTCTAGAACATAGAGCATTAAATAGCATAGTCAATAAATGCATAGCTAAGACTTGACCCTTGTTCATCTCATTCCAAATTCATTGCTACTCCTACTATACCACTCTGCCTGTCTGGTTTTATTTGGATTGGGCTAATGTTTGAATTCATCTGCATTTCTCAAACATGCACCAGCAATTTGTCTAGAGAAAGAAGCTAATTAGACCAAAAATGCCTTTGGGGTATTTGTTTCCAGCGATACCTGAGCATTGACCATAAAAAACAGGAGAGTCTTGCTGTGGCTTTTGTTTTGCCAGGAGAAAGAGGCACTTTCATTAGGAACCATCTAGCCAGGTACAGTGGCTCATGCTTGTAACCCCAGCATTTTGGGAGGCCAAGGAGGGAGGATTGGTTGAGCTCAGGAGTTGCCCAGCCTGGGCAACATAGGGAGACCCTGTCTCTACGAAAAATTAATAAAAAATTAATAAAAAATTAGCTGGTTATGGTGGCACTTGCCTGTAGTCCCAGCTACTCAGGAGGCTAAGGTGGGAGGATCACTTGAGCCTGGGAGGTCAAGGCTGCAATGAGCCATGATTGCACTACCCACACTCCAGTCTGGGGAACAGAGTGACATCCTGCCTCAAAAAAAACAAAAAAATTCGGCTGGGCATGGTGGCTTATGCCTATAATCCCAGCCAGCACTTTGGGAGGCCGAGGCGGGCGGATCATTTGAGGTCAGGAGTTCGAGACCAACCTGGCCAACATGGTGAAACCCCGTCTTTACTGAAAATACAAAAATTTGCTGGGCGTGGTGTCGCATGCCTGTAATCCCAGCTACTCAGGAGGCTGAGACAGGAGAATCGCTTGAACCTGGGAGGTAGAGGTTGACGTGAGCCGAGATCACACCATTGCACTCCAGCCTAGGCAACAAGAGCAAAACTCCATCTCAAAAAAAAAAAAAAATTTTTTTAAAAGAATTTTATTTCCTCAGAAGCTTTGACCATTTTCTGGGCTCCTAGCCAGAAAGTCGTCTTCACTACCTCTCAAAGGAGGTGTAAATCCCTCTGACTTGTAATTCCACCCCAGCTTCAGCCTCACCTCTCCTTGACTTACCTTGGCTTATGGTTGGGTGTGGGGCAGCTGTTATACATAAAACTATGGGAGTGAACAGTGTGGCTCAGTTCCCAACCACGGTGCTACTAGCAAAGGGTCCTCTGGCAGGAGTGAACAGTGGAAGGGTAGGGATAGTTGACAATCAGGTTATGGTCTGTGTCCTTAAGAAGCTTACAGTCTAGTTGAAGGCACAAAACATTAAAATAGAACATGATGTACAATCTGATGGGTGCTCTAGAATGCCAGATAAAGACTGTGAACCCAAGACACAAAAGAGACGGCTGTACTTGGGAAATGAGGTCATGGAAGACTTCCCAGAAGAGGCAGCCTTTTGACCAGTTTTTTTTTTGCTTTGTTGCATTATTTGTATTTGGTACATGTCTTGCAAGCAAATTTAATTGTCTAAAGGAATTTTTTTCTAATAATTTTAACATGCATTTTTGAACCATGAAAGTGTAAAAAGTTCATTAAGGAAAACCAGAAATTCAGATCAGAGAATTACAAAGAAGAAAATAACTCACCAGTAAACCAGTATTCCTACAACTCAAACTAGTAGTTCATCTACTTCTAGTCTTTTTCACACAGTATGCACCCAAATATATTGTGTCAGATTTATGTGTATAGGGCTGGGCGTTGTGGCTCACGCCTGTAATGAGTTGGCACTGGGCTGTGATCGTGCCACTGCACTCCAGCCTGGGTGACAGAGCAAGACTCCATCTTTTTTTTTTTTTTTTTTTTTTGAGAGGGAGTCTCGCGCTGTCGCCCAGGCTGGAGTGCAGTGGCCAGATCTCAGCTCACTGCAAGCTCCGCCTCCCGGGTTTGCGCCATTCTCCTGCCTCAGCCTCCCGAGTAGCTGGGACTACAGGCGCCGGCCACCTCGCCCGGCTATTTTTTTGTATTTTTTAGTAGAGACGGGGTTTCACTGTGTTAGCCAGGATGGTCTCGATCTCCTGACATCATGATCCGCCCGTCTCGGCCTCCCAAAGTGCTGGGATTACAGGCTTGAGCCACCGCGCCCGGCCAAGACTCCATCTTAAAAACAAACAACAACAACAAAAGATTTATGTGTATATAGCTCATATTTATTCATATGTAGTTACATATATACTCAACATATATAACAATGAAAATGGAATTATACTGTTCATTATGTTGGTAAGTTTTTCCCACTTGGTAATGTGTCGCGAATCGTTTTTGTCATTAAATAACATGATTTTTCATGACTCCATATGGATGTGCCATGATTTAGCCAACTAATCTACTATCGTTAGGCATTTAGGTCTTCTGTTTTCACTAGTACAAATAAAATGTTTTAACTTCCTTATGTGTGGAGCTCTGTAAAAAGATTTGTTTCCTTAGGCACCTAGAAATGGGATTGCTGAGTCAAGGGTTACACCAGAGTTTCTCAGCCTCAACATTATTGAGCTTTGGGGCCAGATAACTGTTGTGTGGGGCTTATGTTTAGTGGCATCCCTGGCCTGTACCCAAAAGATTCCAGTAGCACCCTTCTCAAGTTGTGACAATCAAAAATGTCTCCAAACGTTGCTAAATGTCCACTAAGAAGCAAAATTGCCTCCTTTTGAGAACTGCTAGGTTACACAATTTACACTCCAATTAGGAGTGTATGTAAATGTTTTTGTTCCTGTATCCTCAATAACAGTGAATATTACCAATTTTAAATCTTCATATACTAAGAAAAGGGGTTTGGGGTGGGGACAATCAATATACCTAGCAGTATATTGTGAATTATCCCCATACTGTGGCTTCTAATATGCTGTTATCTGACTCTACCAGGATCATTAGTAAATGCCAATATAGTTAATAATTTCCTAGGTTTATATACTATTTTGAGTTATTAGCAATTTTCAGACATATTAAAGACCTTTTTCATGATTCTAAACATTTACAAAATCCAAAATGTTGTAATTTTTGAAGGGGACTATTCCTACCTTAGGAAAATGGATGAGGGGCCTGGTGCAATAGCTCACACCTGTAATCCCACACTTTGGGAGGCCGAGGTGGGTGGATCACTTGAGGTCAGGGTTTAAGACCATCCTGGCTAGTGTGGTAAAACCCCATCTCTACTAAAAAGACAAAAATTAGCAGAGCATGGTGGCACATGGCTGTAGTTCCAGCTACTCAGGAGGTTGAGGCAGGTGAATTGCCTGAACCCAGGAGGTAGGAGTCGCAGTGAGCTGAGATAACACCCCTGCTCTCCAGCCTGGGCGACAGGGTAACACTCTGTCTGAAAAAAAAGAAGAAATAAAAGAAAAAAAGATAAGAAAATGGGTGAGGAATTAGGGGAGTTTTGTTCCAATTTTTTTTATATCTTTTACCAGTTTTTCTACAATTTCACCAACATTATGCTTTACTATTTTGTTTTTACTAATGTAATAAGCTAGACTCGCTTTTAAACCCCCAGTAATATAGAAGGCAATAGTGCTTATTGCCCCAGGTTGAACTGCTTTCTCTCCAGAATAACTATATAGTTCTTAGTCTCCTACTTTACGAATGAAACTATCTGAAGAGCCCGTTGTTTGTGTGGCCTGATTCCCTCACCTGCTTGGAAATTTTTTGCTTCTGTCAGCAGTGAGCCCAAAGAGATAGTTGAAAAGTCCAAAATCCCGAGCCGAAGAAACTCCCGAACTGAAGAGCCAACTGTGGCTTCTGAAAGTGTGGAAAATGGACATCGTAAACGATCTTCTCGACCTGCGTCAGCCTCCAGCTCTACTAAAGGTTAGCAGTGGGATGTGGGTGCTATTTGTGGGTCAAATAGAGGAATAGAGTCTTTATCACAGCAGCAGCAGACTTTGTTCTTCATCTTTGCTTCTGTTCCTGAAGTGTGTCAAGTGTCTTTGTCTTCTACTACTTGTTTGGTCCTTTATTTGTTCATTTAACTATGTGTTCTCTGTATGTGTACACAAGAGCAACAAGCACTGCTGGAAAAAAGAACATAACAGGGCAGATTTATTCCACTGGTTTTTGTTGTTGTTGTTTTTTGTTTGTTTGTTTGAGACAGGGTCTCACTTTATTGCCTGGGCTGGAGTGCAGTGGCACAATCACAGCTCACTGCAGCCTTGAATTCTTAGGCTCAAGTAATCCTCCTGCCTCAGCCTTCCAAAGCTGGAATTGCAGGCATGAGCCACCACACCTGGCCTTGAGTCCACGTTTTTTTTGTTTTTGAGATGGAGTCTCATTCTGTTGCCCAGGCTGGAGTGCAGTGTCATGATCTCGGCTCACTGTAACCTCCACCTCCCAGGTTCGGGTGATTCTCCTGCCTCAGGAGATGACAGATGCGTGCACCACGCATGGCTAATGTTTCTATTTTTAGTAGAGACAGGGATTCATCATGTTGGCCAGGCTGGTCTCAAACTCCTAACCTCAAGTGATCTGCCCGCCTCAGCTTCTCAAGTGCTGGGATTACAGGCTGAGCCACCACGCCCAGCTCATTCCACTTTAAATTCATGATCACCCACTTCAGATAGGTCCTGAATATGGCCCAGCTATCTTTCCATGTTTCTGTGGTCAGCTCTCTTTCCCACTCTCTACTCTTTTTAAATCTCTGGTCCACACTTTCTCCCCCTTTCCCGGTAGAGACCCTGACCTCTTCACAGAGAAAGTAGAATTCCCTTCCCAGCCATTAGATGGTGACCTTCCTCAAACTTTGATCCTGAGTCACCTTTTCTCTTCAAATTTGTATTTTCTCCCTAATAGATCTCAGTCATGCCCCTCTTCTTTAGTTACAACCTTTCACAGATGACTTGTAAATTTGTATTTCTGTTTCTAGTACAGACCCCTAGAGATCTTAGACAACTGCATGCACATCCTTATTGGAACCTCAGACTCAACATGTCTAAAACCAAACTTGTGATTTTCACCTCCAACAGTGAGGTCCTCTGCCATTGTTCCTCATCTCAATAAATGGCACCACCATCTATCCATTAGACAAGTTCTCCTTGATACCTCTTTCCCTCACCCTTATATCAAATTCATCACAAAATATTGCCCATTTTATCTCAGGTGGCCCTTTTCCATCTTCGCTACTACTTACTAGCTTAAAATCCTTCAGTGATTTACCATTGTAATTAGGATTAAAGTCCAGAAGCTTCAACCTTGCCCACAAGCTTCTGTGTGGTCTCGGCCCTGTCATCTCCCAGCCTCATCCCACTTTCCTTGGCAGGTTGGACATGCCATCCTCATTCCTCTCATCACAAGCCTGTGCATATGTTGCATGCAGCTACTGCAGGGAGTGCTCTTCTCTCTGCCCACCTCTCTTCTCCTTAACGTCCCACCCTTCCTACTTATCTTAGCTCAGTTGTCACTGCTGTGGGGAATCACAGCACCAGGTTCTTCTTCATAATACCACAGCTATAACTTTATGCCAGTTTGTGACATAGGTAATTAGTATGTATACTTGGTTAGGGCAGGAGATTATGTCTGATTTTGCTAACTACTGTATCCCTGGTGCCTAGTATGGTGCCAAATGCAGAGATGTACCAATCAGTAATTATCAGATGAATAACCGTCTATCAAATATGTATTAAGTATTTACTACATGTCAGGCCCTGAGGTTATTTAGTGAAAAGACAGAGTCTCAGCCAGGTGCGATGGCTCATGCCTGTAATCCCAGCACTTTGGGAGGCCGAGTTGGGTAAATCACCTGAGGTCAGGAGTTCGAGACCAGCCTGACCAACATGGTGAAACCCTGTCTCTACTCAAAATACAAAAATTAGCTGGGCGTGGTGGTGGGTGCCTGTAATCCCAGCTACTGGGGACGCTGAGGCAGGAGAACTGCTTGAACCTGGGCGGCGGAGGTTGCAGTGAGCCGAGATCGCATCATTGCACTCTAGCCTGAGTGGCAGAGTGAGACTCCGTCTCAAAAAAAAAAAAGAGAGAGTCTCTGTCTTCACCACATTGAAAGATGAATTCTAATACTCTGTTAAATGTTGAATGCTATGATAGCAAAATTACATGGCACTGTAAGAGCATATAGCTGGGATACCTTGCTCTTCTGCCAGGTCAGAGAAGGCTTTCTGGAAAAAAATGACATGACATTTAAGCTGAGGCAATGACCAGATTATTCTCTTAGGAAATGTGCTGAGCTTGAATAGTTCAGTTTGGGTAAGGTAAGAGCTGGGATCCTGGCTGAGTACCTGATACCAGCAGGACTGCTGATAAACGGTCAAGTATCATTGGGATGCCAGCCTAAAGACCAGGTAGATTCTGGTGCACCCACACTAGACACTAGACACGGATCTGAGGACTCAGCTGCTCTTGGCAGGTTATGTCTCTAGGCAAGAATGTCACGATGCCTCACAAGAGCCTCTGGGAATAGGGCAGAGGTCATATACAGGTAAAATTGAGGTGTACAAAGTACCATCACCATACTCAGCCTGCTGGAGAGTTAAGCGGCAAAGGTGAGAGGGGCCTTCTTTCTTTTCTAGGAATACTGTCAGAGTCCTGTTAGGTATCCTAACTTTAGGTGGAGATATGAAGCCAGTAACTTCCTTCCTCCTCCCTGGGAATCATCTCTAGGCAGAAACTAGTTTGGAAGGAAGCACACTTTTCAGTATATTGAAGTACTAAACTTAAAGCATAAAAGGGAACATGCCTAGAGTTCTGTGGGAAAATCTGCTTCCCCTCAGTTCTGCATGTTCTTGTGGCCTTTCACTTTCCCAAAAGAGCAAGATCTTCTAGGCTATAGAATATGGTATGTAATTACCTTTAAAGCAGGGAAAAGCTATTGGCCTTTAGAGATGTCACACACCAGATTTTTGAAACCTTGACCTCAGCCCAGAGCCTCAAGTTACTAAAGGTGTTATTTACAGGGCATCAGAAAGAATCTAAGAAGCAGATGGGACAGTTAAGAAGAGATGCTCAAACTAGAACCGCTCTGTAGAGAACTACCAGCCAAGAAGAGATGGAAAGCTAGAACCTGTTTTTAGGGGGGTTGGGGGTGGGGAATAAGCCTGTACACTTAAACTGAACCTTGTCCCACGGTGGCGGTGGTGATGTTGGAATGCCTGGCACATCCTTGCTTTGAGGCTTAGCAGTTGGCTTAGAAGAGGCCATAATGACTCTCAGGCTTTGTGTTCTTGCATGGAGGGGTGCTAAGTGTCTCCCTAAAGAATGGCATAGCTCTGGCCAGCCCCTGGAATCACAGTCATGTATAGATACCCACATCAGTCACAAGACCTCAGGCCATCATTCTCTAACTGTCCCTGGTTAAGTTACTGTGTATGAGTAGAAAAACAGACTCAGTTTCTCCTGCTATACTCTCACAACACACTTCTGACACCAGATGTAAGGTGTTTTTTTTCCCCACACATCAAGCAAGCAATCAGTCCTGCCTCAGACACCAGCTGGGTGTCCTCCAATTCAATTCTGACACTATCTGCCTGGAGATAGTATCAGATCCACAGGTTTGAGGGCTTAGTCCCACAAGACTGCTGCCCACTTCCAATGCCAGGTGCAAGCCCCGGGTTGTTTTACCTGTGCTTCTGACTAGCTGGCTAAAAATTGGAGTTTCCATGAAACCCTCCTAACTGGGTTCAGTTAATTTACTAGAATGGCTGATAGCACTCAGGGAAGCATGTTTACCAGTTTATTATAAAGCTTTTTCTTTTTTTCTAGTTTTGTTTTGTTTTGTTTTGTTTTGTGACAGAGTCTCACTCTGTTGCCCAGGCTGAAGTACAGTGGCACGATCTCAGCTCATTGCAACCTCCACCTCCCAGGTTCAAGTGATTCTTATGCCTCAACCTCCCGGGTTGCTGGCATTACAGAGGCTTGCACCACCATGCCTGGCTAATTTGTGTGTGTGTGTGTGTGTGTGTGTGTATTTTTTTTTAGTAGAGATGGGGTTTCGCCATGTTGACAGGCTGGTCTCGAAATCCTGACCTCAAGTGATCCACTTGCCTTGGCCTTCCAAAGTGCTGGGATTACTGGTGTGAGCCACTGTGCCTGGCCCTTTTTTTTTTAATTATTTGCAGGTTCTCACTCTGTCACCCAGGCTAGAGTACAGTGGCATGATCATGGCTCACTGCAACCTTAAACTCCTGAGCTTAAATAATCCTTCTGCCTCAGCTTCCCAAGTAGCTGGAACTATAGGTGTGCATCACCACGCTGGGCTAATTTTTTAATTTTTTTTGTAGAGACGGGGTCTCCCTGTGTGCCCAGGTTGATCTTGAGCTCTTGGCCTCAAGTGATCCTCCCACATTGGCCTCCCATATGAAAGATTTTTTTTAAAATTTTTACTTTTATTTTATTTTTATTTATTTATTGTTTTTAGATGGAGTCTCACTCTATCGCCCAGGCTGGAGTGCAGTGGCATGATCTTGGCTCATTGCAACCTCCATCTCCCGGGTTCAAGCAATTCTTGTGCCTCAGCCTCCCAAGTAGCTGGGATTACAGGTGTGTACCACCACACCCAGCTAATTTTTATATCTTTAGTAGAAATAGGGTTTCACCATGTTGACCAGGCTGGTCTCGAACTCCTAACCTCAAATGATCCACCTGCCTCGGCCTCCCAAAGTGCTGGGATTACAGGCGTGAGCCACCATGCCCAGCCAGTTTTTTTGGTTTCTTTTTGAGACAGGGTCTCACTGTGTCACCCAGGCTGGAGTGCAGTGGCACTATCATCACTCACTGCAGCCTCAGACTCTTGGGCTCAAGCAATCCTCCCGCCTTAGCCTCCTGAGTAATTGAGACTATAGGCACACACCACCATGGCTAGCTAAAGTTTTAATTTTTTGTAGAAACAGGACTCACCCTGTTGCCCAGGCTGGTCTGGAACTCCTGGGCTCAAGTGATCCTCCCACCTTCGCCTCCCAAAGTGCTGGGATTACAGGCATGAGCCACCATGCCCTGCTGATATTTTAAAGCAGTGGTCCCCAATCCCCGGGCCGTAGACTGGTTGGTAGTGGTCTGTGACCTGTTAGGAACGAGGCCACACAGCAGGAGGTGAGTGGTGGGCAAGTGAGCATTACTGCCTGAGCTCCATCTCCTGTCAAATCAGGTGACATAAGATTCTCTTAGGAGTGTGAACCCTGCTGTAAACTGTGCATGCGAGAGATAGAGGTTACGTGGTCCTTATGAGAATCTAACTAATGCTTGAGAATCTGAGGTGGAACAGTTTCATCCTGAAACCATATCCCCCAACCCCCAGTCCGTGGAAAAATTGTCTTCCACAAAACCAATCCCTGGTGCCAAAAAGGTTGGGGACCACAGTTTTAAAGGATACAAATGAACAGCCAGATGAAGGGATACATAGGGCAAGGTCTGTATGGGTCCCAAGTGTAGAAGCTTCCATCCGTGTGGAGTTGGTGCACCACTCTCTTAGCAGGTGGAATGTTCTTGTTCAGCTTCTGGGAAGCCCCTGAATTCAGTCCTTTTGTGGGTTTGTGGGTTTTTTTGTTCTGTTTTGTTTTTTGTTTGTTTGTTTTTGTATGGAGGAAGAAGGGGAAGGGGAGGTAGGTCCCTTTTGGATTTTTAGTGGGGCTTCATTACATAGGCATGATTGATAAAAGAGTTGGCCATTTGTGATCAACTCAACCTCAGAGCTGTTTCAAGAACTATGGGCAAAAAGCCAAATATTTTAACAAAAGATTGCTCAGTCACTTAGGAAATTACAAGAGTTACAGGAGCTATGAGCCAGGAACGTGGGACAAAAACCAAAAATTATATATGATAGTATCACAGTTACCTTTTAAATCAGAAATTAGTACTGGAGCCCTTTTGGTTTTTCAGTATTAAAGTTCTTGGAGCCAAATTAAAGAATAATTATGCATATTTTTGGCCTGTATATTGTATCCAAAAATGTGAACCAAGTTACAAAATAATTTACTGTGATTGTATTTAAACCCATACCCAGAATGTGATCACAAAATATCAAGCTGGTTTCTAAAATGGATGCACCTCAAATGTGGGGACATATGCAGTGCTGGGTACCTGAAATATGAATGAAGTATGTTCCTGCAGAATCAGCACTTTTTAAAGTTTTGAGGGGGAAAGGGGGCTGCTTCTTTTTGCATTTAATAAGAGTTTGGTCATACATATCATATACAAACAAAATCAGAAACATACTGTGTTTTTCATGAAAATCTCTGAAGCTGAGAAACACTATGAGCGATTTGTAATTAAAAGTGTTGCTGTTTTTGTATTGTTGGAGAACCAGTGACATTAATCATGCTCCTGCTGTGAGAGCTGAGTTTGCTTACATCATGCTGGCCAAGGCCTGCCAGACTGCCAGATCAGAGCAGGTGGGATGGATGATTTCTGGGCAAGTCCAGGAAGGCCCTCATGGTTTTTGGTCATGCTTTGATCCATTGTTTTGGTTGGTTGGGTCACTTATAATTACACAAAAATTAGCTACCACAAATCACTTTTTAAAATTGCACCTGATCAGATGTGTTGTTTACAAACATGCAAATGAGTAGTTCTCCTTCCTGACATGGTGAATTTGCCACAAAAACACAAATGATTTTTCTAGTTTTCTTTTTTTTTCTGAGACGGAGTCTTGCTCTGTTGCCCAGGCTGGAGTGCAGTGGCGCTCTCGGCTCACTGCAAGCTCTGCCTCCCAGGTTCACACCATTCTCCTGCCTCAGCCTCCTAAGTAGCTGGGACTACAGGCGCCCGCCACCACGCCCGGCTAATTTTTTGTATTTTTTAGTAGAGACAGGGTTTCACTGTGTTAACCAGGATGGTCTCGATCTCCTGACCTCGTGATCCTCCTGCCTCAGCCTCCCAAAGCTCTGGAATTACAGGCGTGAGCCACTGTGCCTGGCTGATTTTTCTAGTTTTCTTTATCATTATTTACTCCTCCATTTAGAATAGTTTTTGTTATATTTTCACCTGGGAAAAAGGTAATTATTCGGTGGCTCATGCCTGTAATCCCAGCACTTTGGGAGGCCGAGGCGGGCGGATCACGAGGTCAGGAGATCGAGATCACAGTGAAACCCTGTCTCTACTAAAAATACAAAAAATTAGCCGGGCGCGGTGGTGGGCGCCTGTAGTCCCAGCTACTCAGGAGGCTGAGCCAGGAGAATGGAGTGAACCCGGGAGGTGGAGCTTGCAGTGAGCCGAGATCGTGCCACTGCACTCCAGCCTGGGCGACAGAACTAGACTCCGTCTCAAAAAAAAAAAAAAAAAAAAAAAGTATTTTTTTAAAAGGTAGTTGAAAACATGAAGTTCAAAGCATAAGTTTGGAATGAGGAAAATATGTTAATTTAAGGAAAGTTCAGAGCAATCTGTAATTATCAGCAGTCCTGGGTGTCCCCCTGACAGCAAAGTAGGTGATAGCCCCACCCTACCCACAGCCAGTGAAGCAACCGTCTAAAAAAACACAGGGTATACCGATATACTGAATTAAAGCAGAAGTATTATTGTAGATATGCAAGTGAACATATATTGATAATGTCGTGGGAGAAAACCATGAAGAGTAACCACCTGAAAGTGTACTCTAGTAGCTTCATTTAGAAACCAACCATGCAAATTGTAAAGGAAAATTTCCAGAATTTTTTTGTTTGTTTTGAGACAGAGTCTTGTTCTGTCACCCAGGCTGGAGTGCAGTGTCTTGATCTTGGCTCATTGCAAGCTCTGCCTCCCGGGTTCAAGTGATTCTCCTGGCTCAGCCTCCCGAGTAGCTGGGACTACAGGCATGCACCACCACGCCCGGCTAATTTTTGTATTTTTAGAAGAGATGGGGTTTCGCCATGTTGGCCAGGCTGGTCTTGAACTCCTGACCTCAAGTGATCTGCCCACCTCTGCTAATCAAAGTGCTGGGATTATAGGTGTGAGCCACCACACCTTGCCAATTCCCAGAATTTTTTTTACAATTACGTAGACGTCTTGGGTAGAAGTAGTACAGACAGTGAAAGGCACAATGATGTGAGCAAGGTCAAAGGCCATTACTAAAGCTCTGTGGATGGTAGAGGTCACATACTAGAGGATTAAGTAGAGCCTTGTACTGTAGATTTGGTCAAATTTGCTTAAGGTCAAAATGAGGCAACCAGGCTGAAAAATCCCTTTATTAGGTTACAAATTTAAATGTTCCCCCAGTGACATACTTGGACAGTCACCTCAAAGACTGTTATTGACCCAGTTCTTTACCACCCATGTTCAATCCATGTTCTTTTTTTTTTTTTTTTTTTTTTTGAGACGGAGTCTGGCTCTGTCGCCCAGGCTGGGGTGCAGTGGCCGGATCTCAGCTCACTGCAAGCTCCGCCTCCCAGGTTTACGCCATTCTCCTGCCTCAGCCTCCGGAGTAGCTGGGACTACA
This sequence comes from Macaca thibetana thibetana, assembly GCF_024542745.1. Classification (NCBI taxonomy): domain Eukaryota; kingdom Metazoa; phylum Chordata; class Mammalia; order Primates; family Cercopithecidae; genus Macaca; species Macaca thibetana. Next base: position 65,243,610 of record NC_065587.1, read on the forward strand.
GGCGCCCACCACCTCGCCTGGCTAGTTTTTTGTATTTTTTAGTAGAGACGGAGTTTCACCGTGTTAGCCAGGATGGTCTCGATCTGCTGACCTAGTGATCCGCCCGTCTCGGCCTCCCAAAGTGCTGGGATTACAGGCTTGAGCCACCGCGCCCGGCCCAATCCATGTTCTAAGACATGGATATAAATGATCTGACTGCACTGCTAGAGTTTGAACTGTTTGTCTGTCTGTGAAGAGACACTAATTTTGTAAAATCCCTGATGATTAAAAAACTGAAGGTAGGTTCACAGGCCAGGCAGCCTTTAGGAACAGTGTGCCAGTCACAGTCTGAGGTACACCCTGACTGGATCATTAGCCTCTACATCACTTACCTAGAATTTCTTACCTTAATTTGTGGCCAGGCTCAGTGGCTCACTTCTGTAATCCCAACGCTCTGGGAGGCTGAGGCGGGCGGATCAGTTGAGGTGAGGAATTTGAGATCAGCCTGGCCAACATGGTGAAACCCCATCTCTACTAAAAATACAAGCATTAGCTGGGCGTGGTAGTGTGCGCCTGTAATCCTAGCTACTAGGGAGGCTGAGGCAGGAGAATTGCTTGAACCCAGGGGGTAGAGGTTGCAGTGAGTTCAGATCGCCACTCCAGCCTGGGTGACAGTGCAAGACTGTCTCAAAAAAAAAAGAAGTAATTTACAAGACTCACTCGCAAAAAAAAAAAAAAAAAAAAAAGTAATTTGCCTATTCATTAGAGTAGTAAAAGTGGTAACATTTTGGAAGGAGTATAAAATCAACTGCCAAAACAAAAAAACTCATCAAAAAATCTTTTTTTCAGACATGATGGGGAACAGTGGCAGAGGACCTCACTGTTGGAGGTGAAAATCCCAAGTTTGATTTTAGACATTTTGAGTCTGAGGTTTGCTCTCTGACTCAGATTGACTGGATTTATCCAGGGAAGGTGATAAAGACTTCAAACTCAGTTTAAAATTTATTTTTTTCCTCATGGAAGTATGAAAGTACATCCTTCACCACTTCTCCCCACCAACCATAGTATCCAAAAGATGAGGGTTTTTAATGGTGTGTTTGTGGGGATTTTTTTTGGTTTTTTTTTTTTTTTTTTTTTTTTGAGACGGAGTCTCGCTCTGTCGCCCAGGCTGGAGTGCAGTGACCAGATCTCAGCTTACTGCAAGCTCCGCCTCCCAGGTTCACGCCATTCTCCTGCCTCAGCCTCCTGAGTAGCTGGGACTACAGGAGCCCACCACCTCGCCTGGCTAGTTTTTTGTATTTTTTAGTAGAGATGGGGTTTCACCGTGTTAGCCAGGATGGACTTGATCTCCTGACCTCATGATCCGCCCATCTCGGCCTCCCAAAGTGCTGGGATTACAGGCTTGAGCCACCGTGCCCGGCCATGTTTGTGTTTTTTTTTTTGCAGTTTCTAGCACAAGTCATTTGTTTATTCCTGGCCCCACTCATTGATTCACGCTCAGAGGCAGCCTGCCAGTTCATTGGGTGCTTCGGAGCAGTGACAAATGGGAACAAGCAAGGAAGGAGGGGGAGCCTGAGGTTGATTCTCACCCACACTCCACTACCCACTTCTTTTCCCAGCCACATATGTTTCTCAGACATACCACTTGATCCTTCATATCACAACAAGGGAAAAGCTTCCAAAGTTGACCTAATTAATGAATGTTTTTCTGAGGATGAACACTGTCAAGACAAAAACCTGCCTATTTTTACTGCACATGACAGATTTGCTGCAGTGAAAATAAAGCTTGAGATTTGGACCTGAAGAGTTGATTTTAGGGAGTTGTGTGGGCTCTGTGAGACTCTTAATTTACATGAATTAAAATAAAGAACACCATTATTAACATCCCAGCAGATTAACTGTCTTCTGATTAGTAAAAGACTAATGAGTAAATCAGAAAGACTGATTCTACCACATGGCACAAAAAAACATGACATTTGAGAAGATAAACATACTGAAATTTCCACCAACAGAGGCCTGAATGAAATTACTGGGCACCTCTTAGAAATTCATCTAGACCTCACTTCTTTTTATTTTATTTTATTTTTTTGTGAGACGGAGTTTTGCTCTTGTTGCCCAAGCTGGAGTACAATGGCACAATCTCGGCTCACCACAACCTCCGCCTCCCGGGCTAAAACAATTCTCCTGCCTTAGCCTCCCGAGTAACTGGGATTACAGGCATGCGCCACCACACCTGGCCAATTTTGTATTATTTAGTAGAGATGGGGTTTCTCCACGTTGGTCAGGCTGCTCTGGATCTCCTGACGTCAGGTGATCCGCCCGCCTCAGCCTCCCAAAGTGCTGGGATTACAGGCGTGAGCCACCGCGCCTGGCCTAGGCCTCACTTCTTAGCAGTTACCTTAGCTAACAGAGTAGTAAAATTTTTCCTTAAAATCTACGTATTTATTAGAGTCTGGGTTCGCAAAATATTATGATACAAAAGACAAAGTAAAATTTGCTTAGAATACAACCTAACATGCAGTATCAGAAAATTCAGCCTACTTACCAGAAATGGGTAAATCTGATTCATCTTTTGTATTGATATACTAGAAGCTTTTTTTTCTCTTTGATGAGAAGTAATTTTAGAACACTTTTCATATTAAAACCAGAATATGAAGTAAAGGTGACCTTTTGTAGTCAATATGAGATTCTAAAGAAGTGTTTACATTTGGAGAGCTTCAAGCTATTCACTGTACTCTGCCATAACTTTGTGTAGAATTTTTTTTTTTTAAATAGAGACAGGGTCTGTGTCTCCCAGGCTGGAGTACAGTGGCATGAACATAGCTCACTTCAGCCTTGAACTCCTTCAGCCATGAACTCCTGGGCTCAAGTGATCCTCCCACCTCAGTCTCCTAAGTAGCTGGGACTACAGGCATGTGCCACCATGCCCAGCTAATTCTTTTCTTTTTGTAGAGATGGGTTCTCACCATCTTGCCCAGGCTGGCCTCAAGATTTCTGGGCTCAAGTGAGCCTCCCGCCTCAGTCTCCCAAAGTGATGGGATTACAGGCATGAGCCATCACACCTGGCCAAAATTTTTTTTTTTTTTTTTTTTTTTTTTGGAGACAGAGTTTTTCTCTTGTTGCCCAGGCTGGAATGCAGTGGTGTGATCTCAGCCACCGCAAACTCTGCCTCCCAGGTTCAAGTGATTCTCCTGCCTCAGCCTCCCTAGGAGCTGGGATTACAGGCATGTGCAACCACACCTGGCTAATTTTGTATTTTTAGTAGAGACAGGGTTTCTCCAAGTTGGTCAGGCTGGTCTCGAACTCCCGACCTCAGGTGATCTGCCCGCCTCGACCTCCCAAAGTGCTGGTATTACAGGCATGTAATACATTACACCGCGCCCAGCCTAAAATGTTTTTAAGAAACACTGTTTAAGTCTGGCATAAGATTAAGACGGCCGGGCGCGGTGGCTCACGCCTGTAATCCCAGCACTTTGGGAGGCCGAGGCGGGCGGATCACAAGGTCAGGAGATCGAGACCACGGTGAAACCCCATCTCTACTAAAAATACAAAAAATTAGCTGGGCGCGGTTGTGGGCGCCTGTAGTCCCAGCTACTCGGGAGGCTGAGGCAGGAGAATGGCGTGAACCCGGGAGGCGGAGCTTGCAGTGAGCCGAGATCACGCCACTGCACTCCAGCCTGGGCGACAGAGCGAGACTCCGTCTCAAAAAAAAAAAAAAAGATTAAGACAAGAGAAACTAAAGGAATCAAAACATAGTCATTTGCCTTTATGTCACTGTCATTCTGTGTGTAAATCACTCAGTTCCCCTCTTCCATGAAGCCTTCAGGCTCACTTGGACTCAGAGCAGACTCTTGCTTGTTCTGAATTGAGTTCATGACTGATACATCCAAAGTCTTTTTTTTTTTTTTTTTTTGAGACGGAGTCTCGCTGTCACCCAGGCTGCAGTACAGTGGTGGGATCTCAGCTTACTGCAACCTTCACCTCCCTGGTTCAAGCAGTTCCCCTGCCTCAGCCTCCCGAGTAGCTGGGATTACAGGCGCACTTCACCATGCCCTGCTGATTTTTGTGTATTTTAGTAGAGATGGGACACACTAGTCTCGAACTCCTGACCTCAGGCAATCCACCTGCCTCGGCCTCCCAAAGTGCTGGCATTACAGGCGTGAGCTACCACGCCCAGCCTTCCACAGTCTTGATATAACTGGCTGGGCCATAGTAGACACTCACTGACCAGGGCCCATGGTCATGTTGTTTAGACCTTGACTATAGCATGACAAAAATGGTTCCTTACTGTGAAACAATAGCTTGGCTCCAAAAGGGATCCCAAGGCAGGTTTTTTTTTGCACTCTAACACAACTTACTCACTTGCTTATGGCATTACTCGTTGATTTCCACCAAAAGCATTGTCAGTCTATCTATTCATACTTCGTTGTATGATGGGAACTGGTGAGGGAAACAGTGGGTGAACTGCCCAGCTACAAAGGCTCTCTCCACCCTGCACTTTCTCTAGTCAGTGTGCTTCATCGCCCACCACGTTTGTCACATTCCCCCAATTCTGCCTAATGCAGGACCACACCTTCTTCCCACATAGGTCATCAAGGAAAGCCTGTGCTCCATTCAGAGCACCTCTTAGACAGATTCCGAGTCAAGTAGGGCTCCCCTTAGGTCTGCCCTGCTTGTTGTGGACTGCCTAAAGGGTACTGCTATAAAGTGTTAACCTCCACTGAACACGTCCTTTCTTTCCCCCAACAGACATAACCAGTGCGGTGCAATCCAAGCGAAGAAAATCCAAGTAAACAAGCAGGACGGCAACTTGATACTTGTAAATGTGTGTGACTTTTACAAAGAGCAATTTTGAGCTGTGACTTTTTTAAATCAATTTCTGTACAGTTAGTAATTTTAATAATGTGGCCCTTTTCCTAGTCCCTGCAACCTGTTTCATAAAGTGCAATGGGGAAAGCAGGATTGTTGAGCCCTTTTGGTGTTGCAAGTTGAAGTTCAAGGTTTCTAAAATGTTGTCTTGTATTGAAAGGAGCTAATGCCATTATAAATGTTATTAGTTTTCACATTTCCTAAGCAGCCTAGAGTACAGGGTGAGCATTTTTAGATCTCCTAATGACGTATTGTGCTGTGGAAGTACTGTGTGTGAATAGCAGTAGTGGGGGCAAAAGCAATCTTCTCATTTGGAAATGTTGTAAATAATTTTATTATATAGTGTTTTGGATGTATTTGTTGTAGAAATGGACCAGTGAATAAAGAGAATCTAAGGATTTGTACAATGCGAAATAATGTGTTAAATAAATGTCATTGTCATAGAACATAAAGTTATGTTATTGGTAAGGGATTTTTGGGTGATAAGCTCTTTCTTTGGACCTTAAATAAGCAGACACAGCCTTCTTTGTGAATGGAATTCCCATCTAGTCCTCATCGCACCTGAGATGTCCGCCTGGCAAGTTGAGGAAAATGTACATACTTGCTCCCTCACTTCATTCTTGGCTTTGAAGAAACCAACCCTGTTCAGCACTATGCCAGGTACTTTGATATATATTGCTCAAATTTCTTTTGATGCAAATAACAAAACCAACTTAGAGAAGATCAATGACCACCCAGGATTTTCTAGGGACAGGAAGCTGTCAGCAGCTGAGACAGCACTTTTTCACCACGTCACACATTGCTTCTCCATATGCATGGTGGATAGATCCAAAACAATTGTGCTTACATCTCTTCCGTGCAGGAGGTAAGCCCAGACTGGCCTGTAAGATTGTGCCAGCATCAAGAATCTAGTCCAGGGCCAGGTGTGGTGGCTCACACCTGTAATCCCAGCACTTTGGAAGGCCTAGGCGGGTGGATCACCTGAGGTCAGGAGTTCGAGACCAGCCTGACCAACATGGAGAAACCCCGTCACTACTAAAAATACAAAATTAGCTGGGCATGGTGGCGCATGCCTGTAATCCAAGCTACTAGGGAGGCTGAGGCAGGAGAATTGCTAGAACCCAACAGGCAGAAGTTGTGGTGAGCCAAGATTGTACCATTGCACTCTAGTCTGGGCAATGAGTGAAACTCCGTCTCAAAAAAAAAAAAAAAAAAAAAAAAAAAGAATCTAGTCCAGTTTAGGTCAGGTTTCCACCTTCAGTCCAGTTCTGTGGTTAGATGGAGCAGCTTCCAAATTAGAGAGGTCATTTTGTGTTATATATTTCAGAGATGTTCACTACATTTCACTCTGGCTGCCCTGCTTCAAAATGTGTGTAGTCTCCAAAGCCAGCTGCTTCTGCCCCACCTTACCCCCAACTTTCAGGAGACTCTGATGCTGGGGGCCCTGGCCTTGTCTCAGCCTGGGCTTCAGCCTTCTGCTGCATCTCCCCTAGGGCTAGACTTCATCCTTTCCCTCCAGTGGCTCCTTGCCTTTGCTCTAACCCAGTGCCTGAAACCAAAAGGATGAGTTGGTCATTCTGTCATGCTCTTATTCTCATCTCATCTCTATTTCAGCTGTCTTCATATATGCGTCTTGCATTATAAGGATCCTCTAAAAGTAGTTATTTATGAGTCAGACCCCATTGTCTGGCTCTGTTCCCAGTAAGCTTATCTCCCCTCTTCCTCTCCCATGACACATACACCAGAACCAAAGCCAGCTTTATCATAATATCCTATGCCACTACTGTGCTTAAGATTACAAAGTGCTTCTCATACTTAAGCTCAACTCAGGCAGAAAGGATCATGTGCTTTAAATAGATTTTTATTTGTTTTTCTTTATATTAATTTTTTTCTCCCATAGAGGAATAGCATTACAGTCTAACAATCAGAATTCTGTTACACACATACACAGGCATGCCACATGACCCAGTTGAGGTGGTTGTTTCCTTGAGTCTGTTGACACGTCACATGGTCAAAATCTCCTCATTTCAGCCAGTCTCAAAACACCCAACAGGGATGCACTCAACTTGTTGGTTCCATGTGGAACTAGGTGGCAGGGCGAGAGGGAAAGTAGTAGAAGGGGGCTATGGTATGTCTGCATTCAGTCCCCTCATGTAAAGCCACATGGATCTAGGGGGGTATCCAAGAGCACTGATGGGGTCCTTGTTGCACCTAAGACATTATAGGTCAGAGCAAGTTGATTAGAGGGTTCCAGGCAGGGAGCTGGGGAGCAGGCATACTCTAAAACAGCACCAAACTGCATTCATACACACACGGTGCCCTACTAGGACTAGACTGGCAAAGACTGGAAAGACACCCAGCTTGAAGGACCCACTCAGACTTAACTGAGGAATAACTGGAAGTCACTCTTTGATGTAACTGGGACTCACTCTAGAAACAGGGGTCCCTCTGACACAGTTTTGGCAAAGTGCTGGTAGTACTGACATTAATACTCTCAAACTGGTACAAACTCTAGGGCCTCTGAAAACATCGATCAAAACAGAGTCTCTAACCCCCTCCTAAGGTTGCATAGGACTTTGAACTCTGGTTCCCTCATGTATTCAAGTTCTGTGGTTTAAAAAAAAAAAAAATCCTGAAGCATGCTCAAGGTGAAAGGCACGTACACAGTCAATACAGTATGACAAGGGCTGATGCTTCAGGAGTCAGACTAGCAGGAGACTGAGTAGTGTTGGTTTTTAGAAATCTATACACAATTAAAATATTGCCACACTCAAATGCTACAGAATCTATAGGAAAGGTACAAAAAAATAGCCTTGCAACCTGCCACGTGAGAGATTGGGTTCTAGAACTACAGGAGCCTCCAGAAATACATGTAAAGAAAAGGCCTTTTAAAATTTGAGCCAAATGCCCTATAACTTAAACTCTTCCCCCACCAGAAGGATCATGGGCACCACACAGGACTGAGCCTAGGTCCCAGCTGGCAGTGAGGAGTAGGCAAGAAGGGTTGGAGGGAGTTTCAGCTCTTGGAGGTGCCGAAGACCCTAGGCTGGCTGTGAAGTGCCCAAGTGGTAGCTGGAAGAATAAAAGCAACTAGGTTGTAACTGAAGGAGAACTTGGGGAGAGGAGCAAGGCTGTCAACTACTGGGGCCCTAGTGGACTGGCGTGGGAGCTTTGATCCGTTTTTAGTGTTAATTTGGCTTATTCCCTGGAATAGGAGACCCCATCAGGTATTCCTCTGTCCTCATCCCAGCATCCATGGGGATACCCCATCCCTTCCCCACATATCCCCCATGAGGCCTGGGGCTAGAGGGTCAGGGAGGGCAGCTGCCTTTGCCCTCATGGGAATGCAGAGTTTTCTCCAAGCCTCAGCTTGGCTGGGAGGCCTGGAAACCTAGAGTTGGGGTGAGGGGAGGACTTATGTTCATATGTACCAAGAAGTCTTAAAAGTTCCAAGGAAGAGTGGGCACACACTAGAAAAGGGTGGCTAGAAAGAGGAAATGGGAAGCAACTCGGGGCATCCCAGGAGGCTGTTGCTGGTGTCTGAGCCCAAAATTCAGTCTCACCACAAGAAGGGGGAGGCCGGTGGCCCCTGCCCCGTCTGTCTCCCCCAGGGATTCAGGTTCCCTCCTCCAGGTACTTACTGGAGGAGGAGGGGAGGGGGACCATAGGGCACCCATCTCTCCCCAGCAACCTAGAAAGAAAGGCCTGTGGGAGAAAATGAAAAGAGGCCCCCTGAAGGCCCTGAACCTGGATAGGAACAATTTGCGGATTGGGACAGTAGGGGTCCTGGACTCCTACTTAGGATTGCTGGCTAGCCATACTGAGCAGGGTGTGAAATACAAGGCCAGAGGCAAGGTGAAAGCTGAGCTGTCAGCCTTGGGATGACTTCACCCCATGGTGTGTCCTCCAGCATCACTGCTCTGCACGCTGACCGAGAGTGTGTGCCCTTTCCCTGCCTAGAAGCTGCGTGGCCTGCATGTCTCCTAAGCTAGTTCTAGCACCTTGGGCTTGTGAAAAGATGGCCAGGATAGTGGGGCCTTGCCCAGCTTCTACTCGGGTGACATGTCAGGGGTAGAGTGGCAAGGTACTGACTAAGCCCTTCGGATTCCGGGACCTGCACAAGGGTGGATTATAGAAAAGGGAAGTGGGGGCAGACTCCAGGCTTCAGCCTGGGAGCAGGGTTTGGCCTCTCTGAGCAAGCACAGTGCACACTCCCTTGGTGCCCTGCTCCCTGCAGCTTCTCAACGTGTCTGTCCTGTCCGCATCTCCAATAGGCTGCCTTGTTCCCTAGATTCCCTCCGTCTTCTCCCTCTAACTCACATCTCACAGTCCTCTTCTACATACTGTACCTTTCCAGGCCTAAGTAGCTCCGCAGAGTACCGTCCCCAAGGCAGAAGGAAGGGGAGACTAAAATTAGCAAAACCCTGAGCCCTTACTAGAGGGCAATGACAGCAGCCCAGGCTGCAAAGGCTCTACCTGGTCAGAGCTGGGCTCAGGGTCCCCACCATTTGGGAGGGAATTACTGGGAATGAAGAATAAGGGAACAGGAGTAAGTGTAATGCCAACCATGGGATAGTGTGACTCATGTAAGGTGGGAGTTGAAAGTGAGGAATGAGCCAGATCAGGGACTGGAAGAAGCTTTCAGAAATAGGGGTGGGCCAGAGGTAGAGGACTGAAGGGCAAGGGTGAAGGGGAAAGACAGGGATGGGGACCGGAGAAGAAAGGATGGAGGGGTCAGGAGTAGGGGGCATGGATGATTAGATGCTGGGTATGGGGGCCAGAAGGAGTGAGGGTGAAGGGGGCTTGAAGGGGTTCCGAGGCAGATTAGACGATCAGAGATGGGGATATTGAGGGTGTCGGCTATCACCTAACCTCACACGCTTTAAGAAGGGAGGTTTCGGTGTCCAGCCCGAGGCGTCGGAGGAGCCCGACAGGGATCGGGAGTCAGCAAGGGGTTCGCGGCGCGGCCGGTGGACGCTCAGTAGTTAAACTGGCGCTGGCACGGCTGGTAGATGAAGCTGCCCTGGTTCTTGGACCGGCGCGGACGGCTCTCGCGGGCTCGGTTCTGTCGCTGCACCGCCTTGGCGCTCAGCGCGTGGCGCTCCGCCCGCTGCCGGGCCCGCTGCAGCCGCCGCACCTGGCCCGCCTTTTCCAGCAGCGCCGCCCGCGCTGGGAGAGGAGCGACGTGGCGCGCGGCCCGGGGCTCGCGGCCGGCGGGCGCCAACTCCCTGTGGGGACAGAGCGAGGCTCGGTCAAGCCGGGTAAGCCTGGTGGGGGAGCTAGGGGCCGCTGCCATCTCCCACCCTTGCTTTGGCGCAGTTGTGTCCGTTCAGATTGGGGTGCCCGACGCCCTTCTTGTGGGTACCAACCCGGAGGTGTCTCCTCGGTTCTAGCCCATAACAGGTAAACTGGACCTCGGGGAAGACTGGACCCCCCACTCCCCATTCCACCCTTGCCTTTCTGTTTAAGTCCCACTCCCTAGACGCTCCAGCCACGCTCCTCAAGCCTCCAAATCCGGCCCCGGCCTCTTAGCCACGCCCCTCCCTCCCAAGCCGCGCCCCGGCCACGAAGCCACGCCTCTCCCACCCAACAGCCCAGCCCCTCCATCCTCAGGCCCGCTTCTAGCCTCGCCCTGCGGCTCATGGGCCCCCGACTTTGTCTCAAACGCAACTCTCCCAAGGCCGCAACCCCCTCGAGCGCGGGGCCGGGCTGGCCCGCTACCCCAGCCTCCTGGCCTGGACCCTGGCCTCCAAGATCGATCTCCCTGGGCATCCAGGCTCCGCCCCCGGCTCGCTCACCCTTCGCTGAGGTCGCCGTCTGGCAGGGCCGCGTCCGGGAGCGGGGAAGGGGGCCCGGGCTCCAGCACTATGGTGCTGCCGGTGACGTAAACGGACATGCTGGGGTGCTCGATGAGGAGGTCCTCCAGGGGGCTGCTCTGGAGGCGGGCGGGACCGAGTCCAGGCCCCTCTGCAGTAAAACAGGCGGGAGGGGTAACAAACCAGCTCTCGTCCATCAAGGAGGGCGCGGGCGGAGGGCGGCCCGCGGGGGCAGAGGCGGCCCCGGGGCTGGGTGGAGCCGCGTAGCTGTCTAAGGGGCGCGGGTTGGGAGCCGTGCAGAGGAGGGGAGCAGCGAGAAGGGACACACACGCACACCGGACAAGGGGGCGGGGAGAGAAAGGGCATCGTTAGTCAGACCCGCAGCCCGTCCGCAGCTCCCCGGGGCACCCACGGGCCAGGAGTCTCGCCCTGCTGCCCTAGGGGACCTGACGTGCGGCCTCTCCTGGGGCGCCAGGAGAGGGCCCCGCCTCTCATGGGAAGGGGTCCCGTGACCCCACCTCCAGTAGGCTTGGGGGACTCCCCAATCTCCCAGCAGCGCCCTTCCCCTCTGCTCGGCCATCTGCCCTTAGAATGACTTCACAGGCCCAGGAGGCAGACCCAGACCTCACCCGGCAGGTCAATGATGAGCCAGCCGTCCACTTCATCCTCCTCCGACACGAAGGCGCGGGGGCAGTCGGGGTCTTCAGGGGGCGAGGGGGTGCTGAAGAAGAGGCTGGTGAGGCGCTGGAACATGGTGGGGGGCGAAGCGGCCTCACGGGGGCGCCCTATGGCAGTGCAAAAACCTGGGAATCATAGAAGGACGTTGAGATGATTGAAGTTCACCCCACTCCTGGCTTGGGGCAGAGGACAGAAGATATCACCCCCAGGGCAGGGAGAAGGGTACACACAACAGGGATACGTGCGGACACTTTGAGGATATGTGCTTTCTGTATTCAAATCCAGGTTTTGGTTTTGTTTTCTTTTTTTTAATCTTCTGTATGATTTTAGGAAGTTATTTAACTTATCTGTGCCTTAGTTTAGTTTTCTCATCTGTCAAAAGACAATGATAATAGTACCTTCCTCCGGGCTCTTATAAGAATTAAATAAGCTAATAATAGTATCCTCCTCCAGGCTCTAATAAGAATTAAATGAGCTATATCAAAGTTATTGAAAGAAAAAAAGGCGGGGGGAAAGAACTAAATGAGCTAAACACTTATGAAGTACTTAGAACTACGTCTGGGCATACGGTAAGCACTCAACAAACTAATAGTTATTATTACAGGGTGTTTAGGAACATAGAAAGAGTGACATATGACACAGCTCTGCCAGGGAAGGTCTCCAGAGAATTGGACATCCAAGCTGGACTCTGAGGAGTAAACAGGAGTTCTCCAGGCAGGGAGGAAATTGCCCATACTGTCTGCTTGTTATCATCACAATATAGCTAGGCCGGGCGCGGTGGCTCACGCCTATAATCCCAGCACTTTGGGAGGCAGAAGTGGGTGAATTACTTGAGGTCAGGAGTTCGAGACCAGTCTGGCCAACATGGTGAAACCCCGTCTCTACTAATAATACAAAAATTAGCTGGGCGTGGCGGCAGGTGCCTGTAATCCTAGGCTGAGGCAGGAGAATCACTGGAACCTGCAAGGCACCACTGCACTCCAGCCTGGGTGACAGAGCGAAACTCAGTCTCAATAATAATAATAATAGCTAACATTTATGTTCCTGGCACTATACTAAGCAGCTTTACCTACATTACCTCATGTAATCCTCACAACTACAGGAAGTAGATAATTACTATCCTTACTTTACAGTTGAAGAAATTGAGGCACAGAGAAGTTAACTTTCCCAAAGTCTCACAGCTAGTAAGAGACAAAGGTGGGATTTGCATCCACACAATCAGATTCCAGAGGTGGCACCCAGAATCACAATATTCTATTGCCTTTTCTGGGTGTCTGTCTGAATTTGATATTTTCAACTTGGTGGACAGGGGTCATGGTCCATGTGTATTTTTCTGGGAAAAGGACCTTGGTTTTCATCATGATTTCCTAAACAGCAATCTTTGACCCACGAGATTAAGAACCACTCCTGGAGCCTGTGTGGTTTGAAAAGCACTGGCCAGCAGAAATCCCATAGAACTGCTACCATCTTACCATGTGATTTGGCATGGCTCGGTTGTGTCTGTCATATGAGGTGTAAAGATGGCATGCCCTCCCCGCTCTGACCCTCTTTTCCTGGGCTCCTGTTCAAGGGCAGCATCCCAGGCTAGGAGGAAGATCAGGTTGCTTGGGCTCAGGGAGACAGCAGGTCAGTGGGAGGTGATGATGGAGGAAGGGAGCTGTCAGTTTCCAGGGGCCCTTAAGGATGAGCACTGAGGGTTGGACCCAGACCCAGGCAAGCCCTTAACCAATCCTTCCCTGGGTGAAGATGAAGAGGGAGGCCCCCTACTCCAGAAATGGAAACACCAAGGTGGTAGCTCTAGATCTACCCCCTCCCCATGCCAGCCTACCTCAGGACTAGAGCTTGGCTGGGGGCTGCTGGCCATACTCCCCAGTACCTGAAGCCTGACTGACTCTCCACACCTGTTCCCTAAAGATGCTCAATGGTTTTGCTGCTGAGCCACTTGTCACCATTCTCTAAGGGTGTTTCCACACTTCCTGTAGAACTTCCTGGGGGCAGGTCCAGACTTCCCTGGAGGTATTTCTCCTCTTTCTGCTAATCCACCTGCAGTATTGCCATGTTTATTGCTACCTCCCCCATTCCCTGGAAGTGTTTTCACACTTGCTGCAGAATCACCTCACTTCCATACCCTGAGAATATTTCCACATTTGCAGACTCACAGGAGGCTCAAGATGCTGGCTTCCCTGGTGGGATGGGGGTGGGAGATCTACAAGGGTTAAGAAGGTGGCGCCACCCCCAACTAGTGTCCGCCCAGCACAATTCATGTATCCCAACCCATCTGTAGCCACAGGGAGCTGGTGACTCCATTGCCAAAAGCCCAGAAAGTCTGGCCCCTCTTGAAGGAAGGGAATATCAAGGCCTTAATGAGGCACATCCTCCTTCCAAGAACCTACTACTTCATGGAATATGAAAGAGAAGTTAAGAGTTGTTTCAGGGACCATCATATTCACCCAGCCCATTTTACAATGTGATGATCAGAAAGAACACATAATCTATCCAAAAATACATGGCTGGATAGTGGCAGGGCAGTCCTAGTCCCACGTTACTGTGCATCCAGTCCAGATTAGGAGGATGTCAGGAAAGACTCAGCAAACAATCCCCAAGAATACAATGATGCAGGGGTACAGGGAGGTGAAAAAGACCTTGACCTAGCCACACCACCCCTCGCCTAGCTACAAAAGGGTCTGGGGTTACTGGCACCAAGATTTAGCATGCACTTCCTGAAGACCCACTGTGTACCAGAGCCTGCACTGTGCCTCCTCAAATTTCAGATAGGTTTAGGGGAGGGAGGCTCGGGGGAGAAGCTCCCTGTCTGAGGTCACACAGCAAGTCAGTGACAGCCAGGAGTGACAGCAGCACCAGCCAGCCAGTGCCTGCCCCCTCTCCTGACCACTTGGGAAGCCTCCCAGATTTCCTTTCCCAGCCCTGCCAGCTTCCTGGTTCTCACATTCCCAGTTCTGCTCCAGGGAGAACCATTCCCTTTAATAACTACAGCAGCTCTGCCCAGAATAGCATTTGTGCCCTAAGCCGTCCCTACCCCCAGCCCATCCTTGAGCAAACTCCCAGCAGGAATGGAGTTCCTGGTTCAGCCTCTAGGCCCATCCACTAAAGTCAGAAACTCTCCTTATCCTATCCCTTTTCCTATACTCTCTGTGGGCGAAGGTGAGGAGGGAGCAGCAAAACACTTGGAGTTGTCTGCACTAGGCCAGGTCAGGCCCTTCCTAGCTGACAACCTAGGAAGTTGGGGAGGTAAAGGGCCAATAGAGGGAACCCTCACCCCACCCTCCAACCCCAACATCAGCCCTGGAGACACCCCGAGGCAGCCAACGACTCACCTCTCTGTGATCCAAACAGCTGGGAGGCAGCGATTTTATTGGACTCTAGGACTCCAAGGTACAGTGAGGACAGAAGGGGTCAGGACCACAAAACGTGAACCAATCTCCAGAGATTCCCTGGAAAAAGGTCCAGGAGTAAGGAGACCTAGGAGCCTATCAAACCGTGATGAGGCTGAGCCCAAGATCAGGTCCCCAGCGAAAGGAAGATGTGTATCTTACCACTTGTATTGAGCCTCTATTATGTCTATGCCCCTGGCTAATAATGCATCTGTCACTCAGTGAGCATGACTCTAATTGGTTGTGTGACCTCGAGTGAGCTAATTCTCCTCTCTGAGCCTGTTGCCCCTTCCATGAACTGGGGTCTAAGACCCCTCATTTTGGGTCTGGGAGTGACATCAGCTAAGGCGCTGCACACAAATCAGGGATTAGGAGGATGTTATTCTGTTAGTCCCTGGGGGCAGAGTCTGGAGCCGGAGGGAGGGGATCCCACCACCATCTGGTGCTGTACCAACCACCTGGAGTCCAAGGTAGCCCCGAACTCCTGACGACCCCCTCGACCTAGGCCCAGCAGCGCCGTGTGACTCCTTCTCAGGTTGCAAAGAGAAAGTAGGGGATCAGAGGCCTGACCCCAGCCCCTGGATTAGCCCTAGGAAATCGCCGACCCCCTGCAGCCCCCTTTGGATTGCAGCGTCTCACCCAGGGCCCAGCCCCGACACAGCGGCTACCGGGTCACGGGAGGACAAGCGACCCGAGCCTGTGGGGGCGGTGCCGGCCTTGGTGACGTCTCAATGTCATATGCAAATAGAACGACGTCATGGTCTACCGGGCGTGCGGCAACCAATTGGGAGCCGGGAACGCGGCCCCGGCGGCCGCCGGCGGAGAGAGACAAAGGCCTGGGCGCGGGGGGCTCAGGGCGTGTCCGTGGCGGGGGAGCCCCCTAGGCCCACCCGGGTCGGGACTCACCTGGGGGCGGGAGGGGGGCGGCACGGCGTTGAGGTAGTTGTGCGGCGGGGCGTCCCAGGGTCGCCGGCCGCTCACAGGCCAGGCCGCATCGCGGGGACTCGCGGGGGAGGCGGCGGCGGGGCCGCGGTCGCTCCGGGCTGCTGAGCTCGCCCGCCGGGCTTTGAGTCTGTGCGGCCGCTGCGGCGGGGCTCACGGCACAAATTGGAACGTTCAAACAGCTGATTGTGATGTCACAAAGAGGCCCGCCCGCCTCGCGTCACCGGCTGGCGGGGCGGCGGCCAATCCCGGGCTGCGGATCCCCCCCCGTCCCGCCCCTCCCCTCCCGGTTTGCGGGCCGGGCGCTCGGGCCGGGAAACGTTCTCGGAACCGGGAGGGTGAGTGTTCGGGGAGGCAGCTGCGGGGAGCTGGGAGCCCTGCGCCGCGGCGAGCTCTCCGCGAGGAGGATCTCCACTCCCTCCTACCGGCTCCTCATTTTCCTGACTCTTCCCGGATCGAAGCACCCTCACCTCTCCCACTGCTCCCCAAATCCTTTCACTGCATCCCATGTCCAAGTCCCGCGATGCGGACCCTGTTCTTGATCCACACCACGTCTGTGCACCTCCATTCTCCCCACTGCCCTTCTCCCTGCTCTCCCTCCCTCCTCGGGCTCACACTTTCTGCTTTCCCACCCCGGTTTTTCTTCAGCTCTGCAGGCTTGAGAGAAGAGGGACATCCCCCACCCCCGGTTCCGGGGGAGCATCTGGGAATGTAGAGAAGTTAGTGAAGCTGACGGGAAATTTCGCAGAGTAGGACTTGAGAGGAATTGCCCTGTGCTGAGTA
This sequence comes from Macaca thibetana thibetana, assembly GCF_024542745.1. Lineage (NCBI taxonomy): Eukaryota > Metazoa > Chordata > Mammalia > Primates > Cercopithecidae > Macaca > Macaca thibetana. The sequence continues at coordinate 65,260,069 of NC_065587.1, forward strand.
AACATTGACCTGAGAGGGCTCTGCACTTGAACGTTTTCACACCTTACTTAATCCACGTTGCTACTGGGGCTGTACAGAAGCGGCAGGACAGGGGCTGATTAGGAGTCCTGATTTACACGTGGGGAAGCTGAGTCTCACAATCTCACTGTTAGCGTGTGAACTCATATTCAACAATGCATTCAACATTTATTAGGCACCTACTTTTGCACCACCATACCACTAGCTGACATGTATTGAACACTTACTGTGTGCCACGACCTGTGCTATGGTGCTTTATGTGTGTTTTTTTTAAATCTTCACAACAACCCCAAAAGGTGGATATTTTCCCCGTTTTACAGTTGAGGAAACAGACTCACAGCGCTCAAGTGACTTTCCTAGGTCTCAAAAGTATAGTCAATGGCAGAGCCAGGATTTGAACCTATAGCTCCCAGCCCTGACCCTCTCCATTCTCTACATGCACCAGATGGTCTAAACCTCAGGGCGCTTCAGGCTCCCCAGAGTCCTAGCTTTCAGTCCTGTCGGTGCCCTAGACTTGCTGTGTGACCTCAAGTCATGTTACCTCTCTGGGTCTCAGTTTGTCAAACAACATATCCAGGCTTCCCTCTAGAGCTGCCATTGTAAGATTCTTCCAAACTCTCTGCCCTCAGGATTCCGCCCACCCCACGTTCTAGGCCCCAGCTCTCCCAGTGGCCTGGGAGATGCCTGAGAAGAGACCACAAATACACATATCAGAATCTCCAGGGCCAGAGGTTCTAGGTCAGCACAGCAGGGCTGGTGGGGGAGGGTCTGAGAACTGCCCATCTAGCCCAAAAGGAGGCCAGAGGTGACCTAGGCCAGAGGTTAATGCACTAGTGATAAAACTCTGTCCCAGCCTCATCTGAAACCCCCAAGGGACTCCTTAACCCTAGGGACAGAGGAAGAAGCCAGAAAAAAATAACCTGAGGCTGAGGGGTGGAGAGGGGAGTCGCCTTGTGGCCCTTGGAGTGTTATACCCAAAGTGTCCTCATTCCATGCAACTCTGAGCCTCTGCCCATCACAGCCACTTCCTGCTAACTTCATACCCTCTCAGACCTACTTGCTGACTTTAACTAAATAATCCCTAACACATCTCTCCTGTCAAGCCACTTGTTTGTTCTAAGACCTGATGTGGCTCCTAAAGCCCCACACTCCTAACACAGTACTCATGCCCCTCATGCTCCAGCCCCAGTTCTGTCCAGCTTCACCTCCTCTTCTCCTGCATGCATCTTGTGCTAAAGTCAAACTCCTCGTTCACTCTACGGCACTTTCTCACCTCCACCCTTTTGCTCAAGCTGTTTCCTCTGCCTGGAATGCCTTCTTCAGAACTTTCTGAAATCCAGATCTTTCCTGTCTTCAAGATTCTACTTGGCCAGGTGTGGTGGCTCACACCCATAATCCAAGCACTTTGGGAGGCCAAGGCAGGAGGATTGCTCGGGGCCAGGAGTTTAAGAACAGCCTGGCCAACATAGCGAGACCCGTTATCTGCAAAAAATGAAAAAATTAGCCAGATGCCATGCACCTGTAGTCCCAGCTACTCAGGAGGCTGAGATAAGAAGATCACTTGGGTTTAGGTACAGTGAGCTATAATCAAGCCACTGCATTCCTGCTTGGATGACAGAGCCAGACCCTGTCTCTTAAAAAAAAAAAAAAAAAATAGAGAGAGAGAGAGGTTCTACTTACCCTTTTTTCCTCGAGGTAGCCTTCCTTGTTCCTTCCCACCAGTTGATGGCTACCTTGATGGACAGTCATTTATTTGTTCAGTAAACAGTAAATGATGATCACTCGTTGTATGTGTGTATGTCTTCTCAAGTGAATGGTTGGCATCCCAAGGGCAGGGTCTTTGTCCACGTATTGCCCCCACCCAGCTTGTGGGGGTCTGGCATAGAGTAGACTTTCATCGAAGGCTCAGTAGTTATAGCTTGAAGCTTAAGAAGGGTGGCTGGTTCAGGAATGTACACCTGCACTCTGCCCTGTGTACAGGCAATGGTCTGTTGAGCACATGGTTCTGGTTCCCCAAGCCCAGAAAAGGGGGCTGTTGGCTACACTCTGGTACCCTAAGTGACTGGACTCTGTTCCCAGCATTAGCTGAACCCCATTTCTAGGCTGCTAAGTCAGATCTCAGTCTTCCATTTCTCTGTAGAGTCACAGGTACCCATGGAAGTCCCCTCCTGAAACCCCTGGGACCCATTCTTCCTGTCCACTACAAAGATTTATTATCTGGGCTGGAGGATACTTCAGACCTCAACTCATCCAAACCCCTCATTTTATAGGTGAGGAAACTGAAGTCCACTGAGGCACACGCAGGTCAAGATACTTGCTTAGAATCACACAGCAGCAAAGCCATCTACTGACCCTGGCCCCAGAAAGTGGGCTTAGTATTCTGAGACCCTGGTCTGGGCCAGTGGGCTGTAAAAAGAGGCAGCGGAGCTGGGCGCAGTGGTGCAGGCCAGTAATCATAGCACTTTGGCCGAGGCAGGAGGATCACTTGAGCCCAGAAGTTCGATACTAGCCTGGTCAACATGGCAAAACCCTGTCTCTATTAAAAATACAAGAATTAGCTAGGTGTGGTGGCCTGCACCTGTAGATCCAGCTACTCAGGAGGCTGAGGTGGGAGGATCAATTGAGCCTGGGTGGTTGAGGCTGCAGTGAGGTGTGATCATGCCACTGCACTTCAGCCTAGGCAACATAGGGAGACACTGTCTCAAAAAAAAAAAAAAAAAAAATGAGGCAGTGAGCATCATGCTGGGTAACTCTGGAGTCTCATTTCCAAGCAGACAGAGGGTGCCATTCCTATGCACGCACATGGATAATCAGGCGTATCTGTGCATACAATGAAGGCACCCATATATAAACATACACACGTGCACACGAGCTCATGCTCAGAGTTAATAGGGACCCACGCCCATCTAACCCATGCCCAGGTGTGAGTACCTGCCCAATTTCATGGGCTCCAGGACTGGAGGTCAAGAGGCCACCCTTCAGGCAGGGCGCAGTGGCTCATGCCTGCAATCCCAGCACTTTGGGAGGCCGAGGCAGGCAGATCACCTGAGGTCAGGAGTTCGAGACCGGCCTGGTCAACATGGTGAAACCCTGTCTCTACTAAAAAATACCAAAAAACTAGCCATGCGTGGTGGTGTGAGCTTGTGGTCCCAGCTACGCGGGAGGCTGAGGCAGGAGAATTGCTTGAACTTGGGCAGCAGAGGTTGCAGTGAGCCGAGACTGCACCACTGCACTCCAACCTGGGCGACAGAGCAAGACTCCATCTCGAAAAAAAAAAAAGAAAAAAAAAATGAGGCCGCCCTTCTATTCCTTTGGCTTGCCCTCACCTGGGGGCTCCCCACTGCTTGCCACTCCCATTGCCTGCCCCCCTCCTTGCCCCCTTAAGTGATGTGTCAGCCTGTGTGTGTCGCTCAAAGGACCTTGTGTGTACTTGCGGGTATGAACCAGTCTCTGCGCTTGGCTGGAGAACTGGCTCACCACTCCCCTCCTTCCCCACCCTCCCCTGCCCCCTGCCCTGAGATAGAGAGTGAGGTTGAGAGGAATCCCTCTGACATAGATAATAAACTCTTCCTATCTTACCGGTGAAAAAACTAAGACAGAGAGGGGAAAACATTTCATTGGTAAAGCCAGCTAGAGCAGGCATAATCCCCAAATTATCCCAACAGATGGGCCTACACATTAACAAGAGGCCATATTCCAAGAACTTCTATTCAAAAAGCTTTGTTGTGATCCGGGTGGCTCACACCTGTAATTCCCAGCACTTTGGGAGGCTAAGGCAGGCACATTACTTGAGTTCAGGAGTTCCAGACCAGCTTGGCCAACATGGTGAAACTCTGTCTCTACTAAAAATACAAAAATTAGCCAGGAGTGGTGGCGGGTACTTTTAATCCCAGCTACTCAGGAGGCTGAAGCAGAAGAATCACTTGAACCCAGGAGGCAGAGGTTGCAGTGAGCCAAGATCGTACCACTGCACTCCAGCCTGGGCAACAGAGCAAGACTCTGGCTCAGAAAAAAAAAAAACACCTTTGTTGTTCAATCCACAGATGTCTACATTTGAGAGTAACTCAAATTGTGGGCGGGGGGTGTGTGTGTGTGTATAAACCTTGGCCTGACTGTCAGATTTCAGTCTTGGTCTGTCCTGGGCTCACTGCCTGAGCCTGGGCAAGTCACTTCCTTTTTCTTTGTCTCAGTTTCCCCATCAGCAGAATGGCTGGCTCCATGCTCCCTTAACATACCTCCCAGGCTCAACTTCAAGGCATCGTGGCTTGTTTGTGTGAACTGTACTTAATGGCCCTGTCAGCAAGGAGGTGATGATCAGGACAGGATTCATTTCAGAGAGAAGAGGCAGGTGGCAGCAAGCCAAAAGCCTGGCTTAGTCTGAGTCCGTCTGCCATGGTCTGAGTCCGTCTGACAGTGCCTTTGGGGTCCCAGGGGTATGTTTGTGAGTGTGGACAAGTACCCAAGTAAGCTGCTGTAGTTGAGTGCCCAGCATGATTTCCCACGTTTAGAACTTTATTTTACTAATTTTTTTTTAGAGACGGGGGTCTTCCTATGTTGCCCAGGCTGGTCTCAAACTCCTGGGCTTAAGCAGTCCTCCTACCTTGGCCTCCTGAAGTACTGGGATTAGAGGTGTGAGCCACTGTGCCCAACCCCACGTGTAACATTTAAAAGAGAAATTGTTCTATCCCTCCTTGACCATCGTGGTTAGAAGGGATAGCTTTGGGGCCATCCAGGAGCAAAAGAAAAGGAACTGGCATCTGGAGTTGCATCCTATCTGTCTTGCCCAGACAGGGCCAGATTCTGCAGCTCCCTCCTGGGTCTCTGCTTGGGAACTGGGTCCTTAGCAGGCTTTGAGGCTAGGGAGGAGAGGGTGCAGAAGAGAAGGGGGTTCCCTCCTGCTGAGTCAACCACTCTGCTAGGAGCAAATTAACTTCCTGAAGCTCAGACCACTTCCCTCTCCAACTCATGGCTCTTCCTTGGCTCCCTCTCGCTCCCAGGCTGAATTCACACTGCTGGCGGGGCACCCTTTCATGGTACCGGGTACACAGTAAGCAGCTGGTAAATTCTGACTGGAGGGATAAGCAAAGCTGTGTTCACCTACTCTTTCAGAGTTCTCTGTACACATATGCACACACATACCCTTTGCAAATAAACCACCAGCTTTCCTGCTTCCAGGATTTTGCTCTTGCAGTTTCCTCCATGTAGGGAACCCTGCCCCTCACTCATCTAATCTTTCTGTGTCTAGACCCTGTCTATTCGTTAGAACTAATGTAGGCTGGGTGCGGTGGCTCACACCTGTAATCTCAGCACTTTGGGAGGCAGTGGATCCCCTGGGGTCAGGAGTTGGAGACTAGCCTGGCCAACATGGCAAAACCCCATCTCTACTAAAAATACAAAAATTAGCCGGGCATGGTGGTGTATGCCTGTAATCCCAGCTACTCGGGAGGCTGAGGCAGGACAATCGCTTGAACCTGGGAGGCGGAGGTTGCAGTGAGCCGAGATGACACCACTGCACTCCAGCCTGGACGACAGAGCAAGACTCTGTTAAAAAAAAAAAAAAAATACAAACAGCAGCTTATATTTATTGATTATTTTTCTATGTGCCCGTAACCCTCCAAGATGGGCATTGTTGTTTTCCCAGCTTTACAAATAAGGAAATTGAGGCTCAGGTTGCTTGAAGAAACTTGCCCACAATCACAGAGCTAAACAGTTGGTGCATGTTTCAAAAACGTACAGTATTTTTACCTAACAGAGTCATTTTTTTCGAGCAGCTGGTGCTCCCATGAAGGACCAAACTGCCATGTGTGGAGAGGGCCACCTGATGAGGACCCAAGAGGGACCTCTACAAGCTAAGAGTGGTCCCCTGCCAACAGAAAGTGAGAAAACAGGGCCTCACTAATATGGTCACAAGAAAATGAATTCTTCCAACATCCCGAGGGAGCTTGGAAGTTGATCTTTCTCTAGTTGAGCCTCCACATGAGGACATACCTGACCAACACCTTGATTTCAGCCTTGTGGTATCCCAAGCAGAGAACCCAGATGAGCTGTGCCCAGACTTCTGACTTAGAGAATTGTGAGCTAATAAACAGGTGCTGTCATGAGCCCCTAGGTTTGTGGAGGTTTTGTTACACAGCAACAGAAAATCAGTACACACAGGCTTCACGCCTGTAATCCCAGAACTTTGGGAAGCCAAGGTGGGAGGATGGTTTGACGCCAGGAATTCAAGACCAGCCTGGACAACACAGTGGGGCCCCTTCTGTACAAATAATTTTTTAAAAATTATCCAAGCCTGTGCCACCATGTCTGGTGAATTTTTCCCTCCCTCCCTCCCTTCCTCTCTTTCTTTCTTTCGTACAGATGTGATCTTACTTTGTTGCCCGGGCTGGTCTTGAATTCCTGGACTCAAGCAGTCCTGCCACTTTGGCCTCCCGAAGTGCTAGGATTACAGGTGTGAGCCACTGCGCCCGGCCTTCACATTTTTTATTTTTTAGAGATGGGGTCTCTGACACCCAGGCTACAGTGCAGTGGTGTAATCATGGCTCACTGCAGCCTTGAACTCCTGGGCTCAAGCAATCTTCCTGCCTCAGCCTCCTGAGTAGCTGGGACTACAGCACACACCTCCATGCCTGGCTAATTTTTAAATTTTTTTGTAGAAACCAGGTCTCACTGTGTTGCCCAGGCTAGTCTCCAATTCCTGGTCTTAAGCGATCTGCCTGCCTTGATCTCCCAAAGTGCTAGGATTATAGTATAGGCCACCACAGCTGGCCTGCCCCTCACTTTTTAAGGAGAGTTCTGTCTTGTCTGCCTGCTTTCTAGGCTTCTGAGATATGGAACTGAGATAACAGGGTAACAGAGACAGGATGGGGAGGTGACAGGGAAAAAAGAAAAAAGTGAGGCCTGAGGGAAAGGGCCTGGGGGTACAGTTTTTCATGGAGAGTAACAGGTTTGGTGAGTGAAGGCCACTGAGAGGCAGTGGTGGGATGTGAGAGATTGGAGAGAACCAAAGGGATTTTAAGGAGTGGTTGGCATAGATCAGAGGCCCTTTGATTTTTTTTTTTTTTTTTTTTTGAGAAAGAGTCTTGCTGTGTCACCCAAGTACGATCTCGGCTCACTGCAACCTCTGCCTCCTGGGCTCGAGCAATTCTTTGTGCCTCAGCCTGCTGAGTATATGAGACTATGGGCATGAGCCACCATGCCCGGCTAATTTTTGTATTTTTAGTAGAGGTGGGGTTTCATCATGTTGCCCAGGCTGGTCTCAAACTCCCGGGCTCCAGAGATCCAATTGTCTCAGACTCCCAAAGTGATGGGGATTACAGAGAGATTAAATCTCTCTCTCTCTTTTTTCTCTTTAATTAGAGATGGCGGTCTCACTATGTTGCTCAGGCTGGACTTGAACTCGAGGCTCCAGTGGTACTCCGGCCTCAGCCTCTTGAGTAGCTGGGACTACAGGCTTTTCATGTAATATCTCATTACAGCCTCACAACAGTCCTATAAAGGAGCTACTCTTATCTCCATCTTGCAGATTTGGAAACTGAGGCACAGAGAGGTTATTTGTCAAAGGTTCAACAGCTGCTAAGTGACAGATACGAATCTGTCAGCCTGCAGCCTGGCTCCAAAAGAATGGCAACCCCACATTCTTTTTTTTTTTTTTTAAGATGGGGTCTCACTCTGTTGCCGAGGCTGGAGTGTGGTGGTGCAATCACAGCTCACTGAAACCTCAACCTCCTAGGCTCAAGCAATCCTCCCACCTCAGCCTCCCCATTAGCTGGGACTACGTGTGTGCATCACCATGCCTGGCTAATTTTTTGTTGTTGTTGTTGTGTATAGAGACGGGGTCTCCCCATATTGCCCAAGTTGGTCTTCAGCTCCTGGGCTAAAGCAATCCTCCTGTCTGGGCCTCCCAAAGTGTTAGGATTACCGGCATGAGCCATGGTGCCCAGCCTCAGTGCCACGTTCTTAAGCCCTTTGTGGCACTGCCTATCAACATGACTGAAGAGTGATAGCAAGGCCTTTCTGCCTCAGGATCTCTTCTCCACCGGTACCAGGAATTCCATCATTATCGTGTCTCTCCTCATAGTTAAGCATCGTCCTTTTTAGATGCCTCCTAAAATACAATTAATGTAGGAACATTAAATCCCTACACATCTAGCTGATGGGTTTTTCAGATGCCTCCTCTCCACTGAATGAGATGACACAGAAATATAAATTGGGGTATGAGGAAAAAGGTAGTGGAGTATCAAAGGGAAAGAATATTCCAAGTAACTGCCAAAATCTAAAAAAAAAAAAAAAAAAAAAAAAAAAAAGTGGGGCTTCATAGGAACACAAAGAGGTAAGAGGCCAGAGGCAGATAGATGTTCCATGTTTCCTGGGCTGGCTCTGCCTAACCTGACATTGATGGAGCTTCTGGAGATACAACCCAATAGTCAATCCGTGCTGCTTCTCAGCCCAGCCCAGAACACTGGTGACAGGGAGCCAAGTGGGTGAGAGGTGACAAGAGAGGCTCTCTGGAATGACGCCAGGAATAGCCCCGGTGCCTCCCCTGAGCCAGGCTGTCCTTGGGGAAGGCAAGTGGGACAAAGAGCACAACATGAATCCTTCCCTCGGAAGGAGCAGAGTCAGCCTCATTCCTTTGCCAGGCTGTGGCTGTATTCCATCCACCTGAAGCCTACCTTTAAAGATTAAAATGGATTTTAAATGATGTAACAGACTGGGCACAGGGGTCACGCCTGTAATCCCAGCAGTTTGGGAGGCTGAGGTGGGCAAATCACTTGAGGTCAGGAGTTTGAGACCAGCTGCCTGGCCAACATGGCAAAACTCCATCTCTACTAAAAATACAAATATTAGCCGGGCATGGTGGCGGGCGCCTGTGATCTCAGCTACTAGGGAGGCTGAGGCAGGAGAATCGTTTGAACCCGCGAGGCGGAGGTTGCAACCAGCCAAGATCGTGCCACTGCACTCCAGCCTGGGCGACAGAACTAGACTCCATCTCAAAAAAAAGTAACAATTAACAGAAATATTATATAAAAATCTAAGCAAGGCCAGGCATGGTGGTTCACACCTGTGATCCCAGCTCCACGGGAGGCTGAGGCAGGAGGACTGCTTGAGCCCCAGAGTTCAAAATCAGCCTGGGCAACATGATGAGACCCCTGTCTCTACAAAAAATAAAAATAAAAATAAAAGCTACATGTGGTGTCATGCATTTGTAGCCCCAGCTATTCCAGAGGCTGAGGTAGGAGGATTGCTGGAGCCTGGAATGTTGAGGCTTCAGTGAGCCATGATTGCACCACTGTACTGCAGTATTGATGACATCTCAAAACAAATAAACAAAAAACCCGAAACAAACAAACACAAAACCCCGAAGCAAACAAACCAACAAAAAACAGAGCGAGACCCTATATGTTAAAAAACAACAACAACAGGCCGGGTGCAGTGGCTCACGCCTGTAATCCCAGCAGTTTGGCAGGCTGAGGCGGGCGGATCACGAGGTCACGAGATCGAGACCATCCTGCCCAACATGGTGAAACTCTCTCGCTACTAAAATGCAAAAAATTAGCCAGGCATACTGGCACACACCTGTAGTCCCAGCTACTTGGGAGGCTGAGGTAGGGGAATTGCTTGAACCTAGGAGGTGGAGGTTGCAGTGAGCCGAGATCGTGCCACTGCATTCCAGTCTGGCGATAGAGCAAGACTCCATCTCAAAACAAACAAACAAACAAACAAACAAATAAAAAACCCAACAACGACGAAAAGATAAAGCCAAGGTCATCCTTGACCACCCTTCGTTATCCAGTCCCAGAGACCTTCTGCTACTGCCACCAGTTTGAAGTGTATCCTTCTTTTCTTTTTCTACACAACGTGTACATACATATAGGAAGTGTTTTGTTTTGTACAGCTCATTTTGCTTCCAGTTTTACAATTATGGTTTAACGTTTTTTACTTCCTTACTTGTGAGGCAATAGTTCAAAATTACAAAACTTCAATAGGGAGTACAGTGAAAAGCAGGTGTCCTTCCCTTCCCAGTTCCCAATTATTGGTTTCCTTCCTGGAGGTAACCAATTCCAGTTCCCTGTGATTCCTTCCAGAGGAATTCTATGCATTTAAAATCTGATGCAGAGTGGGTGTGTTGGCTCATACCTGTAATCCCAGCACTTTGGGAGGCTGAAGCTAGAGCATCACTTGAGCCCAGGAGTTTGAGACCAGCCTAGGCAACATGGTGAAACCTTGTTTTTACAAAAAATACAAAAATTAGCTGGGTGTGGTAGTGTAGCCCTGTGGTCCCAGCTACTCGGGAGGCTCAGGTGGGAGGACTGCTCGCCCAGGGGATTGAGGCTGCAGTGAGCCATGATTGCACCACTGCACTCCAGCTTGGGCAACAGAGTGAGATGCTGTCTCAAAAAATTAATAAAAAAATAAAATTATAAAATCCAACATATAATACATGTATTTTTCATAAACATAGAGACACTATCCTGCACCTTGTTTTTTCATCACTTCATATTCTATCTTGCAGACCTTTCCATATCAATATGGAGAGCAGCCTCATTTTATTTCAAACCTGCATAGTATCCCATCAAATAGATGCACTCTATATATCCCATCTCATAAGGAGAAAAAGTTTGTTTCCAATATTTTGTTATTACAATGTGGCAATTGATATTTTTACCCATTATTTTGCATATTTATTTGTAATATAAATATCTATTAGTGGGGATTAGTCAGTTGAGGTTATTTTAAAAGTTTAAAGAGCATTTTAAAAGTTGACTTAGGCCAGGCATGGTGACTCACACCTGTAATCCCAGCACTTTGGGAGGCCGAGGCAGGTGGATCACCTGAGGTCAGGAGTTTATGACCAGCCTAGCCAACATGGCGAAACCCTGTCTCTATTAAAAATACAAAAATTAGGCTGGGCGCGGTGGCTCAAGCCTGTAATCCCAGCACTTTGGGAGGCCGAGACGGGCAGATCACGAGGTCAGGAGATTGAGACCATCCTGGCTAACATGGTGAAACCCCGTCTCTACTTAAAAAAAATACAAAAAAACTAGCCGGGGCAGTGGCGGGCGCCTGTAGTCCCAGCTACTCAGGAGGCTGAGGCAGGAGAATGGTGTAAACCCGGGAGGCGGAGCTTGCAGTGAGCTGAGATCCGGCCACTGCACTCCAGCCTGGGCGACAGAGCAAGACTCTGTCTAAAAAAAAAACAAAAATTAGCTGGCTCTGGTGGTGCATGCCCATATTCCCAGCTACTCGGGAGGCTGAGGCAGGAGAATCGCTTGAACCCAAGAGTGGAGGTTAAAGTGAGTCGAGATCACGCCACTGCATTCCAGCCTGGGTGACAGAGCAAGACTCCATCTCAAAAAAAAAAAAAAAAAAAAAAAAAAATGACTGATATTACTAAATAGCCTACATGAGGTACCAATTTACACTGCTTTTAGGTTTGCCTGTTTTCTTGATATTATACACTCTGTCTTACAGACTCACAGTAACATGTCTTGGAACTCTACTTACGTCAATATACATAGATCTACCTTATTAAAAAAAAACAAAAACAAAAACGAAAAACATGCTGGGCGCAGTGACTCACACCTGTAATCCCAGCACTTTGGGAGGCCGAGGCAGGCGGATCACCTGAGGTCAGGAGCTTGAGACCAACCTGGCCAACATGGTGAAACCCTGTCTCTACTAAAAGTACAAAAATTAGCTGAGCTTGGTGGCAGGCGCCTGCAATCCCAGCTACTCAGGAGGCTGAGGCAGGAGAATCGCTTGAACCTGGGAGGCTGAGGTTGCAGTGAGCTGGGATCGCGCCACTGCACTCCAGCCGGGGTGACAACAGCGAGACTCCATCTCAAAAAAAAAAAAAAAAAAAATAGGCCGGGTGTGGTAGCTCATGCATGTAATCCCAACACTTTGGGAGGTCTAGGTTAGAGGATCTCTTGAGCCCAGGAGTTTGAGACCAGCCTGGGCAATATAGTGAGACCTCGTCTCTACAAAAATAAAAATGAAAAATAATTAGCCAAGTGTGGTAGTGTGCACCTGTAGTCCCAGCTACTTGGAATGCTAAGGTGGGAAGATCCCTTGAGCCCAGAAGGTTGAGGCTGCATTGAGCCGTGATGGCACCACTGCAGTCTAGTCTGGGCGACAGAGTGAGACCCTGTCTCAAAAAAATAAAAACAAAAGCCTCACAGTTTTCCACTGTATGACTTGACTACAGAGAATTTATTTAGTTACTCTTATTGACAGACATTTGGGCGGTTTTCAATTGTTTGCTGCCACAAATAATGCTACAGTGACTATCCTTGGCTATATAGAATAGTTTGAGAGAAGTGAATTGCAAGATTGATAGGTATGTACATTTCAAATTGAACAGATGCTGTCAAATTACTCTCCCAAAATGCTTTACCACTTTAGACTTCCACCCTAAGATGAGCCTTAGGGTGTCATCTGGAACTGGCCCATGTGCTTCCCTCTGAGTCAAAGCTCAAAGTCTCAGTTACCATTGGGTTGTCTAAGCCCTGAGCCCCCCTCTGCAGAATCTGGATGGACAAGCTGAGTGTTGGGAAGGTTGTACATAAATGAGGGGCAAGCTGTCCCCCATTAACCAGGTGGTCACTCAGGTAACACACACCCTCTCTAAAGGAAAGAGGCCACCTTGGGAGGAAGTGAGCTCCCCATCATTAGAAGCATCCAAGTGGAGGTTCAGTATCAACAAATGCACTGAGCATTTACTTTGTGACAGATCTTGGGCCTGGTGTTTTGTCCCAGAGATGAGTCAGCCTTAGTTCCTGGCCTCCCAGAGCTTGACACTCATGGAGAAAATAGACAAGTAAACAGACAGCTGTACTAAATACTGAGTTGGATTTCCTTTTCTGACAATATCGGGAAGTTCCTGCTACACAACCTAAGGAGATGCTGGAAATAAAAACAACGAACATCCTTTAACATGCACAATTGAATCTGCAATAGCTTGGGTTTTTAAACAAACATTTGGGGCATTGAAGTTTTGGGCTTACATGAAATTAGAGGTTGCAGCTGAGACCCTTGATAAATCTAGGACCCTCGAAGGGCTACACCCACGGTGAAAGAACAAACTAGGGGAAAAACAAACACCTACTACCGAAGGGAGACAAAAAGGATGCGTCCATCTTGACCTGGTCTTTGGGCAGGAGGGAAAAACGATCTCCTGAGAATTTGAAACCAAATGCCTACCCTCCATGAGTCTGGCGTTCACATGTGCATCACCTGCATGGCTGGGAATCTCAAAGCTGAGAAATTAATATAAAAAGAGACCCACTCTGAAATGATCTCTCAGATGCCTGGAAGAAATACATGTAAATCGTCTCTGGAGTGGCCACTTCTGCCTTGCCCCCCACAACCCCATTGCAGGCTACACAGGATTCCTATATATAAACTAATTGATTGGAAGTCAACTGTACTGTTTAATACTAAAAGAACATGATCTTCATCAATAGGCAGAAACGTACAGGCATAGCCATACTACATCTACAAAATGTCAGTATCAAGCAGCAGCTTCAAATCCAAAACAGTGATTAGATATAAAGTGAAATTGTAGTTGGCATAGAAGGCAGCAGGGAAGTTGAGCCAATGATGATGTGAAGTCTATGAAACCCTGTGGCTATAAAGAATGTTGAGCTGTACACTCTGTCGGAAATAGTAAAGATTGTCGCAAAGTATTCTGAGGCCCGTAGGAGTGTGAAGTAAATGACTAAGCCAACTGTAATAGATAATGCTTGGAGTATATGCTTGCTTTTCATTTTATTTCTTTTCTTTTGAGACAGAGTCTCGCTCTGTCGCCCAGGCTGGAGTGCAGTGGTGCGATCTCAGCTCACTGCAACCTCTGCCTCCTGGGTTCAAGTGATTCTCATGCCTCAGCCTCCCTGGTAGCTAGGATTGCAAGCTGCCACCAGGCCCAGCTAATTTTTGTATTTTCAGTAGAGACAGGGCTTCACCATGCTTGCTGCCACAAATAATGCTACAGTGACTAATCTTGGATATACAGAATAGTTTCAGAGAAGTGAATTGCAAGATTGATAGGTGTGTACATTTCAAATTGAACAGATGCTGTCAAATTACTCTCCCAAAATGCTTTACCACTTTAGACTTCCACCCTAAGATGAGCCTTAGGGTGTTATCTGGAACTGGCTCGTGTGCTTCCTCTGAGTCAAAGCTCAAAGTCTCAGTTACCATTGGGATGTCTAAGCCCTGAGCCTGATCTTGGTCTCCTGACCTCAAGTGATCCACCCGCCTTGGCCTCCCAAAGTGCTGGGATTACAGGCGTGAGCCACCGTGCCCAGCCAAGTATATGCTTTCAATTACCTTCTAACAGGGTGTGGTGAGCTCAGGTTATTGAAGACCCCTGAAGCCAATAAAGCGGACGTGCTAAGCAGGTGTCCTTGTAAGGGGCTAAGAGGATGAATACCTGTTGGGGGCCAGCAGCCTCCTAGCTCTGGGGTGGATCGATACTTTCCAAACATTAGCTTATAATCTAAATTTATAAAATATACAAGAAAACAATTCACCATGAGGAAGTTTCAGTAGACACAATGAAGAGAAAAACCAGACTCCCACCAACTTCAGATAACAGAAGTATCAGATAGCCATCATGAAGTGCAGGTAGACGCAGCTACTAAGTGCTTTGGGAGCATAAAGAAACAGCTGAATACGGCCGGGCGCGGTGGCTCACGCCTGTAATCCCAGCACTTTGGGAGGTCGAGGTGGGCGGATTACGAGGTCGGGAGATCGAGATCATCCTGGCTAACACGGTGAAACCCCGTTCTCTACTAAAAATAAAAAAAAAAAAAAAACAAAAAAAACCCAAAAAAACCAGCCGGGCGTGGTGGGGGGCGCCTGCAGTCCTAGCTACTCCGAGGCTGAGGCAGGAGAATGGCGTGGACCGGAAAGGCGGAGCTTGCAGTGAGCCGAGATCGCGCCACTGCACTCCAGCCTGGGCGACAAAGCGAGACTCCGTCTCAAAAAAAAAAAAAAAAAAAAAGAAATAACTGATTACCTGATGGAATAAAAGTCTCCATAGAGGCCGGGCGCAGTGGCTCACACCTGTAATCCCAGTACTTTGGGAAGCCGAGGCGGGCGCATCACCTGAGGTCAGGACCAGCCTAACCAACATGGAGAAGCCCTGTCTCTAATAAAAATACAAAATTAGCAGGGCATGGTGGCGCATACCTGTAATCCCAGGTACTCAGGAGGCTGAGGCAGGAGAATCGCTTGAACCTGGAGACGGAGATTGCGGTGAGCCAAGATCGTGCCATTGCACTCCAGCCTGGGCAACAAGAACAAAACTCCGTCTCAAATAAAAAAAAAAAAAAAAAAAAAGAAAAGTATCCATAGAGAAAGAAACTCTTTTTTTTTTTTTTTTTTTGAGACGGAGTCTCGCTCTGTCACCCAGGCTGGAGTGCAGCGGCCGGATCTCAGTTCACTGCAAGCTCCGCCTCCCAGGTTTACGCCATTCTCCTGCCTCAGCCTCCCGAGTAGCTGGGACTACAGGCGCCCGCCACCTCGCCCGGCTACTTTTTTGTATTTTTTAGTAGAGACGGGGTTTCACCGTGTTAGCCAGGATGGTCTCGATCTCCTGACCTCGTGATCCGCCCGTCTCGGCCTCCCAAAGTGGAGAAAGAAACTTTAAGAATGGGTCTTTTGGCGGGGCGCCGTGGCTCACGCCTTTAATCCCAGCACTTTGGGAGGCCAAGGCAGGCAGATCACCTGAGATCAGGAGTTCAAGACTAGCCTGGCCAACATGTGAAATCCCATCTCTACTAAAAATACAAAAATTAGCCGGGTGTGGTGCTGCACACCTGTAGTCCCAGTTACTCGGGAGGCTGAGGTGGAAGAATCACTAGAGCCCAGGAGGCGGAGGTTGCAGTGGGCCAAGATTGCCCCACTGTACTCCAGTCTGGGCGACAGAGTGAGATTGCCTCTAAAGAGAGAGAGAGAGAAAAAAAAGGGGGTCTTTTGTAAAATAATACATGATATCTATATACATATAATTTTAAAATGGGTCTTGAGGCCAGGTGTGGTGGCTCATACCTATAATCCCAGCTCTTTGGGAGGCCAAGGCAGAAGGATTGCTTGAGGACAGGAGTTCTAGACCAACCTGGTCAAAATAGCAAGAGCTATTTCATGTCTATATCATTTCATCTCTATATCATGTAAAATAATGAATTGAATTTTTTAAAAAAAGGAATGGGTCTTGCCAGCCTGGCCAACATGGTGAAACCCCATTGCTACTAAAAATACAAAAATTAGCCAGGTGTGGTGGCACACACTTGTAATCCCAGCTACTCGGAGGCTGAGGCAGGAGAATCGCTTGAACCCAGGAGGTGGAGGAGGTTGCAGTGAGCCGAGATCACGCCACTGCACTCCAGCCTGGGTGACAAGAGTGAAACTCCGTCTCAAAAAAAAAAAAAAAAAAAAAAGGAATGGGTGTTGAAGAATAAGTAGAACTTTGCCAGTTGAGGATAAGTGCTGCTGGGGTGGAGGGTGGGGTGTAAAAACTAGAATGTACCAAGGGAATCATCACTGATCATTTATTTTCTCAGATGCAAATGGACAGCACAGCAGAGGATGAGGCAAGAGAATTAGGCAGGTCAGATGATGCTTGGCCTTGCAGGCAGGCCAGCTTAAGAATTTTGATTCTTTGGCCGGGCGCGGTGGCTCAAGCCTGTAATCCCAGCACTTTGGGAGGCCGAGACGGGTGGATCACGAGGTCAGGAGATCGAGACCATCCTGGCTAACACGGTGAAACCCCGTCTCTACTAAAAAATACAAAAAACTAGCCGGGCGAGGTGGCGGGCGCCTGTAGTCCCAGCTATTCCGGAGGCTGAGGCAGGAGAATGGCGTGAACCCGGGAGGCGGAGCTTGCAGTGAGCTGAGATCCGGCCACTGCACTCCAGCCTGGGCGACAGAGCGAGACTCCGTCTCAAAAAAAAAAAAAAAAAAAAAGAATTTTGATTCTTTGAGCCTGGGAGGTCAAGGGTGCAGTGAGCTCTGATCGTGCCACTGCACGCCACCCTGGGCGACAGAGCAAGACTGTCTCAAAAACAGAAAACAAACAAACAAACACATTTTGGTCCCAGGATGGAGTGCAGTGGCACTATTACAGCTCACTGCAACTTCCACCTCTCAGACTCCAGCCATCCTCCTGCCTCAGCCTCCCAGGAAGCTGGGACTACAGGTGTGCACCACCACACTCGGCTAATTTTTGTATTTTTCGTAAAGAGAGGGTTTTGCCATGTTGCCCTGGATGGCCTCCAACTGCTGGACTCAAGTGATCCTCCTGCCTTGGGCTCCCAAAGTGCTGGGATTACAGGCGTGAGCCACTGCACCCGGCAGAATTATGATTCTTAAATTAAGTGCAATGGAAAGCCAGTGAAGAGTTTTAAGAAAGGAATTAGAGCCGGGCGCCGTGGCTCACGCTTGTAATCCCAGCACTTTGGGAGGCCGAGGCAGGCGGATCACAAGGTCAGGAGATCGAGACCACAGTGAAACCCCGTCTCTACTAAAAATACAAAAAAATTAGCCCAGCGCGGTGGCGGGTGCCTGTAGTCCCAGCTACTTGGGAGGCTGAGGCAGGAGAATGGCAGGAACCCGGGAGGCTGAGCTTGCAGTGAGACGAGATCGCACCACTGCACTCCAGCCAGGGGGACAGAGCAAGACTCCGTCTCAAAAAAAAAAAAAAAAAGAAGGGAATTAGAGATATTCATTCATTCATCATTCATTCATTCATTCGTGCATTCATTCATTCAGCAAATCTTTTTTTTTTTTTTTGAAACGGAGTCTCACTGTCGCCAGGCTGGAGTGCAGTGGCACAATCTCAGCCCACTGCAACCTCCACCTCCTGGATTCAAGCAATTCTCCTGCCTCAGCCTCCCAGTAGCTGGGACTACAGGCACATGCCACCACACCCAGATAATTTTTGTATTTTTAGTAGAGATGGGGTTTCACCATGTTGGCCAGGATGGTCTCCATCTCTTGACCTTATGATCCGCCCATCTCAGCCTCCCAAAGTGCTGGGATTACAGGGGTGAGCCATTGTACCCAGCCATCTTTGAGTTTCTAATGGATGTCAGGGAAAGGGCGAATGGATACCAGGAAGCAACAAGCAAAGTCCACTACACCTATCTCCTTTCTCAGAGCAGGGAAATGTGTGTATATTTGGGGGAAGGGGATAAGAGGCCTGGATGCACAGTTGTAGGGAGTGTGGCTCCTGGGGAGTGAGAGGGATTCAGAGAAAGAAAGTTGGAAGTGCAAGAGCCTATCTACAACTTTCCAGTTTTAGGCCAAGTTTACATCTTGGTGTTGTTGCTACAGGATAGCTTTCACAATCATGGGTATTTGTGAGTAGGGGACAGGAAGGAAGGGTTTCAGAAATCTGTCCTCAGGGCATTATGTAAATCCAAATCCTTCTTTTGGGCCCTTACAATACTTGGGTCTCAGATTGAGGAGCTGGTATATAGGTCTCCCAGTGGGCCTCATGGGAGACCCCAGCGCAGGACCAGGAGCCCGTTAGTATAGAAGGCCGATAGTGAGAACCCTGGTTTCTGGGCCAAGTGCCACTATTGACTTGCTGTGTGATCCTGGGCCTGGCACTGCTCCTCTGGGCTTTATTTTTCCCAATCTGTACAATGAACTGGATCAGGCGCTTTCTACTTTTGCGATCTTAAAGAAGCCTTTAAAGACCTTTTTGTACATGCTACTGATTTCCACACTCACCCACATGGTTGTTACTGTTTGTTTTTAAATTTTTATATAGTTTATTATCTTCTGGTAAAAAATCCACAGTCACACAGATCAGGCCTTTGCTGTGTCTTTTTTTTTTTTTTTCTGAGACAGGGTCTCACTCTGTCACCCAGGCCGGTGTACAGTGTGGCACGATCATGGCTCACTGCAGCCTCGACCCTCCAGGCTCACGTGATCCTCCCACCTCCCACTTAAGCCTCCCAAGTAGCTGGGACCACAGGTGTGCACCATCACACCTGGCTAATTTTTTTTTTTTTTTTTTTTTGTATAGACGTGGTCTTGACATGTTGGCCAGGCTGGTCTCAAACTCCTGGGCTGAAGCAATCCTCCTGCCTCTGCCTCCAAAAATGCTGGGATTACAGACATGAACCACCATGCCCAGCCTTAGAGGCATATTTTCTTTTCTTTCTTTCTTTTTCTTTTTCTTTTTTTTCTTTTGAGACAGTTTCGCTCTTTTTGCCCATGCTGGAGTGCAGTGGCACAATTTTTGCTCACTGCAACCTCCACCTTCCAATTTCAAGTGATTCTCCTGACTCAGCCTCCCAAGTAGCTGGGATTGCAGATGCTCGCCACCATGTCCGGCTAATTTTTCTATTTTTAGTACAGACGGGGTTTCACCATGTTGGCCAGGCTGGTCTCGAACTCCTGATCTCAAGTGATCCACCCACCTGGGCCTCCCAAAGTGCTGGGATTACAGGCGTGAGCCACCATGCCTGGCCAGAGGCATATTTTTAAACTTGAAATGATGATTATGTTCCAACTCAACTTGAAACTCTTCCGTGCACTTCCCATTTCTCTTAGAATAAAAATCCAACTTAGTACCATGGTCCTTCAAGGCCATCTGGCCCTTGCCTGCTTCTCCAGTCTCACCTCTTGCTCATATCACTCCGACTACATTGGCCTCCCTCATTGCAAGCTGTTTGTAACCTCCATCTCGTCCTTCCGGTACATACCACTTCCAACTCTTTACATCAATGGTTCCTTCCCATCCTTTGGGCGTCAGCTGAAATATCACATCTTCAGACAGGCTTTTCTCGACCATCCAATCTACAGTAGGTCCTCCATTATTCATTATCATTCTTCCTGGTATTCTGCCCTCACAATCCCTACTTATTGTGGTGTGGTCACAATCCCTAATTATTTTGTTTGCTTACTTCTATTTTGTATGACTCCCTGCTAGACTATAAACTACAGTACAGTGGGGGCTGGGTCTATCTTACTCATCACTATTATTACTAGCGGGTTCACAAACCTAGATGGTAAAGCCTACTACACACCTAAGCTATATGGTATAGTCTATTGCTTGCAGGCCACAAACCTGTACAGCATGTTACTTTACTGGATACTACAGGCAAATGTAACACAGTGGTAAGTATTTGTGTATCTAAACATATGGAAACATAGAAAAGGTAATGCATTAAGCCATGTTATGATGGCTACAACATCACTAGGCAAGAGGAATTTTTCAACTCCACTATAATCTTAGGGGACCACTGTGGTAGATGCAGTCCATTGTTGACCAAAACATCTTCATGCAGCACAGGACTGTACCCTTTTGCCTTCCTCAAACTGACTTCACCCAATTGCCTTTAGGGTGTGCTGTCCTCAGGCAAATATGGTAAATTCATCATCTGATTTCTCACAGATTTTTCTGGCTGATTAAGATTAGGCACAAGACCTAATCTTAATCAATCTCGTGCTTTTTCCAAGAATGCTGATTCTTGAATGGAAAGATGCAAGGTCATTAAAAACTGATTGCAATTCACTTATTCCAGTGGTTACTTAGTATCTTAGTGCTTCAATTTCTTCCTCTCTAGGTAACCCACGTATCACATGGAATCTCTGGTGTCTCAGGAAAAACAAAACAAAACAAACAAAACAAACAACAACACTAAGCTTGCTCCTTTATTATTTCCTTCCTTTCTATTCCCTACCCTTCCTGCTCAGCTACAACAACAAAGCAACCCAATCCAACTCAACCCAACCCAACCCAACCCAATCCAACTCAACCCAACTCAACCCAACCCAATCCAACCCAACCCAACCCAACCCAACCCAACCCAAATTCTTCTCATTTTCTCAGGCAGAGCAGCTTAACCACAGTATCTAGAACTAACAGACAGATCCTGGTTCTGCCATTTACTAGCCATGTGACCTTAGGCAAATTAAACCTCTTTCTGCCTCTGTTTCCTCATTGGTGATGGAGAAATAATAGCACTTGTAACGGTACATGTACTAAATGAGATAATATATGTAAAGCACTTAAAATAGTACTTAGCACCTAGTAAGCACTCAATATTTGCTAGCTATCATTATTATATTAATCTTTTTGTTGTAAAAGCTACTGGATACCTATGCCTTCAGGGTTATTATTATTATTTTTTTCAAGGTATGGCTTCTGAATCACAAACATTAGAATTACCTGGAGAGGGCCGGGCGCGGTGGCTCACACCTATAATCCCAGCTACTAGGGAGGCTGAGGTAGGAGAATCACTTGAACCTGGGAGGCGGAGGTTGAGGTGAGCCGAGATCGTGCCATTGTACTCCAGCCTGGGCAACAAGAGAGAAACTCCGTCTCAGAAAAAAAAAAAAAAAAAAGAATTACCTGGAGAGATTAAGAATGTAGATTCCTGGGCTCGGCTCCACACCAGGCGTAGTCTCTAGGTCAGAACTAGAAAATTTACACTTCAAAAATCTAGGCTGGTCATGCCAGTAATCTCAGCACTTTAGGAGACTGAGGCAGGAGGATCACTTGAGCCCAGGCATTCAAGACCAGCCTGGGCAACATAGCAAGATCCCATCTCTATAAAAAATAAAAGTAAATAAAATAAAAAATACATCTCCCAAGTGATTCTGATGCTTACTAATTTTTTTTTTTTTTTTTTTTTTTTTTTGAGACGAGGTTTTGCTCCTGTTGCCCAGACTGCAGTGCAAATAGTGCGATCTCAGCTCACCACAACCTCCACCTCCTGGGTTGAAGCGATTCTCCTGCCTCAGCCTCCCAAGTAACTGGGATCACACGCATGCGCCACCACACCTAGCTAATTTTGTATTTTTAGTAGAGACGGCGTTTCTCCATGTTGGTCAGGCTGTTGTTCTTGAACTCCCGACCTCAGGTGATCCGCCCCCCTTGGCCTCCCAAAGTGCTGGGATTACAAGTGTGAGCCACTGTGCCCAGTGCTTACTAATTTTTTTTAAGATACCAAGATATAAGTTGGATGCAGTGGCACACACCCATAGTCCCAGCTACTTGAGAGGCTCAGATGGGAGGATCACTTGAGGCCAAGAATTTGAGGCTGTAGTGCATTACAAATGCCCCTGTGAATAGCCAGTGCACTCTAGCCTGGGCAACACAGTGAGACCTGGTCCCTAAAAAATAAAAAATATTGAGATATAGTACACATAGCATAAAATTCACTCATTTAAAGTACGTTATATATATATATGTATACAGTTCAGTGGGTTTTTAGTATATTCAGAGTAGTAAAACCATCATCACAATCTATTTACTTTTTTACTTTTTTTTTTTGAGATGGAGTCTCACTCTTGTTGCCCAGGCTGGAGTGCAGTGGCATGATCTTGGCTCACTGCAAACTCCACCTCCCGGGTTCAAGTGATTCTCCTGCCTCAGCCTCCTGAATAGCTGGGATTACAGGCATCTGCCACTACGCCCAGCTAATACTGTATTTTTAGTAGAGACAGGGTTTCACCATGCTGGCCAGGATGGTCTCGATCCCCAACCTCGTGATCCACCACTTTGGGATTACAAGTGTGAACCACCGCACCCAGCTAATTGTTGTATTTTTAATAGAGACAGGGTTTCACCATGTTGGCCAGGCTGGTCTGGAACTTCTGACCTCCAGTGTTAACGCCCATCTTGGCCTCCCAAAGTGCTGGGATTACAGGTGTGAGCCACCACAAGTGGCTTTTTTTTTTTCTCTTAGATGGAGTCTCACTCTGTCACCCAGGCTGGAGTGCAGAGGCTCGATCCCAGCTTACTACAGCCTCCTCCTCCTGGGTTCAATACATTCTCTTGCTTCAGCTTCACAGGTGGCTGGGAGTACAGGTGTGTGCCACCACACCTGGCTAATTTTTTTTTTTTTTTTTTAGTAGAGATGGGGTTTCACCATCTTTGCCAGGCTGGTCTTGAACTCATGACCTCAAGTGATCTGCCCACCTCAGCCTTCCAAAGTGCTAGGATTACAGGCGTGAGCCACTGCACCCAGTATCACAAGATAATTTTAGAACATTTTCATCTCCCCTGAAAGAAACTCTGTACTTATTTATTTATTTATCTATGACAGAGTTTCACTTTTGCTGCCCAGGCCGGAGTGCAATGGTGCAATCTTGGCTCACTGCAACCTCCGCCTCCTGGGTTCAAGCGATTCTCCTGCCTCAGCCTCCCAAGTAGCTGGGACTACAGGCATGCACCACCACGGCTGGCTAATTTTTTGTATTTTAGTAGAGACGGTGTTTCAGCATGTTGGTCAGGCTGGTCTCGCACTCCTGACCTCAGGTGATCCACCTGCCTCGGCCTCCCAAAGTGCTGGGATTACAGGCGTGAGCCACTGCACCCAGCCGAAACTCCATACCTTTTGGCAGTCATTTCCCATTCCCTACTCCCCCAGTCACCACCCCCAGCCCTAGGCAAGCACTAATCTACTTTCTGCCTCTATAAATTTGACTCTTCTGGACATTTCTTTTTAAATATTTTTTGAGGAAGAGTCTCACTGTCACCCAGGTTGGAGGGCAGTGGCCACAAACATGGCTCACTGCAGCCTCGACCTCCTAGGCTCAAAGTGATCCTCCTGTCTCATCCTCCTGAGTAGCTAGGACCACAGGTGCCTGCCACCACGCCTGGCTAATGTTTTACTTTTTTTTCTCTTTTTGAGGCGGAGTCTTGCTCTGTTGCCCAGGCTGGAGTGCAGTGGTGTAGTCTTGCTGACTGCACCTCCACCTCCTGGGTTCAAAGTGATTCTCCTGCCTCAGTCTCCTGAGTAGCGGGGATTACAGGTACATGCCACTATACCCGGCTAATTTTTGTATTTTTAGTAGAGATGGGGTTTTGCCATGTTGACCAGGCTGTTCTCGAACTCCTGACCTCAGGTGATGCACCCACCATGGCCTCCCAAAGTGCTGGGATTATAGGCGTGAGCCACCGTGCCCGGCCATGTTTTACTTCTTTATAGAGACAGAGTCTCCCTATGTTGCTCAGGTTGGTATCAAACTTCGGGGCTCAAGCAATCCTCCCGCCTCAGTTTCTCAAAGTGCTGGGATTACAGGCGTGAGCCACCATGCCCATCTATGGACATTTCATATAAATGGAATTATATAGCATGTGGTCTTTTGTGACTGGCTTATTTCATTTAGCACAATGTCTTCAAGGTTTATCTGTGTTGTAGCATGGATCAATACTTCATTTTTTTAATTGTCCAGTTATATTCCATTGTAGGTATACCATATCTTGTTTATCCATTCATTTGGGTTATTTCCACTTCCTGGTTTTATGAATGAGCTATGAATATCTGTGCATAAATTTTTGTGTGGACATATGTTTACATTTCTCTCAGATATATAGCTAGGTGTTGAGTTGGTGGGTCATAAGTCAACTCTGTTTAACACCTTGATGAAATACCAACCTGTTTTCCAAAGTAGATACAGTATTTTATGTTCCCACCTGCCATGTATAAAAGCTCTAATTTCTCCACTTCCTTGTCAACATTTGTCACTGTCAGTTTTTTTATTATTTTTGTTTTTTGAGACGGAGTCTCACTCTGTCGCCCAAGCTGGAGTGTAGTGGCGTGATCTCGGCTCACTGAAACCTCCGCCCCCTGGGTTCAAGCAATTCTCCTGCCTTAGCCTCCCTAGTAGCTGGGATTACAGGCGTGTGCTACCATGCCTAGCTAATTTTTGTATTTTTAGCAGAGACGAGGTTTCAACATGTTGGCCAGGCTGTTCTTTTTTTTTTTTTTTTTTTTGAGACGGAGTCTTGCTCTGTCACCCAGGCTGGGGTGCAGTGGTGTGACCTCGGCTCACTGCAAGCTCCGCCTCCTCCCGGGTTCATGCCATTCTCCTGCCTCGGCCTCCCGAGTAGCTGGGACTACAGGCACCCACCACGCCTGGCTAATTTTTTGTATTTTTAGTACAGATGGGGTTTCCCCATGTTAGCCAGGATGCTCTCGATCTCCTGACCTCGTGATCTGCCCACCTCGGCCTCCCAAAGTGCTGGGATTACAGGCATAAGCCACAGCACCTGGCCTACTGTCAGTCTTTTATCATAGCTATCCTACTGAGTTTGAAATGGTATCTCATTGTGGTTTTGATATGCATCTCCCTAATAACTAATAATGTCAAGCATCTTTTTACATGCTTATTGGCCATTTTGTGTATCTTCTTTGGTGATATGTCTATTCAAATCCTTTCCCCATCTGGGTATTTGTCTTTTATTACTGTCTTTTTATTACTGAGTTGTAAGAATTCTTTAAACATTCTGGATAAGTCCCTACTTAAATATACGATTTGTAGATAATTTTCTCCCATTCTGTGGGGTTTTTTTTTTTGAGAAGGTCTCACTCTGTTGCCCAGGCTGGAGTGAAGTGACATGATCTTGGCTCACTGAAACCTCTGCCTCCTAGGCTCAAGCAGTCCTCCCACCTCAGTCTCCCGAGTAGCTGGGACTACAGGTGCACGCCATCATGCCTGGCTCATTTTTGTATTTTTGTTTTTTTTTGTAGAGACGGAGATTCACCATGTTTCCCAGGCTGGTCTCCAAATCCTGAGCTCAAGCAATCCACCTGCCTTGGTCTCTCAAAGTGTTGGGATTACAGGTGTGAACCACTGTGCCTGGCCTTTTTTTTTTTTTTAATTTTTTTGTAGAGATGGGGTCTTATCATGTTGCTCAGGCTGGTCTTGAACTCCTGGGCTCAAGTAATCCTCCCATCTCAGCCTCCCAAAGTGCTGGGATTACAGGCCTGGGCCAGTTTTTGTTTTTTTTCTTTGAGATGGAGTCTCACTCTGTTGCCCAGGCTGCAGTACAGTGGCATGATCTCGGTTCACTGCAACCTCCACCCACTGGGTTCAAGTGATTCTCCCACCTCAGCCTCCCAAGTAGCTGGCATTACAGGTGCCTGCCACTGTGACTGGCTAACTTTTGTATTTTTAGTAGAGATGGGGGTTTCACCATCTTGGCCAGGCTGGTCTTGAACTCCTGACCTTGTGATCCACCAGCCTCGGCCTCCCAAAGTGCTGGGATTATAGGCGTGAGCCACTGCGCCCAGTCTTTAAAATTTTTTTTTTTTTTTTGAGACATAGTCCCGCTCTGGTGCCCAGGCTGGAGTGTAGTGGCACCATCTTGGCTCAGTGCAACATTCGCTCCTGGGTTCAAGTAATTCTCCTGTCTCAGCCTCCCAATAGCTGGGATTGCAGGTGCCCGCCACCATTCCTGGCTAACTTTTATATTTTTAGTAGAGATGGGGTTTCACCATGTTGGCCAGGCTGGTCTCGAACTCCTGACTTCAAGTGATCTGCCTGTTTTGGCCTCCCAAAGTGCTGGGATTACAGACGTGAGCCACCGCGCCCAGCAGTTTTCATTTCTTGATGGTGTCCTTTGGAGCACAGAAGTTTTTAATTTTGATAAAGTTAAATTTACTTATTTCTCCTTTTATTGCCTGTGCTTTTGGTGTTGTACCATTGCCTAATTAAAAGTCATAAAGGTTTACTCCTATGTTTTCTTCTATGAGTTTTATAATTCTAGCTTCTGTATTTGGGTCTTGTGTTTTTTTATTGAGAACCATTGGTTTTATTCATAGTTCATGTACACTCATTTTGAGAACTACTGATTTGGGTCACATCTGTCTACAATGGCTAATCACTGTTTTTCCCAAAGACAATCCTCACCCTAAGATAAATTTTTAAGTCATCTGTTAGAATGATGTAAATAACGTAACAGCTAAGTAACGTTTACTGAGCACTGGGTATGTGCTAAGCATTTTACATTGTACAACCTTGCTCAATCTTCACTATGAGGTTAGTGTTACAATTACTTCCACTTTTTATGATGTAATACACTCCACTGTAAGATGATGCAATATATCTATCTCCTCCTTTTATGTAAAAGGAGATACCAAAACCTACATATTTAAGAAGGAAGGCTGTGCAGACTAAATAAGCCCATGTGTGTTAAGCATATGGTACACTGCTTGGCACAGAGCAGGGGCTCAAAGGATGAGTGCCCCTCTAATTTCTTCATGATCCCCTCCCCCAAAGGAGACTCTGCCCCTTCCACTGGTCCAGAAAGCTATCAGCCCCAGGGCTGATTTTTGCATTCTTTTAGAATCCCATTCCCCTTTTTTTCTTTTTCTTTTTTTTTTTTTTTTGAGACAGTCTTGCTCTGTTGCCCCGGCTGGAGTGCAGTGGTGTGATCTCGGCTCACTGCAACCTCTGATCCTCGGGTTCAAGTGATTCTCCTGTCTCAGCCTCCCAAGTAGCTGGGATTACAGGTGCCTGCCACCTCACCCAGCTAAATTTTTTGTATTTTTAGTAGAGATGGGGTTTCACCATGTTGGCCAGGCTGGTCTCGAACTCCTCACCTCAGGTGATCTGCCTGCCTCGGCCTCCCAAAGTGCTGGCCATTTTTTTTCTTTTTCTTTTTCTTTTTTTTTTTTGAGACAAGGTCTTGCTCTGTCATCCCGGCCGGAAGGCAGCA
Source organism: Macaca thibetana thibetana (assembly GCF_024542745.1). Lineage (NCBI taxonomy): Eukaryota > Metazoa > Chordata > Mammalia > Primates > Cercopithecidae > Macaca > Macaca thibetana. The sequence continues at coordinate 65,287,556 of NC_065587.1, forward strand.
GTGTGATCTTGGCTCACTGCAGCTTCAACCTCCCAGGCTCAAGTGATTCTCCCACCTTAGCCTTCCCAGTAGCTGAGACTACAGGCGTGCACTACCATGCCTGGGTAATTCTTATGTTTTTTGTAGAGACAGGTTTCACCCAGGCTGATCTCAAACTCCTGGACTCAAGCGATCCTCCGGCCATGGCCTCCCAAAGTGCTGGGATTATAGGCGTGAGCCACTGCGCCTGGCCGATTCCCCCTTTTCTTTCTCTCATTATGGTTTGTGATTTTTTTTTTTTTTGAGACAGAGTCTCGCTGTCACCCAGGCTGGAGTTATGGTTTGTGATTTTACTTACGTTATTATTTAACTATTTTATCTCTTCAACTGCTTTCCAAGTTACATAAGGGCAAAGGCAGATGGTGCCATTTTGTCTCTGCAATATTCCCCAACACCCAATAGAGGGCTTGTGGGAACACAGAGATGTTTGAAAAATGTATACCTGTTCACATCATTTCTGGTTTAAAATTCTCCAGTGGCATATGGATTGCACTTTGAATAAAGCCCAAATTCTCTTTTTTTTTTTTTTTTTTTTTGAGACGGAGTCTCACGCTGTGTCACCCAGGCTGGAGTGCAGTGGCGCGATCTCGGCTCACTGCAAGCTCCGCCTCCCAGGTTCACGCCATTCTCCTGCCTCAGCCTCCGAGTAGCTGGGACTACAGGCGCCCGCCACCACGCCCGGCTAGTTTTTTGTATTTTTAGTAGAGACGGGGTTTCACCATGTTAGCCAGGATGGTCTCGATCTCCTGACCTCGTGATCCACCCGCCTCGGCCTCCCAAAGTGCTGGGATTACAGGCTTGAGCCACCACGCCCGGCCAAAGCCCAAATTCTCAACCATGGCCAATAGGTCCCTATCTGATTGCCCCTCGTCTTTCCATCCACAGCTTCTTCTATTCTCTCCACTTGAGTCATACTTGTTTTCTTTCTGATCCTCACACATACCTTGCCCTCTCTCCACTCAGTCCGTTCCTTCTGCTTGGAAGCTCTGATCAATTTCTCATCCTTTAGGTCTCAGCTCAAATCATCTCTTTGTAGAGTCTTCCCTGATCACTTTGTCTAGTGTTACCACCCTTATTATTACACCAGTAGTTATTCTCAATCATACACTGTTCCCCTCCCTCTCTCACTCCCTCCCTTCCTCCTTTCCTTCTTTCCTTCGACAGAGTCTGGCTCTGTCACCCAGGCTGGAGTACAATGGCACTATCTTGGCTCACTATAGCCTCCGCCTCCCAGGTTCAATTGATTCTCTTGCCTCAGCCTCCTGAGTAGCTGGGACTATAGGCACAGGCCACCATGCCTGGCTAATTTTTGTAATTTTAGTAGAGACGGGGTTTCACCATGTTGGGCAGGCTGGTTTCGAACTCCTGACCTCAAGTCATCCGGCCACCTCAGCCTTCCAAAGTGCTGGGATTACAGGCATGAGCCACCACGCCCAGCCTGTTTCATTTTCTTCATAAATATGAAATTTCCTTGCACTTTTAATATTATTGCTAATATTTAAGCACTTACTATACATTAATTAATGAAGTGTGCTGCTTAATGCTTATTAATGGGCTCTCCAAACCCCAAACCCCTGATTTCTAGTGTTTGCTGATTCCTGTGGTGTAAACACTTGCATCAGGAGGGATTTTCAATCTATCAACCGGAGGAAACTGAACACCACCATTTGGGAAGAGAAAGATATAGTATTTGCCGTACTGATACAGTGGTGGTAAATAATGTCAAAAGCACATATAAAACAAAAGTGTGGTAAAAAAATTAGAAAGTGAAGTGTTGAATATGTATTCCCTTGTTTTCAATGTAAGTTATTTAACTGTAGGTTTATATATGTTAATTTTCAAAAATGGTTGTGTTTAAAAGTGACTGGCAAAATTTCTAAGCCTTCTGGCCGGGCACAATAACACAAGCCTGTAATCCCAGCACTTTGGGAGGCCTAGGCAGGCAGATCGCCTGAAGTCGGGAGTTCGAGACCAGCCTGACCAACATGGAGAAAAACCCTATCTCTATTAAAATTACAAAAAATTAGCCAGGGGTGGTGGCGCTTGCCTGTAATCTCAGCTACTTGGGAGGTTGACGCAGGAGAATAGCTTGAACCTGGGAAGCGGAGGTTGCAGTGAGCCGAGATCGTGCCATTGCACTCCAACCTGGGCAACAAGAGTGAAACTCCGTTTCCAAAAAAAAAAAAAAAAAGATTCTAGGCCTTCCTCAACCGTACCTAGTGAGCCTACAATCAGCACCTTTTTCAGCACAGAAGGGTTAAGCGACTTGTTGAAGGTTGCAGAGCTAATAAATCAGTCTACTACCCCCAAACGTATCCGTAGAACCTAACATAGTGCCTGGAAAATAGTTGGCATTTAACAAACAACTGCCAGGAAAAAAAAAATACACATTTAACACTCTTTAAAAACATAAAAAGTTACCAGCCTGGGCAACACGGCAAAACCCCGTCTCTACTAAGTAAAGTACAAAAACTCAGCCGAGCATGGTGGTGCGTAACTGTGGTCCCAGCTACTCTGGAGCCTGGGAGGTCCAGGATGCAGTGAGCCGAGATTGAGCCACTGCACCCCAGCCTGGGCGACTGAGACCCTGTCTCAAAAGCAAAAAACCACCAAACATAAAAGATAAACATTTTGGGCCGGGCGCGGTGGCTCACGCCTGTAATCCCAGCATATTGGGAGGCCAAGACGGACAGATCATCTGAGGTCAGGAGTTCCAGACCAGCCTGGCCAACATGGTGAAACCCCACCTCTAGTAAAAATACAAAATAATAATAATAATAATAATAATAGGAAGAAGAAGAAGTGGGGTTGGTGGTACATGCCTGTAGTCCCAGCTACTTGGGAGGCTGAGGAGGGAGGATCTCCTGAGCCCGAGAGGTCATGGCTGCAGTGAGCTGTGATCGTGGCACTCCAGCCTGACTGTCAGAGTGAGACCCTGTCTCTTAAAAAATAAAAAATAAAAAAAGAGAGAGAGAGGCCGGCGCGGTGGCTCACGCCTGTAATCCCAGCATTTTGGGAGGCCGAGGAGGGCGGATCCCCTGAGGTCAGGAGTTCGAGATCAGCCTGGCCAACATGATGAAACCCCATATCTACTAAAAAAAAAAAAAAAAAAAAAAAAAAAACTAACCGCGCGTGGTGGTGGGCGCCTGTAATCCCAGCTATTTAGGAGGTGGAGGTTGCAGTGAGCCGAGATCACGCCACTGCACTCCAGCCTGGACAACAGAGCGAGACTCAGTCTCAAAAAAAATAAAAATAAAAATAAAAATTTTGGCATTGAAAACATACACGCAAGAGTGAAATTAACATCTGTTTAAAAGTATCTCACAATCCCGGGAAGTCGACTACTTCCGCTTCTACTTTCAGCAGCGTTTCAGCCCCGCTACAGCGATGCCGTTTCACAACGCACCTGCGATCCGAGAAGATTTCGCCCCACCCTCTGCACGCAGCTTGAGGCACCCGCTTTCCGTCGCTCCGGCCCGCCTCGCCGTAAGGCTTTCTGGGAGTTGTAGTCTCCACGTCTGGCCGCTCCGGTGGCAGCGGCGGCGCGCCGTCGCGCGCGGAACTACAGAGAGTGGCGCGCAGGTCGCGAGGCTCTTCCACCTCGCCTTCCCTCATCGCCCGCGCGCCCGCCCCAGTTATCATGGCGGCTCCCTTGGCCCTGGTGCTGGTGGTGGCTGTGACAGTGCGGGCGGCCTTGTTCCGCTCCAGTCTGGCCGAGTTCATTTCCGAGCGGGTGGAGGTGGTGTCCCCGCTGAGCTCTTGGAAGAGAGGTGAGGTCACTGGCTCGAGCAGACGGTCAGGCCCCGCCTGCCCTCCCGCGGCCTCTGTGAATGGGAGGCGGGGGCAGTGACCGCCAGCGCGCGGTTCCTAGAGAACTGACCCTCTCGTGGGGTACTCGGGGAGGGCGGGGCCTGAGGGCGGGGCTGGTGAGGGGAGCGGGCGTGGAGATGGTGTCGTGAGGTTTGGGCCCTGGGGGCCGGACCACCTAGTGGTGGGGATCTGAGGGGGCGTGTCCCATTCAGTGCCCTGAGCCGACGGAGTGTGGTCTGTGGAAGGGTTGGAATAAGAGGAGGAGGTGCTTGTGCAGCGCGGTTTGCAGAGGAGTTTGGGATTTGGGGCGGGATCGCGAGGGGGTGCTCCCTGGGGTGAGAGGTGATGTGTGAGGGGGTCCGGGATGAGGGGACCAATTTTGCTTAAGCGAGGAGAGTGTGCATGTGCTTTAGACGTCTCTTCTCAGTCTGGGACTTGCAGGGCAGTTTTTGTTACTGTTCCTTACTAAGTTCCTCATCAAACATTGTTTTATACTAACGCCTACAGCGAGAAACAGAAGTTGGGCTGAAATAACTGAACAGCCTAGTGAGGGAGACAAATCGTTATAATAATTTATGAAAAGTGTACTTTCTGTGTCCACCCAGTTCCTTCCTTAGTATTTTGACCCTGAATAAACTATCCCCTCTCTTTCCAGTTTTCCTAAGAATGTGGGATTTGAGCTGACTCTTGAAGGATGTAGGGTTTTGGAAGGGAGATTAGAGAAAAGGGTAGTTCCAGGTAGCAGAAAGTAAATGGGATGAAGAAACGTTCAAAGATGTGAAATGTCCAAAGTAGGGGAGTAATGGGGTGGAAGCTAGGTTTAGGCCAGAGTTTGATGAATTAAACAAAAAATAAATAAAATTTTATTTTAAACTGAAGTACAATATACATACAATACATATTAAGTGTAGAGTTCAATGAATTTTTACAAACTGTATTCACTCATGTAGCCAGCACCTACTTCAAGCAACAGTAGCAGCACCCCAGAAGTCCCCTTTGTGTCCTTTAAATGCTAAAGTTTTTTTTCGTTTTTGGTTTTGCTTTTTGTTTAGAGACAGGGTCTTGCTATGTCGCCCAGGCTGGTCTGGAACTCCTGGACTCAGGCAGTCTCACTTGGCCTCCCGGAGTGCTGAGATTTCAGGCGTGAGCAATGGCAGCTGGCCAAGGCTAAAGTTTTGATGTTATCCTATAGAAATGTTGGCATGGGGAATGGCATAATGAATGGGTGTTTTATGAATAGAGTTGAGGTTTCTAAAAAATGGTAACATTTTATATACCTTTTCTCATTTAGTCCTCACTTTTATTTCTATGTGATAGATGGTGTTATTTTCCCCCTTTTGCAGATGAGGGAACTGAAATTTAGAGAAGTTAATTTGCCCAGGTTTCCTACTTGGGGAATGGGAATAAAGATAGTAGTAATTCATGTCTGAGATTGTAAGACTTTGCATTTGTTACCTCTGCATATTATTTTTTTGTTGAACTAAATCGAAGCCATTTGGTTCCTGTTTTCTTCTGGGTAACTGAAGACCTGAGGCAGTATTAGGCCCTTCTTCCTCTACTCCCTATTAGGAGCATTTCTCATCTCATAATTACTTGTTTATATCCGGTTTTTCCACATTTTCTCTCTCTCTCTCTTTTTATTTTTTTTTGAGACGGTGTTTCGCCCTTGTTGCCCTGGCTGGAGTGCAATGGCACGATCTCGGCTCACCATAACCTCTGCCTCCTGGGTTCAAGCGATTCTTCTGCCTCAGCCTCTTGGGCAGCTGGGATTACAGGCATGCACCACCATGCCCGGCTGATTTTGTATTTTTAGTAGAGATGGGGTTTCTCCGTGTTGGTCAGGCTGGTCTCGAACTCCCGACTTCAGGCGATCCGCCTACCTCTGCTTCCCAAAGTGCTGGGATTATAGGTATGAGCTACCGCGCCCAGCCTCTCTCTCTCTCTCTCTTTTTTGTTTTTTTTAAGAGACAGGGTCTCACTCTGACAGGCTGGAGTGCAGTGATCACGGCTCACTGCAGCCATGACCTCTTGGGCTCAGGAGATCCTCCCTCCTTAGCCTCCCAAGTAGCTGGTAGCTGGGACTACAGGCATGTACCACCAACCCCACTTATTACTGTTATTTTGTATTTTTTGAAGAGATGGGGTTTCACCTTGTTGCCTAGGCTGGTCTCAAACTCCTGGGCTTAAGTGATTCGCCCACCTTGGCCTCCCAAAGTGCTGGGATTATAGGCATAAGCTACCACACCTGGCCTTTTCCACTACCTTATGAGCTCCTTGAAGGACTCTGTTTTATTCATTCCTGAATTCTTTTATGTCTGGCATAGAGTAGGTGTGTAGTTACTGTTGAATAAATGGGGAAGAGAAGAAAGCATAGGATCTGGTTACTTACAGGAGGTTACTTACAGGATAGACAGGTGAAGGATTCCAAGATGAGACAATGTTGTTTGTTGATTAAGAGCACAGCGTCTGGAATGTCAGAAAAGGTTTGACTGTCTCTAGCTCTGCAAATTATAAGCTATATGAATTCTTTTTTTTTTTTTTTTTTTTTTTTGAGACAGAATTTTGCTCTTGTTGCTGAGGCTAGAGTGCAATGGCACGATCTTGGCTCACTGCACCCTCCGCCTCCCAGGTTCAAGCGATTATCTTGTCTCAGCCTCCTGGGTAGCTGGGATTACAGGTGCTCACCACCATGCCCAGCTAATTTTTGTATTTTTAGTAGAGATGGGTTTCACCTTGTTGGCCAATCTGATCTTAAACTCCTGACCTCAGGTGAGCCGCCCGCCTTGGCCTCCCAAAGTGCTGGGATTACAGGTGTGAGCCACTATGCCCGGCTTTTTTTGTTGTTTTTTTGAGATGGAGTCTTGGTCTCTTGCCCAGGCTGGAGTGTAGTGTGATCCCCGCTCACTGCAACCTCCGCATCCCAGGTTCAAGTGATTCTTCTGCCTCAGCCTCCCAAGTAGCTGGGACTACAGGCACGTGCCACCATGCCTGGCTAATTTTTGTGTTTTTAGTAGACACGGGGTTTCACCATATTGGCCAGGCTGGTCTCAATCTCCTGACCTCGTGATCCGCCCACCTTGGCCTCCCAAAGTGCTGGGATTACAGGCGTGAGCCACTGTGCCCGGCCAAGTTGTATGAATTCTAACATCAGTATTTCCATCTGTAAAATAGGAAATTATGTATCCCGTTCAATGAGATAATCCATGTTGAAGCTCAACACGATAATGAAAGCCAAAAAGGTGAATTCTAAGGTTTTGAGTTGAGATAATAGGAAAAATAGTGCTGACATGGGCTGAAATAGATGAATCAGAAAGGACATAGTAGTGTTTCATGTGTGTATAATGTGATAGTACAATACTCACAGTTTTAGGTCTGGAGCCTGAGGCCAGTGTCAGGGCTAGAGAGAGAGAGAGAGAGAGAGATTTGTTAACCACTCATTATCTGGATCTGACTAAATCAGCATGATTATTTGTACCTTTTGGGAGGGAAGGTACAACATCTGTAAGCATTACTTTTCTTCAAAGTGTACCTTAAATGGGATATATATATATATATATATATATATATTTTTTTTTTTTTTTTTTTTTTTTTTTGAGACGGAGTCTCGCTCTGTCGCCCAGGCTGGAGTGCAGTGGCCGGATCTCAGCTCACTGCAAGCTCTGCCTCCCGGGTTTTTACGCCATTCTCCTGCCTCAGCCTCCCGAGTAGCCGGGACTACAGGCGCCCGCCACCTCGCCCGGCTAGTTTTTTGTATTTTTTTAGTAGAGACGGGGTTTCACCGTGTTAGCCAGGATGGTCTCGAACTCCTGACCTCATGATCCGCCCGTCTCGGCCTCCCAAAGTGCTGGGATTACAGGCTTGAGCCACCGCGCCCGGCCTTTTTTTTTTTTTTTTTTTTTTTTTGAGATGGGGTCTTGCCCTGTTGCCCAGGCTGGGGTGCAGTGGCATGATCTCGGCTCATGTTTTTTAAAGCAGCTGATTATATAAAGCCTAAAAGACAGGCATTTAAAAATAGTAAAGTAGGACCCCTTCTGGGGTCACTGCAACCTCCACCTCCCAGGTTCAAGCGATTCTCCTACCTCAACCTCCTGAGTAGCTGGGATTATAGGCGCCCACCACCACACCCGGCTAATTTTTTGTATTTTTAGTAGAGATGGGGTTTCACCACGTTGACCAGGCTGGTCTTGAACACTTGACCTCAGGTGATCCACCCGCCTGGGTCTCCCAAAGTGCTGGGATTACAGGCTTGAGCCACCACGCCCGGCCAACTTTTTAATATTGTAGTAAATAGTAGGGTTTTAAAAAATGTTTTTACCAGCCTGGGCAATACAGCAAGAGCCTGTTTCTACAACAAAACTTAAAAATTAGCTGGGTGTGGTGGCATGCACCAATAGTCCCAGTTACTCGGGAGGCTGGGGTGGGAGGATCACTTGAGCCTGGAAGGTTGAGGCTGCAATGAGCTATGATCACACCATTATACTCCAGCCCAGGCAACAGAGTGAGTCTCAAAAAAGAAAGACAAAAAATGTTTTACATGGTTTATGTAACCTGACCCTTTGCCCAGATCAGTTATCAATTAAGTAATGTGATGCCATACTTAATCATCAATTAGCAGAACCACACTCCAGGCATTTGCTAGAGAATACACTAACAAATCCACTGATATACAGTATCTAGCAAAAGCATATCTGAGATGAATTACGTTTTAGGCAATTGCCTAAAAGTTGTGCAGTCTGTCCTCTAGCTATGTACTCATAAATTTCCATCTGGATTAAACCAGACAAGTGGAGTGATATGCCTGGACAGCCTCATACTGGTCCCCCATAGAGTTGCTTTTTTACTGCTCTGTGGTAGGATGCCATTGGCTACGGGTGAGAAATGCCTTGTGATGTGACCTGATGAGTCGTCTCCTTGGGTCTCCAGTAAAGCTGTTAGTGAAGGATTTAATAGCTGTTACACAGCAACCTCTTTATGCAGCTCTTTGAGGAGGTTTCCTTTTGGTTCCAGTATAAGGACCAGTTACAATGGTCTTGAGCAATATACTTTGTTTTATTTTATGGCCACCATGAATTATAAAATTGATTAGGTTTCCTTCTTTAGGGTAGTCCTATAAAGTTTAAAGTTGTAATTGCAGCCCACTCCTTACGAATATGTAGTGGTCTTTTTCCTTTTCTTTTCTCTCTGTTTTTGTTTATTTGATACAGGGTTTCCCTCTGTCACCCAGACTGGAGTGCGGTAGCATGATCATGACTCGCTGCAGCTTTGACCTCCTGGGCTCAGTTGATCTTCCCACTTCAGCCTCTGAAGTAGCTGGGACCACAGGCACACATCACCATGCCCCAGCTAATTTTTGTTTTTTTGTAGAGACAAGGTCTCCTTATGTTGCCCAGGCTGATCTCGAACTCTTTGAACCCCTGCCTACCTATTTTTTAATAGGTAACTCAGTCACATGATTCAAAAATAGAAAGTAGCTGGGTGCAGTGGCGCATGCCTGTGGTCCCACCACTTTTGGAGGCCAAGGTGGGAAGACTGCTTGAGTCCAGGTGTTCAAGACCGGCCTGAGCAACATGGCAAGACACTGTCTCTACCAAAAAAAAATTTAGCTGGGTGTGGTGGCGTGGGCCTGTGTTCTCAGCTACTTGGGAGGCTGAGGTGGGATGATCGCTTGTACCCAGGAGGTTGAGGCTGCAGTAAACCATGTTTGTACCCCTGTACTCCAGTCTGGATGACAGAGTGAAACCCTGTCTCCAAAACAAAAACAAAAACAAAAACTATTTCTTTTGAATAATTATAAAATAATACATCCTCATTGCTAAATATTTAGAAAAGGAAGATGAAAAAAAATCAAGCATCTTCTGTAATCTTGTCACCTAGAAATGCCATTGTGAACATTTAAATATTTATTTTTCTAGGCATTTCTCATTGATTAAATGTTCATTCTCTGTCTTTCAGATAATTAAATGAATGCTTATAAAAGTTTAAGATAAAACTCTACAAACCTATTAAAAACTATGCAATTTTGAGAAGCTGAGGCAGGCAGATCACTTGAGGTCAGGAGTTCGAGACTAGCCTGGTCAACATAGTAAAACACTGACTCCACTAAAAATATAAAAATTAACTGGTCTGGTGGCAGGCACCTGTAATCCTAGCTACTCAGTGGTTGAGTCAGGAGAATTGCTTGAACCCAGGAGGCAGAGGTTGCAGTGAGCCAAGATCACGCCACTGCACTCCAGCCTTGGTGACAGACTGAGACTCTCTCTCAAAAAAAAAAAAAAAAAAAGCAAAGGGCTGGGCATGGTGGCTCACACCTGTAATTCCAGCACCACTGTAATTCCAGCACTTTGGGAGGCTGAGGCAGGAAGATTGCTTGAGCCCAGGAGTTTGAGACCAGCCCAAGTAACATGGCGAAACCCTGTCTCTACAAAAAATACAAAAATTAGCCAGGCATGGTGATGCACACCTGAAGTCCCAACTACTCGAGAGGCTGCGATGGGAGGATCTATTGAGCCTGAGAGGTCAAGGCTGCAGTGAGCCCTGATCATGCCACTGTACTTCAACCTGGGCAATAGAGCCAGATCCTGTCTTGGAAAAACAGTTGGCGGGGGGCAAAGGACATGAACAGACACTTCTCAAAAGAAGACATACAAGTGGCCAACAAGCATATGAAAAAATGCTCAACATAATTAGTCATTAGAGAAATGCAAATCTAAAGCACAATGAGATACTATCTCTTTTTTTTTTTTGAGACGGAGTCTCGCTCTGTCGCCCAGGCTGGAGTGCAGTGGCCGGATCTCAGCTCACTGCAAGCTCCGCCTCCCAGGTTCATGCCATTCTCCTGCCTCAGCCTCCCGAGTAGCTGGGACTACAGGCGCCCGCCACCTCGCCCGGCTAGCTTTTTTTGTATTTTTTAGTAGAGACGGGGTTTCACCGTGTTAGCCAGGATGGTCTCGATCTCCTGACCTCGTGATCCACCCGTCTCGGCCTCCCAAAGTGCTGGGATTACAGGCTTGAGACACCGCGCCCGGCCGAGATACTATCTCATACCAGTCAGAATGACCATTATTAAAAAGTCAAAAAATAATAGATGCTGGCAAGACTGTGGAGAAAAGGAAACACTTATACACTGGTGGTGGGAATGTAAAGTAATTCAGCCACTGTGGAAAGCAGTTTGAAGGTTTCTCAAAGATCCTAAAACAGAACTGCCATTCGACCCAGCAATGCCATTACTAGGTATATACCTAAAGGAATAGAAATCATTCTACCCTAAAGATGCATGCATGTGTATGTTCATCACAGCAGTATTCACAATAGCAAAGACATAGAATTAACCTGAATGCCCATCAATGGTGGACTAGATAAAGAAAATGTGGTACATATACACCATGGAACACTATGCAGCATAAACAAAGAAAGGAATGAGATCATGTCCTTTGAACCAACATGGATAGAGCTGGAGACATTATCCTAAGGAAATTAATGCAAGAACAGAAAACCAAATACAGCATATTCTCACTTATAAGTGGAAGCTGAACACTGAGTACACGTGGACACAAAGACAGTAACAGTAGATACCTGGGCCTACTTGAGGGTGGAGGGTGGGAGGAGGGTGAAGTTGGAAAAGCTACCTATCAGGTACTGTGCTTATTACCTGGACAATGAGATTATCTGCACTCCAAACCTCTATGACATGCAATTTACCCGTGTAACAAACATGGACATGTACCCCCTCAACCCCCAAAAAATTTGAAAAGGAAAATAAATAAAAACCAAGAGAAATTGCTAAAATAGTCATTTGTAAAAAAATCACCAAAAAAACCTCTTATATTTTACATGCTGTGTTTTGACCTACTTTTCATTTAAGCATATTTTATGGACTGCTTTTCTTCAGTAAATATAGATCTCTAATATACTTTTTAATTTTAACTCTTAATTTTGAAATAATTTTAGATTTTCAAAAAAGTTGCAAGAATTGTAGATAGAGTTCCTGTTTACCTTTCATTCAGCTTCTAACGTTAACATTCTACATCACCATAGTGCAATGACCTAAACCAGAAAATTAACATTGATACGATGCTATTAACTAATTACAGGCCTTATTAGAATTTTATCACTTTGCCCCACTAATGTCCATTTCTAGTCCAATATCCAACCTGTGATTCCACTTTGCACTTAGTTGTTTTGTCGCCTTAGTCTCTTCTAATCTGGGATACTTCCTCAGACTTAACATTTAAAAAATTTTTAATTTAATTCTTGTTGGTACCTAGTAGGTATATATAGGCTTAATATTTTTAAGAGTACTTGCCAGTTATTTTATGTCTCCATTTGGGTCTGCCTGATGTTTTCTCACAATTAGACTGAGGTTATGCTTTTTTTTTTTTTTTTTTTTTTTTTTTGAGAAGGAGTGTCACTCCGTTGCCCAGGCTGGAGTGCAGTGGCACAATCTCGGCTCACTGCAACTTCCGCCTCCCAGGTTCAAGTGATTCTCCTGCCACAGCCTCCCAAGTAGCTGGGATTACAAGTGCGTGCCACCATGCCTGGCTAATTTTTGTATTTTTTTTTTTTTTTTTGAGACGGAGTCTCGCTCTGTCGCCCAGGCTGGAGTGCAGTGGCCGGATCTCAGCTCACTGCAAGCTCCGCCTCCCGGGTTTACGCCATTCTCCTGCCTCAGCCTCCCGAGTAGCTGGGACTACAGGCGCCCGCCACCTCGCCCGGCTAGTTTTTTTGTATTTTTAGTAGAGACGGGGTTTCACCATGTTAGCCAGGATGGTCTCGATCTCCTGACCTTGTGATCCGCCCGTCTCGGCCTCCCAAAGTGCTGGGATTACAGGCTTGTGCCACCGCGCCCGGCCAATTTTTGTATTTTTAATGGAGACAGGATTTTGCCATGTTGGCCAGGCTGGTCTTGAACTGCTGACCTCACGTGATCCGCCTGCCTCAGTCTCCCAAAGTGCTGGGATTACAGGTGTGAGCCACCACCCATGTAAAATTATTTTTCCCCTTGCAAATATTCTATTTCTCATATTTTTGCCCACGAATTTTAGCATCCATTGATGATACTTGCCTTTTGTGATTATTACTATGCATGGAGTATGCCAAGTGGTGATTTTCTGTTTCATTGTTCTTTCTACATTTGATCCTTAGAATTCTCTGTAGAGAAAAGCTCTCCTTTCTCTTCCACTTATTTATTTATTATTTATAACATAGTATAATTTTAAGTATAAAGTATTCCATTATATAGAGATACATATTATATCATAATTCATTTAAATAAATCTTCATTAATGGGCATTCAGATTATTTCTAATTGTTCAGTACTCTGAGCACTGTAAGGAACATACCTTTTTGGGCACTTGTCAAGTTATTTCCCTAGGATAAACTGCCCTAAGAAGTACCATATCTGGGTCAGAAGGCACACACTTAAAAAGCACCTATTGCCCTACTGAAAAGTTAATACAAATGTCACTCAAATGAGCAGCATATGAGAGTGACTGCCCATTTCCTCACACTATGGCAACATTTCTCACCAGCTTCTAATTTGTTATCTTATTGTGCTTTGGAATGGGGAAGATTATGCATAAATGAGACATTTTTGAGAGTGGGTGAGAGTTACAAAGAACTAGAAGGAAGCAGATAGTTTAACATAAAACTGTCTTATAATGAGTGCTGCCCACAATGCAAAAGGATGCTGTCCATGAAAGAGAGTTTCCCATCATCAGAAATGTTCAAGACTTAAAGCCACTTGCTGGAGATGAGGTAAAGGGGGTTAGATAAACTCAGTGAGGCCCGTTTTGGTTCTGGGGGTATCTAACAATTTGGTCTATAGCTGCCTGCTTAGTCTGAGTGAACTTGTATGTCTTATTTTTCAGTGGTTGAAGGCCTTTCACTGTTGGACTTGGGAGTATCTCCATATTCTGGAGCAGTATTTCATGAAGTAAGTGTTCTTATTTTCTTTTCTGGGTACCGAGAGTAGTTTACAGTCACAGATACCAAAGCCTAACCTCTGTTTTGTACAAACATTTAAAAAGATGTATTCTTGACAATCGTATTTAGAAACAGCCTGTTTTTAGATGTTCTCTGCATAAGAAACAGGTTTTGCAATTGGAATGGAAATGATCCAGATTAAGATTGTAACTGCAAGGCCGGGCGCGGTGGCTCAAGCCTGTAATCCCAGCACTTTGGGAGGCCGAGGCGGGTGGATCACGAGGTCAGGAGATCGAGACCATCCTGGCGAACACAGTGAAACCCCGTCTCTACTAAAAAAATACAAAAAACTAGCCGGGTGAGTTGGCGGGCGCCTGTAATCCCAGTTACTCGGGAGGCTGAGGCAGGAGAATGGCGTAAACCCGGGAGGCGGAGCTTGCAGTGAGCTGAGATCCGGCCACTGCACTCCAGCCTGGGCAACAGCGCGAGACTCCGTCTCAAAAAAAAAAAAAAAAAAAAAAAAAAAGATTGTAACTGCAGATGAGGCTTCTGTAGAAGTTACCATTTGTAATGGCAAATAAGTTGCAAACAGTCCTTAGTCCACAAATAGGTTGTATGCTAATTAGCATGTAATTTGTTGTTTGGAATATGGTTTCCCATGAAAACTATGGCAGTAATGTTGTTTTCTTTTTTTTTTTTTTTTTTTTTTTTGAGACGGAGTCTCACTTTGTCTCCCAGGCTGGAGTGCAGTGGTGCGATCTCGGCTCGCTGCAAGCTCTGCCTCCTGGGTTCATGCCATTCTCCCACCTCAGCCTCCCAAGTAGCTGAGACTACAGGCACCCACCACCATGCCCAGCTAATTTTTTTTTGTATTTTTAGTAGAGATGGGGTTTCACCGTGTTAGCCAGGATGGTCTCGATCTGCTGACCTCGTGATCCGCCCTCCTTGGCCTCCCAAAGTGCTGGGATTACAAGCGTGAGCCACCGTGCCTGGCAGTAATGTTGTTTTCTTAGAAAGCTCACAAAAGCTTACTTAACCCATAAAATTACCTTTTTTTTTTTTTTTTTTTTGACAGGGTCTTACTCTGTCACCCAGGCTAGAGTGCAGTGACAATCACGGTTCACTGCAGTCTCGACCTCCTGGGCTCAAGCGATCCTCCTACTTGAGCCTCCTGAGTAGCAGGGACCACAAGTGTGCACCACCATGCTAATTTTAAATAAAATTAGCTCTTAAGAATAGTAGGGCGGGCGCGGTGGCTCAAGCCTGTAATCCCAGCACTTTGGGAGGCCGAGATGGGCGGATCACGAGGTCAGGAGATTGAGACCATCCTGGCTAACACGGTGAAACCCCGTCTCTACTAAAAAATACAAAAAATTAGCCGGGAGAGGTGGCGGGCGCCTGTGGTCCCAGCTACTCGGGAGGCTGAGGCGGGAGAATGGCGTGAACCCAGGAGGCGGAGCTTGCAGTGAGCTGAGATCCGGCCACTGCACTCCAGCCTGGGCGACAGAGCGAGACTCTCTCAAAAAAAAAAAAAAAAAAAAAAAGAATAGTAAAAACAGGCCAGATGCAGTGGCTTACACCTGTAATCCCAGCACTTTGGGAGGCCGAAACAGGCAGATCACGAGGTCAGGAGTTCAAGACCAGCCTGGCCAATGTAAAACCCGGTTCTACTAAACATACAAAAACCAGCTGGGCGTGGTGGCAGGTGCCTGTAATCCCAGCTATTTGGGAGGCTGAGGCAGAATTGTTTGAAGCTGGGAGGCAGAGTTTGCAGTGAGCCAAGACTGCACCATTGCACTCCGGCCTGGGCCACAGGGTGAGACTCCATCTCAAAAAAAAAAAAAAGAAAAAGGAATAGTAAAAACACTCTTAATTAGGTCCAGATTATCTCTTGTTTACAGCAACAGCTTCCTGACAGGTCTTTCTGCATTCAGTCTTGCTCATTTACTCTATTCTGTAGTCAGAGCCATCTTTCTAAAATGTGAATCTGTTTTTGTCACTCTTGCTTGGCACCTTTGAATGTTCACTATTGACCTCAGGATAAAAGGGCGTAGAGGCATACCCTTGCCATTCTTTTTTTTTTTTTTTTTTTTTTTTTTTTGAGATCGAGTCTCGCTCTGTCGCTCAGGCTGGAGGGCAGTGGCGCGATCTCCGCTCACTGCAAGCTCTGCCTCCCGGGTTCACCCCATTCTCCTGCCTCAGCCTCCCGAGTAGCTGGGACCACAGGTGCCCGCGACCATGCCCGGCTAATTTTTTTTGTAGTTTTAGTAGAGACGGGGTTTCACCGTGTTAGCCAGGATGGTCTCAATCTCCTGACGTTGTGATCCACCTGTGTTGGCCTCCCAAGGTGCTGGGATTACAGGTGTGAGCCACCGCGCCTGGCTGCCCTTTCCATTCTTATTGGCCATATCATTTTAAAGAAGTTTTCTAATTTGACAGTGTACCTTCTAATTGTTTTTTAAAGACAGGGTCTTGCTCTGTCACCCAGGCTGGAATGTAGTGGCATGATCACGGCTCACTACAGCCTCAACCTCCTGGACTTAAGCAATCCTCTCACCTCAGCCTCCTGAGTAGCTGGGACTACAGATGTGCACCACCACAGCTGGCTAATTTTTAAAAATTTCTTTGTAGAGATGAGGTCTTGCTATGTTGCCCAGGCTGGTCTTGAACTCCTGCACTCAAGTCATCCTCCTGTCTTGGCCTCCGAAAGTGTTGGGATTACAGGCATGAGCCACTGTGCTTGGTCTTAATTTTTTTTTTCTTTGAGACAGAGTCTCGTTCTGTCACCCAGGCTGGAGTGCAATGGCGCAATCTCGGCTCACTGCAACCTCCACCTCCCAGGTTCAAGCGACTCCTCTGCCTCAGCCTCCCGAGCAGCTGGGACCACAGGCACGCACCACCATGCCCAGCTAATTTTTGTATTTTTAGTAGAGACGGGGTTTCACCATATTGGCCAGGCTGGTCTCGAACTCCTGACCTTGTGATCTGCCTGCCTTGACCTCCCAAAGTGCTGGGATTACAGGCGTGAGCCACCGCGCCCAGCTGGCCTTAATTTTTATAGTTATCTCTCTCATATGTACTTTGAGAACAGTTTTTTTTGTTTGTTTGTTTTTTGTTTCTTGGCTCTTCTATCTAATCTTTCAAAAGCATTCAACTTGGTCCTCATAGAAATAGCAACTGTCTTTTGCATTTCAGTTTTTATCTCTCTGTTAATATCTAATCAAACTGCAATAAC
This sequence comes from Macaca thibetana thibetana, assembly GCF_024542745.1. Classification (NCBI taxonomy): domain Eukaryota; kingdom Metazoa; phylum Chordata; class Mammalia; order Primates; family Cercopithecidae; genus Macaca; species Macaca thibetana. Next base: position 65,304,561 of record NC_065587.1, read on the forward strand.
ACGAACTGGCAGAAACAGGTTAGGAACAATTTAAGAGACTTTTTAAAAAAAAAATTTTTTTTTTTTTTTGAGACAGAGTTTTACCCTTTTGCCTAGGTGGAGTGAAGTGGCTCCATCTCGGCTCATTGCAACCTCTGCAACCCCCCACCCCCCTACCCCACCCTGGATTCAAGTGATTCTCCTACCTCAGCATCCCAAGTAGCTGGAGTTATAGGCGTGTGCCACCATGCCCAGCTAATTTTTGTATTTTTAGTAGAGACAGGGTTTTGCCACCTTGGCCAGGTTGCTCTTGAACTCTTGACCTCAGGTGATCCACCTGCCTCGACCTCCCAAAGTGCTAGGATTACAGGCTTGAGCCACTGTGCCCGGCCAAGAGACTCTTAATAAGCACACAGGGCCAGGCGGCCGGGAGGCCGAGGTGGGCGGATCATAAGGTCGGGAGTTCAAGACCAGCCTGGCCAATATGGTAAAACCCCGTTTCTACTAAAAATACAAAAAATTAGCCAGGCGTGGTGGCGGGCGCCTGTAGTCCCAGCTATTCAGGAAGCTGAGGCAGGAGAATGGTGTGAACCTGGGAGGTGGAGCTTACAGTGAGCCGAGATCATGCCACTGCACTCCAGACTAGGCGACAGAGCGAGACTCCATCTCAAAAAAAAAAAAAAAAGAAAGCTGTCTCTCATCACCTTAGTCTTCCAAAGAATCTTATGCTTATCCTTTTCCTGGCTCATGTCATACTCTTGAAATTGCCTCTGTGTTTATTTTACTCATTATGATATATTGTCTTCATAACAGGTGCTGTCCCCTTCTTATCACTTATTCCTAGTGCCTACCTCTATCAGCATATGCATTACAATCCTTCCCTCCCTTCTCTCTCTCTTTTAGTAAAGATTTGTTAAATATTCACTAAGTGCCAGCTACTCTGCTAGGTATTAGGGATACAAAACAAGACACAGTTCCTGGTTTCATGGTGCTTATACTTCTGAGAGAAACAGACAATAAGTTAGTAAAAAAAGAAACAAATTTCAGAGCCAAGGGTATCACCAGGGATAAAATACATTTCATAGTGATAAAAAAAGATAGCGATCACAAATGTTTATGTACCACATTACAGAGCTTCAAAATATATGAAGTAAAGACTGATAGAACTACAAGGAGAAATAGATCCACAATTACAGAGATTTCAATATACCTTTCTCAATGACTGGTAGTACAAGCAGACAGAAAATCAGCAAGTATATAAAAGACTTGAATAACAACCAACTTGGGCTGGACGTGGTGGCTCATGCCTGTAATCTTAGCACTTTGGGAGGCCAAGACGGGTGGATCACTTGAGGTCAGGAGTTTGAGACCAGCCTGACCAACATGATGAAACCCTGTCTCTGCTAAAAATACAAAAATTAGCTGGGTGTGGTGGTGTGCACCTATAATCACAGCTACTTGGGAGGCTGAGGCAGGAGAATCGCTTGAACCTGGGAGGCGGAGGTTGCAGTGACCCGAGATAGTGCCACTGCGTTCCAGCCTGGACAGCAAAGCTAGACTCCATCTCAAAAAAAAAAAAACCCAACTTGACCTCGTTGTCATTTATAGAACACTCCATCCAACAACAGCAAAACACATAATTCTTTCAAATGTACATGGAATATTTGCAAGATAGACCACATTCTGGTCTATAAAACAAGGTTCAATAAATTTAAAAGAATTCAAGTTAGACGAAATATATTCTGTGACCACAGTTGAAACAACTGAATTAAATAAGAAATAAAAGAAAGATATCTAGAGAATCCCCAAATATTTAGAAACCCAGTAACATATTCTTTTTTTTTTTTTGAGACGGAATCTTGCTCTGTTGCCCAGGCTGGAGTGCAGTGGCGCAATCTCGGCTCACTGCAAGCTCCACCTACTGGGTTCACGCCATTCTCCTGCCTCAGCCTCCCGTGTAGCTGGGACTACAGGCACCCGCCACCGCACCCGGCTAATTTTTTGTAGTTTTAGTAGAGACGCGGTTTCACCATGTTAGCCAGGATGGTCTCGATCTCCTGACCTCATGATCCACCCGTCTCGGCCTCCCAAAGTGCTGGGATTATAGGCGTGAGCCACTGCGCCCGGCCCCCCCAGTAACATATTCTTTTGTTTTGTTTTGTTTTTTGAGACGGAGTCTTGCTCTGTCACCCAGGCTGGAGTGCAGTGGCCGGATCTCGGCTCACTGCAAGCTCCGCCTTCCGGGTTTATGCCATTCTCCTGCCTCAGCCTCCCGAGTAGCTGGGACTACAGGTGCCCGCCACCACGCCTGGCTAGTTTTTGTATTTTTTAGTAGAGACGGGGTTTTACCGTGTTAGCCAGGATGGTCTCAATCTCCTGACCTCGTGATCCACCCGTCTCGGCCTCCCAAAGTGCTGGGATTACAGGCTTGAGCCACCGAGCCCAGCAACATATTCTTAATTAACCCATGGATCAAAGAAGAAATCAGAAAGGAAATTAGAAAGTATTTTGAAATGAATGAAAATGAAACACAACCCATCAAAATATGTGGGATGTCACTAAGTAGTTCTTAGGGAGAGATTTATAGCACCAAATGCTTATATTAGAAAAGAAGACCTCAAGTCAATGACCACAGCTTCTACCTTAAGAAACTAGGAAAAGATAAAATTATATTCAAAGTAAGCAGATTAAAAGAAATAGTAAAGATCTGAGTAGAGGCCGGGCGCGGTGGCTCACGCCTGTAATCCCAGCACTTTGGGAGGCCGAGGCGGGCGGATCACAAGGTCAGGAGATCGAGACCACGGTGAAACCCCGTCTCTACTAAAAATACAAAAAATTAGCCGGGCGCGGTGGCGGGCGCCTGTAGTCCCAGCTACTCAGGAGGCTGAGGCAGGAGAATGGCGTAAACCCAGGAGGCGGAGCTTGCAGTGAGCCGAGATCGCGCCACTGCACTCCAGCCTGGGTGACAGAGCGAGACTCCGTCTCAAAAAAAAAAAAAAAAAAAAAAGATCTGAGTAGAAACAAAGGGTAGAAAACAAAACTAATAGTGAAAATCACTGAAACAAAGATGGTTCCTTGAGATGAGCATTAAAATTAATAAACTTGGGAATGATGGATATGTTCACTTTCTTGATTGTAATGGTTTTATGAATGTACACATAGGTCAAAATTTGTCAAATTGAGGCCAGGCACGGTGGCTCATGTCTGTAATCCTAGCACTTTGGGAGGACAAGGTGGGAGGATTGCTTGAGCCTAGGAGTTTAAGACAAGCCTGGGCAACATAGTGAGACTCTGTCTCTTCCCCCAGGAAAAAAAAAAAAAAATAGCTGGTTGTGGTGGCATGTGCCTGTCGTTCTAGTTACTCAGGTCGCTGAGGTAGGAGGATCGCTTGATACTGGAAGGTCTAAGCTGCAGTGAGCCATGATTATACCTCTGCACCCCAGCCTGGGCAACAGAGTAAAACCATGACTCAAAAAACAAAAATAAAAACAAACCAAATCTGTGGGACTACAGATGCATGCTACCACTCCCAGCTAATTTTTTTTTTTTTTTTTCATAGAGATGGGGGTCTCACTTTGTTGCCCAGGATGGTCTCAACCTCCTGGCCTCAAGTGATCCTCCCACCTCGGCCTCCTAAAGTGTTGTGATTGCAGGTGTGAGCCACCGGAGCTGTCTGGAACCTAGATTTAAATGCGAATCTGACACCAGAGTCTTTGTTCTTTCTACCATGCTAACTTGTTCTCACTAAAAAGCCTGTCAGTAACCTCTATAATGTTATCGGACACATTCGTGCATATGGTTTAGTGTTGGGAAGAGGTGCTCCTGAGTCATCAGCATGGGCTCACTAAAACCAAGTCATACACTTGCCTTCTGGTTCTGGTGGATTGGTGAATGGGTTTGCAGTAGCAGATCAACCTACCTTCCAAGAACAACTAGAAAAGCAGGATGACTATGAAAAAAAGAAAAAAACCACATCTACTGGAAGGCATTGGAAAGTACCAAGATAGCCAGGACTCCAGGGACTAAGATCCCAGAGGGGAAAATACAAAAAGTAATACGAACAGTCTGAGCTGCTTTGTCCTTGAAGCATTTACCAATTTGTAAGTGACACAGGCAGAGAAGCAGAACAGAAATTGACTGGCTAGAGACCAAGAAGTTCAGCAGAGCTATTGGCAGTCTCAGGGTGCTGGGGAAATAAAAATTTGAGTGCAGGACCAGCCAAAATGGCAAGGCTTTGGTAAAGGGCTTGCCTTTAGGCTGGAACTTCTGAAGGACTACACTCTAGGAGTAAGGGTAGACCAATATAGACTAGTTTTACGAAGACTAAATCCAGCTTCAAATTAGCTCAATCCCTAAAGTGAAACAACTATATTGTAATTACCAGCTTAAAGAAATCTTTTCCAGAATAAAATACCCTCATCTGAGCTGCTGTAGTTTTTCATACACAATATCTGTCATTCAATAAAACATTACTAATCATTGACTGGGCATGGTGGCTCACACCTGTAATCCCAGTACTTTGGGAGGCCGAGGCTGGTGGATCACCTGAGGTCAGGAGTTCAAGACCAACCAGAGCAACGTAGTGAAACCCTGTCTCTACTAAAAGTACAAAAATTAGGCATGGTGGTGCATGCCTGTAATCCCAGCTGCTTGGGAGGCTGAGGTAGGAGAATCACTTGAACCTGGGAGACAGGTTGCGGTGAGCTGAGTTCACGCCACTGCACTCCAGACTGGATGACAGAGTGACTCCTTCTCAAAAAAAAAAAAAAGGAAAAACATTACCAAGCATAATAAGAGACAGAAAAAAAATAGACAATAAAAACAGATTTACAGGTGATTTAGATATTGAAGTTATCAAACTACTTGGACTTTAAAATAGCTGTGATCAGCCAGATGCAGTGGCTCACGCCTGTAATACCAGCACTTTGGGAGGCCAAGGTGGGCAGATAACTTAAGGCCAGGAGTTCAAAACCAGTCTAGCCAACATGGTAAAACTCTGTTTCTACTAAAAATACAAAAATTAGTCAGACATGGTGGCATACGCCTGTAATCCTAGCTACTCAGGAGGCTGACGTGGGAGAATCACTTGAACCTGGGCGCTTGAACCTGGGAGGCGGAAGTTGCAGTGAGCCGAGATCGCGCCACTGCATTCCAACCTGGGTGACAGAGCAAGACACCGTCTCAAAAAAAAAAAAAAAAAAAAAAAAAAAAAAAAGAATGTATAGATGAATTTAGCAGCAGATTACACAAAGCTAAAGAGAGGATTAGTAATATGGAAGATAAAGTCTGTTGAAAATACCTAGATTGAAGCTTGAAGAGAAAAGGATAGAAAACAGAAGAAAAAAAAAAAAAAGTAAGAGATCTGAAACTCAGTAAAACAGCCCAACTTATACATCAGTGGAGTTCTAGAATGGGAGAAGAGACGGAATGGGGCAGAATCAGTATTTGAGGAGATTATGGGTGAAATTTTGTTCAAAATTTACTAAGATTTTTATTCAGAAAGCTCTACAAAACCAAGTAGGAGGAAGTCGAAGAAAAACATAGGTAATTTTGAACATAAGTTCAAAATAAAAATGCTCAGGCCGGGCACGGTGGCTCATGCCTGTAATTGTAGCACTTTGGGAGGCCAATCCAGGCAGATCACGAGGTCAGGAGTTTGAGACCATCCTGGCTAAGACAGTGAAACCCCATCTCTACTAAAAATACAAAAAATTAGCTGGGCGTGGTGGCACGTGCCTGTAGTCCCAGCTACTCGGGAGGCTGAGAAAGGAGAATGGCATGAACCTGGGAGGTGGAGGTTGCAGTGAGCTGAGATCGTGCCACTGCACTCCAGCCTGGGGATAGAGTGAGACTCCGTCTCTAAATCAATCAATCAATCAATCAGTCAATCAGTCACATCTTAGGTCAGGTGCAGTGGCTCATGCCTGTAATCCTAAAACTTTGGGAGGCTGAGGCAGGCGGATTGCTTGAGCCCAGGAGTTCAAGACCAGCTTGGGCAACATGGCGAAACTCTGTCTCTACAAAAAATACAAAAATTATGTGGGTGTGGTGGCACACATCTGTAGTCTCACCTACTCAGGAGGGCAAGGTAGGGGGGTCACCTGAGTCTGGGAGGTCAAGGCTTCAGTGAGTCATGATCATGCCACTGCACTCCTGCCTGGCCAACAGAGTGAGACTGTCTCAGAAAAAAAAAAAAACTCAAAAACAAAAACAAAAAATTTTTCATATAAGGACACAGAAAGGTGGAAAGTAAAATGACAGAAAAAAACTGTATTATGCCAACAGTCCAAAGAGGCTGATGTAACTATACTATCAGATCAAGAATATTTTAAGACAAGAAACCTTACTAGAGATGAAGAGGATTATTTTATAATGATAAAAAGATCACTGCCCCCAGAAGATATAGTAATTCTACATAGAACTGCATCTAAGAGACAGGGTCAGTCCAGGCACGGTGGCTCAAGCCTGTAATCCCAGCACTTTGGGAGGCCGAGACGGGCGGATCACGAGGTCAGGAGATCGAGACCATCCTGGCTAACACGGTGAAACCCCGTCTCTACTAAAAAATACAAAAAACTAGCCAGGCGAGGTGGCGGGCGCCTGTAGTCCCAGCCACTCCGGAGGCTGAGGCAGGAGAATGGCGTAAACCCGGGAGGCGGAGCTTGCAGTGAGCGGAGATCCGGCCACTGCACTCCAGCCTGGGCGACAGAGCGAGACTCCATCTAAAAAATTAAAAAAATAAAAAAAAAAAGAGACAGGGTCTCACTCTGTTGCCCAGGCTGGAATGCAGCGGCACAAACAGGCTCACTGCAGCCTCCACCTCTCTGGGCTCAAGCAATTCTCCCAACTCAGCCTCCCAAGAAGCTTGGATTACAGGTGCATGCTAGCTCAGCCAGCTAATTTTTAAAATATTTTATAGAGGCACGGTTCCACTATGTTGTCCAGGCTGTTCTCAAATGCCTAGGCTTAGGTGATCCTCCCACCTTAGCCCCACAAAGTGCTGAGATTACAGGCATGAGCCACTGTGCCTGACTGGGTGATTTTTAACATCCCTCTTTCAGTCAGTGATAGAACAAACAGACCAAAAAAGTTAATAAGGATATAGAAGATTTGAACAAATCATTAGCAAACTGAACCTACATGTCATATAGAATGATGCAGCCATAGGTGTTAGTATGCATATTCGAATGTACCTGCAGTACTTATCGAAGTTGACCATATAATGGATCGTTAAGCAAGTCACAACACATTTTAAATGATTGCAATCATATAGTGTATTTTCTATTACCACAATAGAGTTAAGCCAGAAAGAAATTACAAAAATATAAAAAGAATGGGAGGCCAAGGCAGGTGGATCATGAGGTCAGGAGATCGAGACCAGCCTGGCCAACATAGTGAAACTCCATCTCTACTGAAAATACAAAAAAAATTAGGCCGGGTGCAGTGGCTCACACCTGTAATCCCAGCACTTTGGGAGGCTGAGGCGGGTCAGGAGTTTGAGACCAGCCTGGCCAAGATGGTGAAACCCCGTCTCTACTAAAAATACAAAAATTAGCCAGGTGCGGTGGCACGCGGCTGCAATCCCAGCTACTTGGGAGGCTGGGGCAGGAGAATCACTTGAACCTGGGAGGTGGAGGTTGCAGTGAGCCGAGATTATGCCACTGCCCTCTAGCCTGGGCAACAGAGCAAGACTCCATCTCAAACAAACAAACAAACAAAAATGGCCGGGCACGATGGCTCACACCTGTAATCTCAGCACTATGGGAGGCTGAGGTGGGTGGATCCCCTGAGATCGGGAGTTCGAGACTAGCCTGACCAACATGGAGAAACCCCGTCTCTACTAAAAATACAAAATTAGCCAGGCGTGGTGGCTGAGGCAGGAGAATTGCTTGAACCCAGGAGGTGGAGGTTGCGGTGAGCTGAGATCGTGCCATTGCACTCCAACCTGAGCAACAACAGTGAAACCCCATCTCAAAATAAATATATAAATAATTTTAAAAATTAGCCAGGCGTGGTGACTGGCACCTGTAATCCTAGCTACTGGGGAGGCTGAGGCAGGAGAATCATTTGAACCGTGGAGGCAGAGGTTGCAACAAGCGAGATCATGCCACTGCACACCAGCCCTGGCAACAGTGCGAGACTCTGTCTCAAAAAAAAAAAAAAGAAAAAAGAAAACTCCTAAGTATTTGGAAATTGAGCATGGTACATTTTAAAGTAGTCTCAAAGAAGAAATGTTACTGGCAATTAGAATATATTTTCAATTGAATGATATTGAAGAAAATGGCTGGGCGCAGTTGCTCCCACCTGTAATGCCAGCAGTTTGGGAGTCTGAGGCAGGTGGATCACTTGAGGTTAGGAGTTCCAGACCAGCCTGACCAACATGGTGAAACCCCGTCTCTACTAAAAATCCAAAAATTAGCTGGGCATGGTGGCAGGCGTCTGTAAGCCCAGCTACTTGGGAGGCTGAGGCAGGAGAATCACTTGAACCCAGGAGGCAGAGGTTGCAGTGAGCCAAGATCATGTCATTGCACTCCAGCCTGGGTGACAGAACAAGACTCCATCTCAAAAAAACCCAACATCAAAACTCGTGTGATGCAACTAAATCCGTACTCGTAGGAAAATGTATTGCCTTAAACAATAAAAAATGAAATACTATGAACAATTTTGTCAGTAAGCTTGAAAATTTAGATGAAATGGACAAATTCCTGGAAAAACACAACTTACCTAAATTGACAGAGAAAAAACAGCAAATCTGAATGTTTTATCTGTGAAAGAAATTGAATCTATAATTTAAAGTCTTCTCTCAAACTCCAGGCAGAGATGGCTTCACAGTGAGTGCACTTTCCCAAATCTTTGAGGAAGAAATAACATTAGTCTTTTCTGAATTGTTCTCAAGAAAATAAATAAAAAATATTATACAAACTTATCAGAGAACAGAAGAAGCTCATTTTGTGAGTGAAATGAAGTCAGCAATCTTGTTCTGTTGTAGAATTCCCCTTGGCTATTATATATGTCTTAGAACTACAATTCACCTCTTACCTTTAGTATGTTGACTTTTTTTTTTTTGAGACGGAGTCTTGCTCTGTTGCCCAGGCTGGAGGGCAGTGGCGCGACACCGGCTCACTGCAAGCTCTGCCTCCCGGATTCAGGCCATTCTCCTGCCTCAGCCTCCTGAGTAGCTGGGACTACAGGCACCCGCCACCATGCCCGGCTAATTTTTTTGTATTTTTAGTAGAGACGGGATTTCACCATGTTAGTTTCCATCTCCTGACTTTGTGATCCGCCCGCTTCGGCCTCCCAAAGTGCTGGGATTACAGGTGTGAGCCACCACGCCCGGCCAGTGCGTTGACTATTCTTTAATGGATATTTAACACATCAGACTTTATTTCCTTTACTCAATTCAACAGATAGTCCCAGCAGCACAAAATGGTCCAGTGATACGAAATTATTCTCCACCATATGCACACTGGCCAGCTGGCATAGAACAGTATTCCAGGAAGGAGAATACTGGCATAATAGTTTGCTGACATAATAGTTTTCTCCCCACTCCCTACTCTGGAAACTGGTAATAGTAAGGTTTAACTTATTTTTTTTACATGTCTGTTTTTTTTTCTGCAGACTCCATTGATAATATACCTCTTTCATTTCCTAATTGACTATGCTGAATTGGTGTTTATGGTAAGTAACCTTCCATATAAAATTGGTATGTATATATTTTTAAATTTTATGGTTTATTGTCTCTCTCTCTCTCTCTCTCTTTTTTTTTTTTCTTTTCTGAGATGTGGTCTCACTGTGTCGCCCAGGCTGGTCTTAAACTCCTGGACTTAAGTGGTCCTCCCATTTCAGCCTCTTCAGTTGCTGGGAACTCCTGGACTTAAGTGGTCCTCCCATTTCAGCCTCTTCAGCTGCTGGGACTATGGGCACATGCCACAGTGCCCAGCTTGTCATCTTTTTTTTTTTTAAGGAAAAAAAAAAATCTATCTTAGGAACACAGGAGTTTCTCAGAAAATAAAAGCAAAAATTTATGTCTTTACTTTGAATTCATGGAACTGTGGCAGTATTATGGAAGTGTGAGGAATAGTTTCTGATGTGTAACCAGTTCCAAATACTTACTCTTTTTAGAATTTGGTTTCTGGGCTATATATAGTCTTGCATTTTCTAGCTCCGAGATTCTGTGATCGGCTTTAATTGTGATGCCAGTGTGGAGGGCATTCTGAATTTCCTAAGCATTTTGCCAAGAGATTCTGTGAGTCATTATGGAAGAAGAGGACAGGCTTGAGGCTTTCAGGGGCGAGAAGCTTCAGAATTGAGATGACAGGTCTATGTTTTGAGAGCATAGCAATTTGAAACTGTTGTCTGGCATTGAAAATTTGAGTCAAGAAATACCCAGGAAGTCCACTGAGGTCTTCCTTAGTAATTATAACGAATGCTATTTATTGAGGACCTACTGTGTATGCTAGGCACTTGACATACATCAGGCCTGCAAAGCAGTGGGTATTATTTCCATTTTACAAAAAGTGTAAGTAACTTGCAATTCTAGAGCAGATGTGGGCCACTAAACTGAAGTGAACCTAGATGGGTCCTGATCCTCAGGGATTTCTAGTTCACTCTCCCTGAATGGGCCTTATCTTTGGGTAGTCAAAGTGAGGGTTGAAGTTCTGCCTGATTGTAAGAGTCCAGTACTGGGTAGTCCATCACTATCTCAAAACTCCAAGCCCTGGTAGCACTCTAGTACTCTTACACTTACTGTGTTCTGTTTCCTATTATTTGTCTTTCTTTTGACAGATAACTGATGCACTCACTGCCATTGCCCTGTATTTTGCAATCCAGGACTTCAATAAAGTTGTGGTAAGTAGTTTATGGGTGGGACAACGCTGGTGGAATTTGGTAACCTTCTGGTCTTTGTTATTACAAAGAATCAAAGATCTTATACTTAAGGATCTGGCTGCTTTAAAGTGCTAGGAAGTGATGGTGAGAATTCTGGCCTGTTGAGCCAACCGTGGAATGATCAACCCCAAACCCACAAGACAGCTTTACTAACAGATAAAGAAGGGTCAGCTTCATCTAATCTATGTAGCTTATTTATTTATTTATTTATTTTTTTGAGACAGAGTCTCGCTGTGTCACCCAGGCTGGAGTGCAGTGGTGCGATCTCAGCTCACTGCAAGCTCCGCCTCCCGGGTTCACGCCATTCTGCCATTCTCCTGCCTCAGCCTCCGAGTAGCTGGGACTACAGGCGCCCGCCACCTCGCCCGGCTAGTTTTTTGTATTTTTAGTAGAGACGGGGTTTCACCATCTTAGCCAGGATGGTCTCGATCTCCTGACCTCGTGATCCACCCGTCTCGGCCTCCCAAAATGCTGGGATTACAGGCTTGAGCCACCGTGCCCGGCCGTCTATGTAGCTTATTAATAACTATTAATATCCACATACCTGTGCAAGTTCAGACTTCTGGAGTAGCGCTGAACAACAGTTATATTATCTGTCATTAATGAGGACCCTTAAAAATCTTCCAGTCCTTTCACCAGTCTTTTTTTTTTTTTTTTTTTTCTTGCAAAGGAAGAGAAATACAGCTTTTAAGTCACTGTTACGCCTATCTGAGGTAAAATTGGATTCTCAGTGTCATTTCTGTCTCCCTGCAGAAAGTAATCTTAATTGGAAAATTTAGCATGTATTAAATGCCTGAGATAAACTTCAGTCTTAATCCATATGTAATAGCCAAGGGGAATTGCATAGTGGGACCATTCTTCTTTTCCTGGGATCTGAGAAAGTTAACAGATTAATCTTCTGTACCACCCATGTAGTTATATGGCTACAATACTCCTTGATTGGCTGGGAGCCACTGACAGAGAAGATTTAGGCTGGGGTGAAATAAGGCTGCATCTCATTGGCATTGAATGTTTGTGGTTCATTTTAGCTTTTGTTACTAATAAAACCAGAAATAGCAGTCTGCTTTTCTGTGTCACTGGTCATCAGTGATAGATGAAGCTGGTGAATTCTAGAATTTTAGACCTCAGAGAGATTTTTAAAAATATCTAGACTGAGGGTTCTTAACTTGGGGTTCATTTATAGCCTTAATGGGCCTATGAAACCATGGAAATGGTATGAAGAATTATATGTGTATGTGTGTATGTCATTGTTACTGAGAGTTCATAACTGTTATTAGTGTGCAGTCTTTGATTCTTCCTGTAAAATTAAGAACTATATTTTAGAGACTTAGTATCACCAAGACCAGGGAGTACATATCTTTTGTTTTTTTTTTTTTTTTTTTTTTTTTTTTTTGGAGACGGAGTCTCGCTCTGTGGCCCAGGCTGGAGTGCAGTGGCCGAATCTCAGCTCACTGCAAGCTCCGCCTCCCGGGTTCACGCCATTCTCCTGCCTCAGCCTCCCGAGTAGCTAGGACTACAGGTGCCCGCCACCTCGCCCGGCTAGTTTTTTGTATTTTTTAGTAGAGACAGGGTTTCACCATGTTAGCCAGGATGGTCTCGATCTCCTGACCTCGTGATCCACCCGTCTCGGCCTCCCAAAGTGCTGGGATTACAGGCTTGAGCCACCGTGCCCGGCCGGGAGTACATATCTTAAACTAATGGAGCATATCTTGAAAACTTTAGGGGCTGAGATGAAATGCTTTAATAGGATTCTCTTGAGGGCCATAGATGAAATAATTGGGCATGGGATTCATAAGCTGAGGAATTCAGAGATAAATTAGCAGTGACTTTCTTCTTCTCTGAGATAGGTTGGGTAGGTAGACAGTCTCTACCAATAATACAAAGATTAGCTGAGTGTGATGGCGTGCACCTGTAATCCCAGCTACTTGGGAGGCTGAGGCATGAGAATCATTTGAACCAGGGAGGTGGAGATTGCAGTGAGCCAGGATCCCGCCGCTGTCTGTATCTCAAAAAAAATAAAAAAAAAAAAAATAAAAGAGTAGGGAAAAAATAAACCGGGGTGTGTGCATATATATATATGTGAGATATGTATGTGTGTGTGCACGTATATATATGTGAGAGATATATATGTGTGTGTATGATATAGATACGAATATCTGAAGGAGGATTTATAGCTTTCATCTAAGATCACAATTACCCAGATCTTAATAACCAAAATATAAAACAAAATGTGTTTTAATGGAAGTTGATTAGATGCTAATGCCATATGTATTTTTTTTCCCTGCTCAGTTCTCATTAAAAAAACTTCCCACGCTCCCCAATTAAAACAGTTTTTTGCTGAAGACCAGCCTTGGCAACATAGTGGGACCCTGTCTCTACAAAAATTTTTTTAAAAAATTAGCCAGGAGTGGTGGTATGTGCCTGAGGTCCCAGCTACTCTGGAGGCTGAGACAGGAGGATGGCTTGAGCAAGGGAGGTCACAGCTGCAGTGAGCTGTGGTCGTGCCACTGCACTCCCGCCTGAGTGACAGAGTGAAACACTGTCTCAAAACAATTTTTAATGGTAGAGGTGGTTTATGAGGAAGCAATGAAACTAGGTTTCAGTTAATTGCCTAACAAAGTCAGGTTTCAATGTCAATAGGAGAGATGCCTTTAATTTAGAGCACCAATAATTTTAATTCATTTGTTATTTCTGAGTTTATTTGGAAATATATAGAGATTTTTGGGGTTTTTTTCCTTGCATGATTTAAAGAGGGAGAGAGAAAGCCAAATGATCTTGTCAATACCCTGGTTTTTAGTGCACCAAGACATTCTGGTATCACCAAGACTGAAGTAAAATTTGGAGTGTTTTTGTTTTTCCACTTTTAGAGTTCAGACTATTAGAACATTAGGTTTCTTCATCAGAATAGGAGTTTTATGTGTTCTGTGTCAAAAATTAACTCATTCTAAATGGCAGATTTTGATGATACTAACATACTACTGTTGATTTAGATTGGATAGCAGCATGTCTTCCTCTAAATCTTCTCCCCTTTGTCAGAAGGGTTCATATCACATAGTCTGGGAAGTATTTAAATCTTGGTGGGATTTGAGTCTTTTTATCCTTGGTAATGAAACTGTGTCTACACACAGATGCATCCGGGAGAACTATAGGGCAGAGACGGGACTGCACCCCCACCTCCTCTCCAGCTGTTAGCCTGCGGGCTGAATGCCAATGGTGACCAGTTGGTTATCATGACATTTTACATCTATCTCACTTGACAAAAACAATGTTAGTCTAGTCTGTCCTTTGCTGAGATGATGCTTCTTGTTTGGAACTCAGAATTTGTGTTAAGAGAGCTGCAGGTGGTTTGATAATGGGTGATAAAAACCTGTGTCCCCTTAATATGCTTAGCGGGTTGTAAATTTGGAGGCTAGACTCCTAAATTTGGAATGTGCTGAGGCTAACAGTTGGAGAGGAGTAGGGGCAGGGATGGAGTGTTTCCTCTCCTCCACCCCACCATAGTTTTGGGGAACGCAAATGAAAGTAGATGCAGCTTCAATGATTAGAAAAAGCCCTTTATAGCCGGGCACTGTGGCTCACGCCTGTAATCCGAACACTTTGGGAGGCTGAGGCGGGCAGATCACAAGGTCAGGAGTTCAAGACCAACCTGACCAACATGGTGAAACCCTATCTCTACTAAAAGTACAAAAATTAGCCGAGTGTGGTGGCAGGTGCCTGTTAATCCCAGCTACTCAGGAGGCTGAGACAGGAAAATCGCTTGAACCTGGGAGGCGGAGGTTGCAGTGAGCTGAGATCCCAACACTGCACTCCAGCCTGGCGACAGAGCAAGACTTGTCTCCCAAGGAAAAAAAAAAGAAAATGCCCTTTATTTGAAATAGGGGAATTATGTCCTTGTAAAACCTATGTTTCAAGGGACAAGGAAAGGGCTGTATAGAGGAGTGGGTGGAAAGAAAGGAAGACTTCACCCTGGATATTTTTTTAAATTAAAACATTTTAATTTTTTCATATAACATACATATGGAAAAGCATACCATCTGTCTACAAGCTGATTAGTGATCACAAAGGTAAGATATCCAGGTCACTACCCTTCACATCACTTTTAATCTCTCCTGTCATGTTTTTAATCTTATCATTGTCAAGACTAATGAATGTATCTGGAAATATTGATCTTCAGATTTTAATGTGTACTCTAACTTCATTTTATATTTTATTGAGGGGTGTGCATGTGTGTGTGTGCGTGCACGTGTGTGTGTGCGTGCACATGTGTGTATAATTTTAAAAATTTCCATTGATTTTAGCCACTTTCCTGTCTCTAGCTGGATGCAATAGGGATTTTTAAAAGGGATTTTGTCTACACTTAGGGGAGCTGATATTGGGCCTATGAGGAGAGCCGTAACAGTGCCTGTACTGGTGAAATTGAGGGAGACAAGAAAGCTGAGAATGTGGGGATTGTTGATCTCTGTGCCTTCTCACCTGGAGACTCCTTTCAGATCTTTCTGTTTTAAAGTATTTGAGAAGATTGTGGTTGTAAGGAAGTACTTATCTTCCATTGCTGGCACAGTGTCACCTTTGCCCAAGATGTACACATCCCTGGTAGCTGCTTCGTTCTCTCAGTGCAGCACTGCTGGCTGGCTTCCAGCCTGGGGAATGGGTCTGCATTCCCACCTGTCTCTCTGGTTGCCCCTGGATGAACTCCATTCCTTTCTCACAGCCTTCTTTGTGGATCTCACATCCAGGTGGCCTTGTTTTTGCTGCAGAACTCTCGACCTCTTAGCTAGTGAGGCCTCCTTCCTGCTACCACTGCTGCAGCTGTCCTCACTAAGCACTTGATTGCTGAGCCAGCCCCCTTCTTTGTGATAAAAGCACCTTGGTTTATATTTTGTCTTTTTAATTAAACAACCCCAGCTGTGAATGGCACCATAAATCTTACTGGTAATTCCCACCACTTAACTTGGACTCTGCCAACTGTGAGAAGAACAGAGATGATCAAAGGGAGGCTTTTGAAGTTTGTTTCAGGTTTTTAGATTAAGCCTTTACCTAAACCTATGCAAGAAATCTATTCCTGTGATGACTTCTTGATTTTCTTTTGAACTGAAAGATAGTCTTCTAAAAATATTTTTTGGGCCGGGCGCGGTGGCTCACGCCTGTAATCCCAGCACTTTGGGAGGCCGAGGCGGGCGGATTAAAAGGTCAGGAGATCGAGACCACAGTGAAACCCCGTCTCTACTAAAAATACAAAAAATTAGCCGGGCGCGGTTGTGGGCGCCTGTAGTCCCAGCTACTCGGGAGGCTGAGGCAGGAGAATGGCGTGAACCCGGGAGGCGGAGCTTGCAGTGAGCCGAGATCGCGCCACTGCACTCCAGCCTGGGCTGGGCGACAGAGCGAGACTCCGTCTCAAAAAAAAAAAAATATATTTTTTGGTTAATTTTTTTTTTTAATTTTGAAAGACCTAAGACATGCAAAAATAAATAAAGCGTAGTATATACTTTTGAACCTATTTTCAGGCTGAAAAAAATTTACTCCTACAGCTCTCTCTCTCTCTCATACTTTCATCTCCCTATTTCCCCTCCTACCCAGTACCACTGTTCTGGATCTAGTGGTTATCATCCACACACATGGCCTTGACTTTTACTATATATGTTACTAAATAACACATAGTATTATTTTATGTGCTTTTAACTTTGTGTAAATGGCACAATGCAGTATATATTCTAGTGTGATTTGCTTTTTACATCATTAAATTTTTATTTTAATTTTTTTATTTTTATTTTTTTTTAATTTTTTTTTTTTTAATTTTTTTGTTTGTTTTTTTTGTTTTTGAGGAGTCTCACTTTGTCTCCCAGGCTGGAGTGCGGTGGCACGATCTCAGCTCACTGCAAGCTCCGCCTCCCGGGTTCACGCCATTCTCCTGCCTCAGCCTCCCAGTAGCTGGGACTACAGGCGCCCGCCACCACGCCCGCCTAATTTTTTGTATTTTTAGTAGAGACGGGGTTTCACCGTGTTAGCCAGGATGGTCTCGATCTCCTGACCTCGTAATCCGCCCGCCTTGGCCTCCCAAAGTGTTGGGATTACAGGCGTGAGCCACCTCGCCCGGCCACATCATTAAATTTTTAATCATTCATAGTTAAGCACTAGCTATCTTGGCTCCTCTTAAATACTCTGTTTTCTAATAGATGGCAGCATTGATTTTATATTGTCTAAATGACATTCTTTGATCATTAAATCAACAGGGCCACCAGTTTTGGGTTGAGAGGCTTTCTCATCTATATTCTGACCCATGTTTGCTTATAAGGTTGCCTACCTTTTTTTCATTTTGGAACACACCCATGAACTTGTTGGGACCCACCAGCGGAAGGCAAGAGCTTTCCACCCCCATCCCGCTCCCTATTAACTATCCAGCTGCCCACCCACACCCAGCTTTCCTCCTCTTGATCATCATGGCCATTCTACACCTCCTCCGTGGAAGTAAAACATAACCCAAGATACTGTGACATTTGGGATCATTCTACCTTGCTTGAAAATACTTCTTCATGGATGGAACTTTGGAGTCTTTAGGCCACTGATGATAACTCTTCAAATGGCTAAGAACTTTGCTTTGCCAGCAAGTCATTCATTTGGCCATTCAACAGACATTTATTGTTTGTCCACTGTGCCAGGTGTTAGTCATACATGGTAAGCAAATAAACATGGTCCTTGCCCTCATGGAACTCTTAGTGTAGTGAGGGAGACAGACATTAGTCAATCATATAAATAAGTGAAAAAGTTATTAACTGTGAACAATGCTATGAAAAAACATATATAATAGGGGGATTTTACCTGGGTGTGGGGTGGTGAGGGAAAGTGTGCCTTCCTAAGGAAATGATGATTTAACTGAGATCTAAGGACCATGTGGGAGTTAACTAGGGAAAGAGAAGAATAAATTATTCCAGGTCAATGCAAAGGTCTGGGAACAGGAGGGACACAGCATGTTCATGGTGCTGGCACCCAGAAAGGGGAAGGGGAGGGGCAAGTGTGAGACGAGCCTGGGGAGGTAGGGCCAGACCAGGCAGGGCCATGTGGGCCATGGAAAGCACTTTTGTCTTCAGCATAAAAACAATGGGAAGTGAATTGTTTCCTGTGTTTTATCTTTTCCTTTTTTTTTTTTTTCTAGTTTAAAAAGCAGAAACTCCTCCTAGAACTGGACCAGTATGCCCCAGATGTGGCTGAACTCATCCGAACCCCTATGGAAATGCGTTACATCCCTCTGAAAGTGGCCCTGTTGTAAGTATTCCCTGACAAAACAAGGCTTAGTGCCAACAAATGCGAGGAAAATCTGATGAGACTTTCCCATGTCGTTTGTTGTATTTTTGGAGATTTGCAATCTTAGTCATCAAGTATTTGCTGTAGTTCTGTTGCACAACTGGGTTCTGTTGTTCTGGCCAGCAAAAGAGACAGAGCCATTCTGTCTCTCTTGGGACAAAGACTCACACAGGGCTGTGTACAATCAAACCCTTCACAAATGCTTTTTGACTCCGTGCTGATCTGGGTTCCAGCCTACTTATAACCAGTGTTTCTAAAGAAAAAGTTTTTCAATTGTGATGTATAGATTGAATAAAAGTTTGGTTTTCATGTGACTGCCGTTTCAAGCAGCTCTTATGTTTCACGTACAGTATAGTCCCCCATTTGTAGCTCATAAAACTGAAGTGCCAAACAGATGCATTCCAGCTGGGTGACCCATGTGGAAGGCTGGAACTTATTGAGGCTCTGTGAAAGAATTCTCCAGGGAGTACCCAGTGCTACCGTTAAGTTGTACTCTTTTGGGTTATTCCCATTTATCTTCCTGAGATAGGCAAATGTGAATAATTATTATAATTATTCAATCCACTAACAGTCATTGAATATTAATAATATACCAGTTTCTAGGGATATACAGTAAACAAGACAAACAAGTTTCCTTGTGGAAAAACACACCCTTAGAACTTCAGAATTATAAGGGGCCTTGTGAGACTCGTTTACTCAACCTTCTGCCTTGTGTGTGGATTTCCTATTCCCTGTTAGATGTCTACGCAGCTGCTGCTTGAATGTCACCTGCTATTTAGAAATGGCTTTTTTTTCTTCCCACCAAATAGTTTTAGACTATCAGTTCTAATCTATGTATTTCAGAAATCTTGGTGAGATCTACCTTAATAGAACCAGAAATTTAGCAACTTTATGAATCCCTTATGGACTTACATGTGTCCTGGGGGTAGTTTTGTAATAGCAGCAGCTGTTTCTTTAAAGATTAAGTAACAAGCCTGTCTGTAATTGCTGAAAAAAACCACCAGCAATTTCTAGGCCTTTGGCTGTAGGACTGCTAATCTCACAGTCGTGGGAGGTATTGGATTTAAGGTCTTTATTTGTGAATAATAATCATCATCTCTTCCTGAGACACTGGCATGTTTCTTCGTATCTGATAACCAGAATTATGTAACTAGTCTATCTTTTCACTTTGTCTGCCAGGAAACTCAGAGCCGAATTTGAAGCTGATTACTATAGTGCTGTAGAATACCCATTTGGTGGTCCTTCCATTGCCTTTACTGTCTTGTTTTATTTATGTTTTCCTTGCTCTTGATTATTTACTCATTTATTTATTTTGAGATGGAGTCTCGCTCTGTTGCCCAGGCTGGAGTGCAGTGGCACAATCTCGGCTCACTGCAACCTCCACCTCCCGGGTTCAAGCGATTCTCCTGCCTCAGCCTCGTGAGTAGCTGGGATTACAGGTACCCCCCACCACGCCTGGCTGTTTTTTGTACTTTTAGCAGAGATGGGCTTTCACCATGTTGACCAGGCTGGTCTTGAACTCCTGACCTCAAATGATCCACCCACCTCAGCCTCCCAAAGTGCTGGGATTACAGGCGTGAGTTATTTTGCCCAGCCGATTCTTTATTTCTATTTGTACTTTGCTATTATTTTTTATTATCTGTTCTTAGTTTTTTTGAGATGGAGTCTCACTCTGTCATTCAGGCTGGAGTACAGTGGTATAATCACAGCTCACTGCAGCCTCCACCTCCGGGACTCAAGTGATTATCCAACTTCAGCCTCCCAAGTATCTGGGACTACAGGTGTGGTTTTTATGTATTTTTTTTTCAGTAGAGACAGAGTCTCGCCATGTTGGCTAGGCTGGTCTCGAACTTGAGCTCAAGTGATCCACCCCCCTTGGCCTCCCAAAGTTCTGGGATTACAGGTGTGAGCCACCATGCCCAGCCTATTTTTTATTATCTGTTCTCTCTTTTTTTTTTTTTCTGAGACTGAGTTTCACTCTTGTTGCCCGGGCTGGAGTGTAATGGCTCCATCTCGGTTCACTGCAACCTCCGCCTCCTGGATTCAAGTGATTCTCTTGCCTCAGCCTCCCGAGTAGCTGGGATTACAGGCATGTGCCATCACGCCTGGCTAATTTTGTAGTTTTAGTAGAGACAGGGTTTCTCCATGTTGGTCAGGCTGGTCTCAAACTCCCGATCTCAGGTGCTCTGCCTGTGTTGACCTCCCAAAGTGCTGGGATTACAGGTGTGAGCCACCGCGTCTGGCTTGTTCTCATTTTAGCTGCCTCAAATCCTTTGTGGGAGCAGGATAGAAATAACTACAAACAATTTGCTATGACTATCTAAGATTTCCATACTCACAAGCATTTCGAATTCATTTTCTCAGTTCATTCCTTCCCACCTCAGGAAAACACTAGGTGTTTCAGCTTGACTCCTTCCTGGTGAGGGTCTAAATGTCCTTTGAAGTTCTGTGATGCCTGACTTGTTGAGCTCTGTAGATACTTACTCCGTCCTTGGGGTCTGGCTCAGTGGATTCTGCTTAACTGCCAAGAAGGCTGTGTCTAAGCTGCTTCAACTCTTGGATTGGCATGACCTGTGTCAGGGCTTAGGAACCTGACTGAGGAAAATGTACTTTCCTGGTTCTCAGAGGTAAATGGAGCTATTAAGATATGTGGCTCTGTGGGAATTGGTAGAATTTTATCATTTTTTGAAATCTAAAATAGTAAAAACATTTATAGAGCTAGAAAGACCTGATTTTGAATAGATTTATTTTATTAGTTTGTGAGAATTTGGGCAAGTCCTTTTACCACTGAGTCTCAGTTTCCTCATCTGCAAAACTGGAATGATGTTATTGCGAGTTACAGAATCTCTGTGATTAAATACAGCAGTTTTGTATGTACCCCACAGCACAGAATAGGCAGTCCATGTTCAGTACCTTTTACTTACCAGCCCCAACCCCCACCCTATTCTCTTCTACTTGGGGGAACTCATTTCTAAGAAGCTGCCTTCCTTTGCGTAAGCTTTTAGTAAATCTCTTGGAACTTGCTGGCTGTAATGGCGAGGGTTCCTTGGTCAGGATTACTAATGCCAAATATGTTTGTTCTTCCCCAGCTATCTCTTAAATCCTTACACGATTTTGTCTTGTGTTGCCAAGTCTACCTGTGCCATCAACAACACCCTCATTGCTTTCTTCATTTTGACTACGATAAAAGGTAAGGCCCTGAAGGGAGAGTACAAAGCTTGATCCCTGATTTATACAAGATTTTGTAACACTTATGCTGTGGTTTTTTTTTTTTTTTTTTTTTTTTTAATGCAACACTTAAAAACATTTTAAAAAATTACACAAGTATTACAAGATTATTTAGAAAATGTAGACAAGGCAGGAGAAAAAAAATTAAAACATCTTAAAAACTTAACTGCTCAGAGAGTCACTGTTAACATAGTTTTAAAAAAAAGTTCTAGGCCAGGTGTGGTGGTTCATACCTGTAATCTCAGCACTTTGGGAAGCTGAGGCAGGAAGATCACTTGCGCCCAGCCTGGGGAGCATAGCAAGACTGTCTCTGCAAAACATAACAAATTAGCCCGGCACAGTGGCATGGACCTGTAGTCCCAACTACTCGAGAGGCTGAGGCAGGAGGATTGCTTGAGCTTGCAAGTTTGAGGCTGCAGTGAGCTGTGATCATGCCACTACACTCCAGCCTAGTTGACAGGGTGAGACCTTATCTCTTAAAAAAAATCTAAAAAGGTTCTAAAAGGCTTATGATTAGAATAGCAGCCTTCCTCTTTCTTCCTAACCCTAGTTCAGCTTCTTTGAAGCAACTGCTTTCTGGCTTTTGCTAGTATTCCATATTTCTAAATAAGACCTTATATTGTATTTCCTGAATTACAAATTTTAGACATTATTTATTGCACTCCCATCATGGACAGTGATAAAGATTTAGCTCTTTGGGGCCAAGTACGGTGGCTCACGCCTGTAATCCCAGCACTTGGAGGCCAAGGCAGGCGGATTGCCTGAGGTCGTGAGTTCGTTACCAGTCTGACCAACATGGTGAAACCCCATCTCTACTAAAAATACAAAAAAAATTAGCTGGGCGTGGTGGTGTGTGCCTGTAACCCCAGCTACTCAGGAGGCTGAGGCAGGAGAATTGTTTGAGCCAGGCAGGTGGAGGGTGCAGTGAGCCGAGATCATGCCACTGCATTCCAGCCTGGGTGACAGAGTGAGACTCCATCTAAAAAAAAAAAAAAAAATTAGCTGTTTGGTACCAATATCCCCTTTTCTCCTTTGCCTGATTTTCCTATAGTAGTTACACCATAGTTTCTTGTTTGTTTGTTTTGTCTTGTTTTGTTTTCGAGACAGGGTCTCACTCTGTCACTCAGGCTGGAGTGCAGTGGCACAGTCATGGCTCTCAGAAGCCTTGACCTCCCCAGCTCGGGTGATCTTCCCACTTCAGCCTCCTGAGTAGCTAGGACTATAAGCGCCCACCATCATGCCTGGCTAATTTTTGTATTTTTTGTAGAGATGGGGTTTTGCCATGTTGCCCAGGCTGCTGTCGAACTCCTGGACTTAAGCGATCCACCCTCCTTGGCCTCCTGAAGTGTCAGGATTACAGGCATGAACCACTGCACCTGGTCGACATCATAGTTTTTATTGAATCAATATCAGCACCTATATTTTATGACACTGTATGTGTTATTCCACTGCTGGGCATAGTAGTAACTATGACTACTTTTTTCTTCCGTGTACTACCTTTTATTTTTCCTGGGATTAGTAATTGTCTTTTATTGCTTGTTTGGTTTTTTGCTTAGTTTTTGGGTGCCAATCACTGTTTTTGTTCCCTAGTTGCTGCATTAGATCTGTCAAGTACCTAACAATGTTTTTTTTTTCTTTTAACACTTAAACACGTCAAATAGTTTATAGGTTTTATTGTTTTTCTGGAGATTTTTCTCACACATCTTTCATCCTACCCCAGTCTGTCCTGATTGTTCTCTGGGCCTGGTATACAGCTGTCATACTGGAACTTACCTTCATAAATCTCCTGTTCTGTATCCCTCCTCTCCTGGATTCCTTCTCCTTTTTATTGATTTTTTTCTGTTTTTCTGAAGTACTTTCTCAGTAGTTGTCTAAGAAAGGGTGTATGAAGGCTGGGCACAGTGGCTCACACCTGTAATCCCAGCACTTTGGGAGGCCCAGGCAGGTAGATCACGAGGTCAGGAGTTTAAGAGCAGCCTGGCCAAGATGGTGAAATCTCATCTCTACTAAAAACACAAAAAATTAGCCAGGCGTGGTGGTGGGCATCTGTAATCCCAGCTACTTGGGAGGCTGAGGCAGAGAACTGCTTGAACCTGGGAGGCGGAGGTTGCAGTGAGCCAAGATCGCGCCACTGCACTCCAGCCTGGGTGACAGAGTGAGACTCCGTCTCAAAAAAACAAAAAAAAAGGTTGTATGAGATATATATTTTGAGTCATTCCATGTCTAAAAAATATCTTTCTTCTGGTTTAGCACCAAATTGATAGTTGGGTAGGATTGAGAATTCTAGACTTGAATAACTTCTCCTTTAGAATTTTGAAAGCATTGCTTCATTGTCTTCTAGTATCTTGGTAGCTATTGAGCCGTTTTATGGTCATGGATATAACCCAGTTTTTTTTTTTTCCTGAAATATTTAATATCTTCTGGCCAGGCACAGTGGCTCAAGCCTGTAATCCTAGCACTTTGGGAGGCTGAGGCAAGAGGATCTCTTGAGCCTAGGAGTTTAAAACCAGCCTGGGCAACATAGTAAGACCTCATCTTTACAAAAAATGAACAAAATTAGCTGGGTATGGTGACATGCGCCTGTAGTCCTAGCTACTTGGGTGGCTGAGGCAGGAGGGTCACTTGAGCCCAGGAGGTTAAGACTATATTGAGCCAAGATAGTGACACTGCACTCTAGCCTGGGTGACAGAGCAAGACCCTGCCTCAAAAAAAGGAGAAGAAAAATTAAGCGTCTTCTTTTTATCCTGAATGTTTTGAAATTTTATGATGCTATGTCTGGACATGAGTCTTTTTAAATTCATTATGTGGAGCACTTGGTAGGCCCTTTCAGTATGGAAACTAGTGTCTTTAATTCTAGAGGGTGTTCCTGAACAACTTTTCCAAATTCCACCTCTGTTTTCTCTATCCTCTTGTTTTGGATGTTTATTGGATGTTAGATTTTCTTGATTGATCAAGTATGCATATTTTATTTTCTATTGTTTTTCCCATCATTTTTACTTACTTTCTCTTACTTTTTCTGGGACCTTTCCTTGTTTTTATCTTCCAGCTCCTCTATTGACTTTTTAATTTTATTTATTACATTTTTCTACATTTACACCTGGTCTCTAGTTGTTTCTTTGAGGCATCCAATTTTTATTTTATCACCACAGTATCCTCTGTTATATCTCTGATTATACATACATCTTTTCAGTTTCTATTTGTTCCAAGCATAGTCTCTTTGTTTTCCTGGTATTTTTTTTTTTAACTGTTTGTTTTGGGAGGATTTCTTCCATATGATTTTCTTATATGTATGGCAGTCCTGGCTGTCTGTTTCTATTTAAGAGTGAGACATGGCCTGGCACAATGACTCACACCTATAATCCCAGCATTTTGGGAGGCTGAGGTGGGAGGATTGCCTGAGGCCAGGAGTTCAAGACCAGCCTGGACAACATAGTGAGACCTCGTCTCTCCAAAAAAAAGAAATTAGTCTGGTGTGATGGTACTTGCCTATAGTCCCAGCTACTCAGGAGGCTGAGGCAGAAGGATCGCTCGAGCCTAGGAGTTTGAGGCTGCAGGGAGCTATGATTGTGCCACTATACTCCAGCTTGGGTGACAGCCATCTGTAAAAAAATAATAATAATAAAAATTTTTAAATGAGACACTAACATATTGACTGGAGAGTCCGTGAATGGGCAGGGATTGTTGGTGGATCATTTTCACTGTAGCGGGGATCAGGCAGTGGGCTGGCCTCTTTCTTTGGGTCAGGGGCATTTACAAATGTCATCATCTGCATGTTTTATTTTGCTTTGAAACTATTCAGTTTTCCCAAAGAGGAATCCTCTAAAGTCCTGTCTGGGGTGGCAGAGTTAGGGCTTTTTTGGGGGGTGGAGGGTGCATAAGACTAGCTGCTGGAGTTGTGAGAGCAGCAACAGGGAAGGTGGCTGGTTTCAGTCTGGAGACTTATTTCACCTCATTGCTTTTCAGCCCACACCTATCCTCAGTCCATTACTGTGCAAAGTAGTTCCTAGACTTGTGCCCTTTCTCCAGTTAGCTTTCTCCAGAACTGAGGTCTTCTGCGGGTAGAGTAGAAAGTTAGAGGGATGGGTTATGCGGCAATGGCCATTTGGCTGCACATGGTTGGGATAACACCTGTTGTTCTGAGTGGTCTGTATATAAACTTTCAACTTAGTTTTTTTTCTCTATGCCTTACCCCCACCTCCCATAGCACCTGATGCACTCTAGTGCTGAATTTCTCAGAAGTTCTGTGGGGTGAGTTGGCTGATTTTTATTAGTAGTTCTCTTTGTAGGCCACTGTGCTGTAATTTCTTCCACATCACCAAGTGATTTATTCTTCTCTCACCTGCTTTATATTTTTTCACTATTGTATTAAAGTTGGTTTTGCTATAATCTCCTTTTATTTTCTTTGTGGTTTAATATGGTTTTAATCTTTTGTTTTCATTTTAGTGACATTGTTGACGGGAGAGATGATAAACACGTGATCAATCTGTTATTTTTAACTAAAAGTTCCTCTGTAAGCATTTGGGTTATATATTTCCAGATTTTTCCTACATTTGTCCCTCTAGACTTTTAAATGTTGTATCAGTTAGCTAGTACCACAAAAATGTTAATAAACCACTCCAGAATTCAGTAGCTTAAAACAACAACAAGTGTTTACTTAGCTCATACATCTGTAAGTCAGCAAGGAGTCAGCTGATCTAGGTTGGACATCGCTCGTCAGTTGGCTGGTTACATGGGCTTCATTTATGCATCAGTGACTGGCTGGAGTTGGCTAATCTAGGTTGGGCTCTGCTCCACATGGCTGTCATCCTCTTGGGCCAAGGGATAGACCTAGGTATGTTCTTTTCATAGCATTGGCAGAAGCACAATGGTGAGCAAGCCTAGTCACGCATGTGCTTTTTAAGTTCCTGGTTGCATCACATGTGCTGATATCCCATTGATCAAAACGTAACACATGGCCCGGTGTGGTGGCTCACACCTGTAATCCCAGCACTTTGGGAGGCTGAGGCAGGTGGATCATGAGTTCAAGACCAGCTTAGCCAAGATGGTGAAACCTCGTCTCTACTAAAAATACAAAAATTAGCCAGGCATGGTGATAGGCACCTGTAATCCCAGCTACTCAGGAGGCTGAGGCAGGGATTGCTTGAACCCAGGCAGCAGAGGTTTCAGTGAGCCGAGACTGCGCCACTGCACTCCAGCCTGGGCAACAGAGCGATAGTTCATCTCAAAAAAAAAAAAAAAAAAGGTACACGTGGCTGAGCCCAGGGGTGGAGATTTCCATCCTGTTCACAACAGGAAGGCACTGCAAAGTTGTATAGCAAAGGGCCTGGACATGGTGGGGGTGGGGAGAAATTGGGGCCAATAATACAACCTACTGCATATAACATATATCAATAAATGTCTAATCTATTTTTTTTTTTTTTGAGACAGTCTCGCTCTGTCTCCCAGGCTGGAGTGCAGTGGCATGATCTCAGTTCATTGTAACCTCTGCCTCCTGAGTTCAAGTGATTCTTGTGCCTCAGCCTCTCAAGTAGCTGGGATTACAGGCACACACCACCATGCCTGGCTAGTTTTTGTATTTTTAGCAGAGACAAGGTTTCACCATGTTGGTCAGGCTGGTCTCGAACTCCTGACCTCAAGTGATCCTCCTGCTTTGGCCTCCCAAAGTGGTGGGATTACAGGTGTGAGCCACTGCACCCAGTTCTAGTCTATCATTTTTAATGGCTGCATATTCATTTTATGAATATAGAAATTCTTTAATCAATGTATATATCATTAAATATTTAGGTGATTTTCCAGTTTTTAGCTGTTTAAATATTACAGTTAACTTTCTAATGTACAGCAATTTTTGCACTGTTTAGTTATTTTCTTATAATGTCCTAGAAATAGAAATATTTGCCACTTTTTAACAATTTCTGGAATGAATTTATTGATTTTTTTCCTTTTTGTGGATGATGGGGTCTCACTGTGTTGCCCAGGCTGGTCTCGAACTTCTGGGCTCAAGCTGTCCTCCCACCTCTACCTCCTTAAGTGCTGAGATTACAGGCGTGAGCCACCACACCCAGTCGGATTTCTGAAATTTATTGCCACATTTATACTCCCATAAGAAACGTGCAAGAGTCCTTGTATTTGTACAGTATTGTTAAATAGTTCGTGTGCTCGGGAAGTAAAGAGTAAAAAGTTTTACGCAGAACCTTTTACTTAGAGTTTGCTTACCTTTTCTGGGGTGGCACACGAGGATGCCTTAGGTCTTTATAAGAGATTGTTTCTCGCCGGGCGCGGTGGCTCAAGCCTGTAATCCCAGCACTTTGGGAGGCCGAGACGGGCGGATCACTAGGTCAGGAGATCGAGACCATCCTGGCTAACACGATGAAACCCCGTCTCTACTAAAAAATACAAAAAAAAAAAAAAACTAGCCGGGCGTGGTGGCGGGCGCCTGTAGTCCCAGCTACTCGGGAGGCTGAGGCAGGAGAATGGCATAAACCCGGGAGGCAGAGCTTGCAGTGAGCTGAGATGCGGCCACTGCACTCCAGCCTGGGCGACAGAGCGAGACTCTGCCTCAAAAAAAAAAAAAAAAAAAAAGATTGTTTCTCTTGGAATGCTTATGAGTGGTCTTTCTATAGGCCTATTAGTTTAATTTATTATTGGGTTACTTAAAATGGCTTGATATTGCATAGCCTGAATTGTCTTGTTCTGAAGATTGTGGTCATTTTTGTCAGAAACAACTCTTAACAGTAAATACTCTGCTGTCTGTGAATACTCCCTGCCTCAATCCCTGTTTCCAGAGTGTCAGGTTCAGATAGGTTGTCATTTATCAAGGTGTCTGGTGTCCGTAAAAATAAAGAATACACGCAGCAGTCTGGCAGAAGGGACCAAGTACTGGCCTTTGGAAATGTCACCTTTAAAATAGCCGAGTGCAAAGATAGAGAAACTGAAGACATGCCCTCAGAAGGTGCATGTTTATTTGTTTCCCTAGGAGTCGCACATAAAAATGTAAAGTATGCCGTTAAAAAAATATATTTTATGCCCTGTAAGTCAATGATAAGGTTTTTGTTTGGGGAAGAAAAACATGTAAGTTTTATGTATCTCTTTCACAGCCATGTTTTTTTTTGTTTCACAGAGCAAAAAAGTGTTTTATATCACTCTAGATTTTTGTTTAATGAATTTATAGACATTTTCATAATGTTATATACATAATTTTGTTTTACTTTTATCACTTATTAAAAAATTCAGACCTACAAATTGAAAAGTAAGTCTTTCATCACCCTGCCCCACCTCCACTTCAGTTCTTCTTGCGTATTTGTTATGAGGTTCCAGCCCTTCTCTTTTGTTGAACATTTGTTTTCCATTATTTGCTACTGTAAATAACTCACCAACATTTCTAATCTGTTAAAATATTTGAAGAGTTCTATTTTAGCTAGGTCTCTGAACCACTCTAGCTCTTTGAGTGTTTTAGTAATCTCTGCTAACAGTATATATAATAAAGTTAGTTCAGTTATAAATTCTGCAAGTTATATTTCTACAGTTCACATTTTACTGCATATTAATAAAATTATTTAATAAAATTAATGTAGGAATAATTTTATTTTAAAAAAGAAAATATTTGTGAAAATTCACAAGAAAAGGAGTATAAATCATGGAAAATTATGGAAAAATATTCAACTCCATGGATAATTAATAAAGAAAAGCCAATTGAAATTTTAAAACTTTTGAACACTTTTTTTTTTGCCTTGGAAATTGGTAAAGATTTTAGAAGCTAATTCTCAGTTCTGGCAAAGGTTCTATCAAATAAGTATTTTCCCACATGGAAGTTGGCAGATAAATTTGTATAACCATGGGCAGTCTTAAAATGTTTGGAGTTTTTAAAAATTTTATTTATTTATTTTTCTAACACTATCCACCAGAGGATAAAATGTTCGTAGTTTTGATTTTTTATTCTACTTTTGAGAACCTATCCTAAACTAATGCAGAAATATAGACACAAAGCTTTATGGTGCAAAGTTATTAATTGCAGAATTATTTACAATCACTGGAAAAATTAGAAAATACTTTAGAGGGGATTTGTTAAGTAAAATACGGTTTACCCATGTAGTAGGATATTATGCACATGATGTTTAAATATAATTTTAAACTATGTGAAAATGTTTTTTTAAAACAATGTAAAATTTTATCTATCTATCTATATATCTATATATATATATTTTAATCTAATTTTATTTTTTGGAGACAGGGTCTTACTCTATCACCCAGGTCACCTAGGCTGAAGTGCAGTGGCACAGTCATAGCTCATGGTAATTTCACACTTCTACGCTCAAGTGATCTTCCCACCCCAGCCTCCCATGTAGCTGAGATGAGGGGCATGCACCACCATGCCTGGTTGATTTTTTTTTTCTTTCTTTTTTTTTTTCTTTTTTTTTTTTTTTTTTTGAGACAGAGTCTTGTTCTGTTGCCCAGGCTGGAGTGCAGTGGTGTAATCTCAGAATTTTTTAAGTTTTTGTAAAGACCAGATCTTACTCTGTTGTCCAGGTGGTCTTGAACTCTAGGCCTCAAGCAATCCACCTGCCTCAGTCTTCCAAAGTGCTGGGCTTACAGGTGTGAACACCCATGCCCAGCATTTTAATGAATCTCAACTATGTAAAAGCAACAAAAATAGTTAGAAAATAGATCCCAAAAGGATAATACGTGTTCCTGTAGAATAAGTTCATGGGTGAGTTTATTTCTTTTCATATAGATATTGATATAGTTTTGTTTTTTTTGAGATGGAGTTTCGCTCTTGTTGCCCAGGCTGGAGTGCAATGGCGCGATCCCGGCTCACCGCAACCTCTGCCTCCCGGGTTCAGGTGATTCGCCTGCCTCAGTCTCCTGACTAGCTGGGATTATAGGCATGTACCACCACATCCAGCTAATTTTGTATTTTTAGTAGAGACAGGGTTTCTCCATGCTGGTCAGGCTGGTCTCGAACTCCCGACCTCAGGTTATCCACCCGCCTTGGCCTCCCAAAGTGCTGTGATTACAGGCGTGAGCCAGCACGCTCAGCCTCATATGTTTTTTTCCAAATTTCTTCAGTGAGTACATAATTAAAAACTAAATTAAATTAACTTGATTGATAAGAAGATAGGGGCAGTGGAAGTAAACTTGGCAGTGCTCCCCAGACTTCCATGGAGCAGATACATCACAGAAGGGAGTGACCTTGTTTGCTCTGTCCCCTCGACTCTTGCTGCTTGCTTTCCCCTGGCTTCCTTTGTGGCAGCCCAGGGTTGCCTGGGACACTGAGAGACACAGGCCAGGACAAGGTCTGGGCCATTGTATTGTGATGTCCTTATTGGAGTGTTGGCTGGGAAACACAGGTCTTTGGGCAGGGTTGATATTAGTTTAGTAGAGCAGCTTAAGTTTCACTTTGAAGGCTGTTGCTTGGGCAAAGTGTACTCTGCCTTTCAGTGAGCTAATTAAAAACTCCCTCCCTGGGAAGTAGTCTTCATTAGGCTTTAAAAAGGAAAACAAACAAACAGATGCTAATAGATGGTCCTGCCTTTTCACTGTTGGTGTTTGTCAACAGTGAGATATTCCCAACTAGAAATTCTTGAAATTTGCCACCTAAGCGTTCTTCCAGCTTTCCTTATGCCACCAAAAAAGGCCATGTGACAGGACTTGCTTGCCAAGGAGAAAGAAGGATCAGTGCTATCAGAAGGTATTCAAGCATGATTAAGAGTCCAGGCTGCTCTCGTGTTAGACTGATCTGGTGGCTAATCCCAGCTCCACTGTTTCTGGCTCTGTCACCTTGGGCAAGTCACTTAACAGTTCTAAGCCTCAGTTTCCTTATGTGTAGCATGGGGATGAAAGAGTGTCTACCTTATAGAGTGAATGTAAAGAATGAATGGTATGGCAAATGGTATGGAGGCATGTAATAACTGCTCAGGTGGTAGTGGTTGCTATTCTTTTTTTTTTTTTTTTTTTTTTGAGACGGAGTCTTGCTCAGTCGCCCAGGCTGGAGTGCAGTGGCCGGATCTCGGCTCACTGCAAGGTCCGCCTCCCGGGTTTACGCCATTCTCCTGCCTCAGCCTCCGGAGTAGCTGGGACTACAGGCGCCCACCACCACGCCCGGCTAGTTTTTTGTATTTTTTAGTAGAGACGGGGTTTCACCGTGTTAGCCAGGATGGTCTCGATCTCGTGACCTCGTGATCCACCTGTCTCGGCCTCCCAAAGTGCTGGGATTACAGGCTTGAGCCACCGCGCCCAGCCGCTATTCTTAATAGTATCTTCCCTTTCAAAAGATCCGTCTGAGCTCTGACCATGTCACTGATCCAGTGAGCTCTGACCACGTCACAGCACTCCAATCTGGACAACAGAGCGAGACTGTGTCTGTAAAAAAAAACTTAAAAAATAAAAGAGACCTCATGATTGTTAGCATCCTTACAGGCCTTATAGGGAGGCCTGGGAGGTTTCAATGAGGTTCTCTTCCTGGAGCCTAGCCTTAGAGGAACAATGGAAGAGTGATGATCCTGAGGCCTGGTGATCCCATCACTTCCAGTGGAGGTTCCTGTGGGCCAAAGCCCTGCCAATGGAAGGAGTCATAGAGGACTCAAGGACCCAGTTTTTGTCAGGTCAACCCAACTTCAAAGCCTGCTTATTCTAATTACCAGCTCTTTAGCCTTGAGCAAATCATGCAGCCTCAAGAGCCTCAATTTGATCCCAGAATATCTACCTTCTAGAGATAGCGGAGGAATAAATAAGAAATATAAAATGCTTAGCATGCTTCCTTAGCAGAATCCACTCAATAACTAGTTGCTCTGCCTATTGTTATTTTTTATGGTGCAGACAGATTGAGATCAAGAGGGTGGCACAGTGATGCAGTCAGAACATGGGGTCTGAAGTAAAACCATTTGGTTTAAATCCTGTTGCTCTCATTCACTAGTTTCGTGACCCCAGGCAAATAACTTATCTGCCTTTCAGTTTCATTATCTGTAAAATGGGGACAGTAATTGTATCCACTGCATGGAATTATTGAAAGGACTAAATGACTTAAGGCAAGTAAAGTGCTTACAGTCATGGCTGGAACAGAGTAAGTGCTCAATAAATTATCATCGTTATCACTGATATGTACTCAGCTCTGAGAGAGGCTGCCTTGTTAAAAGAGCACACTTGGCAAGGAATGTAATACATTGGCCCTGCCCCCAGGAATGCCTCCTCCTCCTGGGCAGTCTCACTTGTTGCCCCAGACCCTGGTGCAGCTTCCTCTTCTGATAGTTTTGTGGGACCTGAGCCCTTTTGACTACATTCCAGTGTGTCTCTGCCTGTCTTGGTACAGGTCATCATCTGTGACCCAATCTCTTTGTTCTCTGATTACTCCACTTGAAGTCCCTGTCCTGAACCAGTCCCCATGGCCCCACCTCATTACATTCCTGCTCAGTCCTGTAGCTGTGCCGCCCACCCAGGCCCAGATCACTGTAAGGTACAGTCCCTGGAGGCAAAGTATTACCCCAGGTCTTGCTGAGGCTTGTTTTGGCCCCCACCCTGACACAAATAGGGAGTTAGAAGACATAACATATTCAAAGCTAGATTGAGTAGATAATGAAATTTCCTGATACTACAGCCAATGTACATACACATTTGACCAATTTACTCTAATATCCCTAGGATAAAGCTAAATATCAAGGTTTGTATAGAAAGCCTAGTGCCTGTGCATCTGGGCTGCCCTAGAAAATAGTAGATTATATCATTTTGGGGTAAAACTCTTAGTCTTCTTGGCACAGTTCCTTTTGGTTAGGCGAGCGTGATGCCCTAGCTCTTGCCCACATGAGGCTGCCATTGCAGACATGATTTCAGGTATCCTGTCTGGGCCTGTAGGTAGATGTTTTTGGATGACTGTGCAAGCTAAGCCCTCCGTGATCTGACTCCTACCTGCTTGCTGAGACTTTTTGGATTGTAACTTTTTAAATTTTTTTAGACGGAGTCTCGCTCTGTTGCCCAGGCTGGAGTGCGGTGGCATGATCTCGGCTCACTGCGACCTCCACCTCCCGGGTTCAAGTGATTCTCCTGCCTCAGCCTCCTGAGTAGCTGGGACTACAGGCGCCCGCCACCATGCCCAGCTAATTTTTGTATTTTTAGTGGAGATGGTGTTTCACCATATTGGCCAGGCTGGTCTTGAACTCCTGACCTTATGATCCACCTGCCTCGGCCTCCAAAGTGCTGGGATTACAGGCGTGAGCCACCACACCCGGCTGGATTGTAACTTTTTATTGAAGTATGACATATATACAGAAAAATATATAACTCATTAGTGTACAGATACATGAATTTTCACAAGACGTTGAATAACCAGCACCCAGATTAAGAAACAGTGGTACTAGCATCCACGAACTCCTTTTGTGTTCTCTTTCCAGTCACTCCTCCCAGCTCTTGCCCTGTTTTGGCTATATTGAGCTAATTACAGTACCCACCCCCTACCCCAGCACACTGTTCTCTCTTGCCCTCCTGCCCGTGCACAGCCTTGGACTGCCCGGCCTCACCTACTCATTGTTCAAAACTCAGGTGTCAGCCTCCCTTGATGGGCTAAGTCTGCTTCCTTTGTACTTTCCTCCTCTATTTTGTAATTGTTTACTGGCAGCTGCCTGAGGATGGAGACTATCTGAGTCACCAGGTTTCCTGGCACCCAGCACACTCTTCGTATAGAGCAAACTCCAGAAATGTTTGCTTATTGCACAGTTTGTTTAAAATATTTGAAGTCACTTCTCACTTTCCTTGATCTTCTCTGACTCTGCCCCAAGCACATATCATTCCTCTTCTGCCTTCCTAACTCCTTTTTATCCCTTCTAGCTTTTTTCAAAACACATAGCGCTTTCTGGGTCTCCTGCCTGCCTCCATACTCACCGTCACTTTTGCTCAGGCTGTGCGTATGCCCCGTCCACACCTGTCCCAGCATCCCACACCCAGATTTCCCACACACCAACCTACTGACTGTTGCAGCACCGTGTTTCTGCCCCCAGACTGCAGGCCTCAGCCATGCAGTAGTTCACAGAGAGCATTCTCTGGGCCAGCTCCCTGCCGCAACAAACCTTCAATCGCTATTCTGCAGGCTCTGCTTTATTTGAGTCAGATTTATTTTGTGTTTTGCCCATGTTCATGACTGTGTATTACACTTCATAAGTTTTTCTTCCTCAAGAACATTGGTTTCCTTTAATATTCTTGTATTTTTAAAAAAGATTTCATATGTATTGCTGAATGATATTCATTCATTCATTTCTTCATTTGTTCATTTATCACATGTGCCAGGAACTGTGCTAGGTGCTGGAGAGCCAAAGTTAAGATAAATGTATTGCCCTTGAGAAACTCACAGAGAAATGGGGAGAGAGAGAGAAACATATGCAGATTATTATAAGATAGCATTGGTATTGAATGAGATAGGCTTATTAACACAGGGATTAAGAGTGGGTACCGGAGTCAGCTATGTGGTTTTGGTCACATTACTGAAGCTTTCTGTTTCTGTGTCTTGGTTTCTTGACCTGTAAAATGGGTAGAATGTGTGGTTTTTATCTCAGTAAAGCTGTTATAAGGAGCAGAAATAGAGCTTTCACAGGGCTATTGTGATGTTTCCTGAGGACCTTTTTGAGTCAGAAACTGTTCTCGATGCAGAGGATACAGTACAGTGCCTGGCACCTAGGAAGTGATCCATAAATGTCAGCTATAATCACGGTTTATGTTACCACCTTTGCTTGGGCTCATAGACAAAGTGACCTTTCACCTGGCTATCGAAGGAATGGTTTCTACTAGAAAAAGGGCAGAGAAGGATGGCTTAGGCAGAAGGAATAGCCTAAGAACAGACACAGAAGAATGAAACAGCATGATGTTTTCAGAAATTGGGAATAGTCCAGTGTAGCTGGAGGACAGGGTGTATGTGGAAGAGTGGTGAGAGGTGAAACTGGAGAAATGAGACCCAGTGGTGAAGGGTCTTGTTTGCTGTTGGAGTTTAGACTTAACCCGATAGATGAAATGGAACCATCAGAAGCCTTTAAAGACTGGCTTGCCACAATCTGAACTGCTTTAGAAGGCTCCTTTGGTGCTTCTGTGGATGGACTTGGTTGAGAGGCAATTGGGAGACCGCTAAGGAGGAGAGGGAAAGGCTGCTGGAGAGAGATGATGAGAGCAAGAACTGAAGGGATAAATGCTCCAGAGGTGGATCCACAGGGCTTGGTGACTGGTGGAGGAAAGAACATGGGAGCTGGAGGGTGAAGGGTTGCCAGGGTATCTGGCTAGTTGTTGATGCCGGTTACCGACAAAGAATAGCAGGAGGAACAGATTTTTCCTTCCCAAAGACTACTTCAGTCTATGGAAGGAAGACTGCTTCTTCCTGATCCTAGGAGCAAGTATTCTAAAACTCACAAGTCCATTCGACTAGGCTGTGAGCCTCTTTTTCTCTCTTGGGCCTTATAAACAGTCGGTTTCAGACAAGCAATTATTAACCTCAGGCAATTAGGGCAGGAGATGGCTGTGTTTATTTCACTCCTTGTGTCTCCTCGGGGAGAGAGAGGAGAAAGTCATGTGTTTGTTTTCACCATACTGTGCGAATGGATGGAGTTGGAGCATTAGCCTCCATCCTCTGGTAACAGACACATGGACCTCTTCTCTTGCCTACTCCCAATCCATAGAGAACCATGTTAAGTTAAAAAGTTCTTTTCAGTGTTTTCCCTCTCTTGGCCAGTTTCCCACCAAAACATTCAGATTTTTGACCCAATGAAAGAATCAATCCCTAGCTCACTCTAGCTGTTGGGCTCCAGAACAGCACCTTTCCCACTACTGCCACCTCCCTATCCCAGAGTGACCTGGTTCTGAGTCTAAAGTCTGTGGCTCAGCAGATGTATGCATGCCACTGCTGGTGTCACAACTTAGCTGAGCATGATCCTGTTCCTACACAGTCATAATTATGAGTACCCTGGATACAGGACATCATGACTGGCACTGTCAATATGGCGAGACATCCCCCCTCTCCATAGAATTCTGTCCTGTTACTTCTAGCTTCTTTCTTTCTCTGCCTCCCTTCTACTTTCTGTCAGCTAGGGTTTTTCTAGCTGATGAGTTTCTTTGGTTTGAAGAATAAAGCACACAGAGTTCTTTTCTCTCCACTCCCTTGTCTGTGAAGTTGTCGTGTTTATAACCCTTTGTCTTCCAAGGTAGTTTTTAGATGTTTCAAGTATACAGACCACTTTGGTGGCAAAAGATCTCGTCAATTATCTCTTCCTGTTTGTCTCTAGAGCTGGATTAGCAGAGAGGTAAAACTCCTTGGACTGGAGTGACTGGTTCCTCCTTTTATGAAACACCATTGAGAGGATGTGTTATTTTTATTTTTTTATTGAAACAGGGACTTACTCTGTCACCCAGGCCGGAGTGCAATGGTTCAGTCTTAGCTTACTGTGGCCTCAACCTCTAGGGCTTAAATGATCCTACCACCTCAGCCTCCTAAGTAGTTGGGACCACAGGTG
The DNA here is from genome assembly GCF_024542745.1 of Macaca thibetana thibetana. Lineage (NCBI taxonomy): Eukaryota > Metazoa > Chordata > Mammalia > Primates > Cercopithecidae > Macaca > Macaca thibetana. The sequence goes on from NC_065587.1 coordinate 65,341,424, forward strand.
TGTGACACCACAACCAGCTTATTTTTTTTATTTTTATTTTTGTAGAGATGGGGTTTCACTATGTTGCCCAAACTAGTCTCTAACTCCTGGGTTCAAGCAGTCCTCCCACCTTGGCCTTTCAAAGTACTGGGATTACATGTGTGAACTACCATGCCCAGCCTGTTACTTTCAGTAAATAGTTGACCCCACACTAATGAGAGTGAGCATGGATATTGTCGTTTTAGAAAACATCATTACAAGACACCTGTTGGGCTTTATACCTTGGACCATCAATTGCACCCTACTGATTTCTGGGCCACTTGGAAACTCCTGTTGTAAACTAGGGCTCTCTATCCTTAGTTTTAGAGTATCCTGTTGTCTTAAGGGAATAGCTATTTTTTCAAAGAAGTTAGCTTTTTTCTTATGACAAAAACAAAGCATGTTCATTTTAGAAAGTTTAGAAAATGCAGTGAAGCAAAAATGGAAAATTGTTCATAATTTCACTACCCAGAGATAACCACTATGAACTTTGTGGCCTTGGCTTTTAGTCTTCTATTTATTTACTTATTTTTGGTAGTCTGAGACTGGGCAATTTATAAAAGAAAGAGGTTTAATTGGACTCATACTTCCACATGGCTGGGGAAGGTCTCACAATCATGGCGGAGGGCAAAAAGCACTTCTTACATGGCGGTGGCAAGAGAGAATGAGGAAGAAGCAAAAGCGGAAACCTCTGATAAACCATTAGATCTTGGGAGACTCATTCACTATTACGAGAATAGCATGGGAAAGACCAGCTCCCATGATTCAATTACCTTTCCCTGGGTCCCTCCCATAACACATGGGAATTCTGGGAGATACAATTCAAGTTGAGATTTAGGTGGGGACACAGCCAAACCATATCATTCTGCCTCAGCCCCTCCAAATCTCATGTCCTCACATTTCAAAACCAATCATGCCCTCCCAACAGTCCCCCAAAGTCTTAACTCATTTCAGCGTTAGCCCAAAAGTCCACAGCTTAAAGTCTCATCTGAGACAAGGCAAGTCCCTTCTGCCTATGAACCTGTAAAATCAAAAGCAAATTAGTTACTTCCTAGATACAATGGGGGTATAGGCATTGGGTAAATACAACCATTACAAACAGAAATTGGCCAAACCAAAGGGGCTACAGGCCTCATGCAAGTTGGAAATCCAGCAGGGCATGATCTTCTTTGACTTCATGTCTCACATCTGGGTCATGCTGATGTAAGAGGGGGCTTCCCATGATCTTGGACAGCTCCACCCTTGTGGCTTTGCAGGGTATAGCCTCCCTCTCAGCTGCTTTCACAAGCTGGTGTTGAGTGTCTGTGGCTTTTCCAGGCCCACAGTGCAAGCTGTTGGTGGATCTACCATTCTGGGATCTGGAGGACGGTGGCTGTTTTCTCAGCTCCACTAGGTGGTGCCCCAGTAGGGACACTGTGTGGGGGCTCCGACCTCACATTTCCCTTCCACACTGCCCTAGCAGAGGTTCTCCATGAGGGCCCCGCCCCTCCTGCAAACTTTTGCCTGGGCACCCAGGCTGGAGTGCTGTGGCACAATCTTGGCTCACTGCAACCTCTGCCTCCCAGGTTCAAGCAATTCTCCTGCCTCAGCCTCCCAAGTAGCTGGGATTATAGGTGCCCACCACTACCCCTGGCTAATGTTTATTTTTAGTAGAGACGAGGTTTTACCATGTTGGCCAGGCTGGTCACGAACTCCTGGTCTTGATCTGCCTGCCTCGGCCTCACAAAGTGCTGGGATTACAGACTTGAGTTACTTTGCCTGCTGGCTTTTAGTCTTCTAAAAAATGTTTGTGCATGTTTTTTAATAAAAGAAATGATAATATATGTCTCTTTTATAAACTTCATTTAATAGGATATTATAAACACCTTTCTGTGTCATTGCATATTCTTAATAGCATCATGTTTAATGATTTCATAGTAGTCCATTTTATATAGGAAGTGAGGACATTACTAATAAAATTAATATACTTTCGTTTGAAAAAAAAAACATGAATTCTCATGAATGTAGCAGGTAAGGAAGGGCTGTTGTAAAGAGTGATAAGTGTTGCAACAGTCAAAGGGATGGGTTTCCAGCTCTGAATAACATAAGCAATAATTGTAGGCTTAGTAAATTGGTACATTAGATAGGACATGGATGTTAATAGACTTGCTCCTTTATACATCTTTGGGTTGAAACTTTGTAAAATCGTTCTAGGTCTCAAAATTTCACAAGATTTATGCCTGTAGTGTCTCAGGTTGCCAAAGGTAGATGGTTTTGACTTTCTTGGTTTTCTTTCATTGGAAATCAAGCCAAGAAGCTCTGACTGTGTGAATTTGCATAGCACCTTGTGTACCAGGAGGCACTTGGCAGGTGATTATTTGAGCAGTTATGGAAGGTTTTGTGTTGACAGGGACTCACTGAGTCTAATCATGATTGATGAGGCTGGATTATTCCATACATTTCTTTCTTTTTACAGGCAGTGCTTTCCTCAGTGCTATTTTTCTTGCCTTAGCGACATACCAGTCTCTGTACCCCCTTACCTTGTTTGTCCCAGGACTCCTCTATCTCCTCCAGGTAAGCGCTTGCTGGTCAGAAGCCAGCACCCAAGTGACATTTAATACATGGCCTGGTCCCTGCTCGGGGGAAGTAAGGGCATGGGTTAGTAAAGGCAGCAGGAAACTTGCTCCTAGTTGAAAATACAAACACATAGAAACTTGACTAACTTTAAACAAAGTAGACTTAGTGATCATTAAGTCCCAACTACAGTTGACCTCCCCATATCTGCAGGGGATATGTTCTAAAGCCCCTAACGGAGGCCTGAAACTGCATTTGGTACCGAACCCTACATATACTATGTTTTTTCTATCTAATAACTAAGATAACTACTAAGTGACTAACAGGCAGGGATACACTAGACAAAGGGGTGATTCATGTCTCGAGTGGGACAGAGCAGGACAGTGTGAGATTTCATCACACTACTCAGAATGGCATGCAATTTAAAACTTATGAATTGTTTGTTTCTGGAATTTTCCATTTTAGTACCACAGTTGACAACAGGTAACTGAAACCATGGAGAGTGAAACCTCAGATAAGGGAGGCACTACTGTATGCATATCCTTGCGAATGTATAAGTGCATTTTATTTTAGATATTTGCAAATGCAACTATCTTGCATTTTTCTTTTCTCAACTAATGATCCCCTCTGAGCTCATTTCTTTAACTTTTCTTTGTAATAACACTTTGTAACATTCTTACAGGACTTAAATGGAGTATGTGCATCTGATATAATGCTTGGAACATTGTGGGTGATCAATAAACATTAATTGAAGAATACAAATAGCTGACATTTACTGAGAATGGATTACACGTCAGGCACCATGCTAAGCACTCTGTAGGCATCATCTCATTTTAACCTT